>NC_140987.1:186105583-186581135 GCF_052327205.1 Somniosus microcephalus | reverse complement strand
CAACGGGGGGGGGGAAGAGAGAGACCGCGACGGGGGGGGGGGGAAGAGAGAGAGCGCAAACGGGGGGGGGAGAAGGTGGCCCGATGGACCCCTGCGAAGGAAGAAGGAAGCTCTCCACCCCTTCACTCTTTCTCTTCCTCCCTGTCCCACCCCTTCACTCTTTCCCTCCCCCGTCCTCTCCCTGCTTTACTCTCCCTCCCCCTCTCTCACGCTCTCCCTCCCTCACCCTTTCTCTCCCTCCCCGTCTCTCCCTGCTTTACTCCTCTCTCCCTCCCCTCCCCCTCTCCCGCTCCTCCGCCCTCTCTCCCCTCCCTCCGCCCTCCTCTCCCCTCCCTCCGCCCTCTCTCCCCTCCCTCCGCCCTCATCTCCCCTCCCTCCGCCCCCCTCCCCTCCCTCCGCCCCCTCTCCCCTCCCCCCGCCCCCCCCCCTCTCCTCCGCCACCCTCTCTCTCCCCCGCGATTTCCCGAGGCTCTTCCCCTCCCCCCCCCCCCCCCCCCCCCCCGGATTTCCCAAGGCTCGCACCCCCCGCGATCTCACGAGGCTGTGTGCTGGCGTCACGGGGGCCGTGCGCATGCGTGCCGGCGTCAAGGTGGCTGCGCAACGGCCGTGCGCATGCGTGGTTGTCGTTTTTATAAAAAAAAAAAAAAAGCCAGAGCGGGCTCTCGCGGGCGGGCGGCGCATGCGCGGTCAGTGCTAGCGGCGCGAGGCGGCCCGCGGGGAGTAGGCAGGGAAACCCCGCGGGCTGGCGGCCGTTAGAGCGGGGAGTAGGCAGGGAAATCCCGCGGGCTGGCGGCCGTTAGAGCGGCTCACTTCGGGCCCCGACACCGTCAAACCTGAGAGGGGGAAGTAGAGAGGGAAGAGGAGAAGGAGAGAGAGAGAGGGAAGAGATAGAGAAATTTTTGGAGCTTCAGGCCTGCCTGCAGCGGGCCTGGAGACCAGCACCGAGTATCCCTTGCGCGAGGGTGAGGAGGAGGAGGGAGGGTGGTTGCTAAACACAATATAAAACTGAAATAAATTGTTAATTAATTCCCTAACACAATTCAAATATTTACCTTAGTTCCCTAACACACAGAAAGTGTGGGGGAAAAAAATCGTGAAAAATCAAGATGGCGGCCACTCACCTCGGTTCAGAAGGATAAGGCCCGCCCACACACGCACCGATTGGTCGACCGGTCAGGTCACCGAAGCGTAGGATTGGTCAATCGTCGAGTCACTCGACACTCAAACTGTCGGAACGGCACGCGCCAGGAACCCGCCGTCCGATTGGTCGACCTCGACGTCACACGGTCGCTAATGAGATGCTAATGAGCGGAACACTGAACGTCTTTGGGATACTGCGGACAGGATTTTTGTCCGGCCGAAACGTAAATACGCCTATGACCGGTCCGGAATCGCAAGCTTTCTTTTGAGGCGACGCGCGCGTCGGTACGCTCTGTAACTTTCAAACGTATAGAGAACGGACAGACAGACAGACATCGGGACAGACAGACAGAAGAGCCGCTTTATATATATAGATAATTTGTAAACTAGGGATCCTACAATTTTTTTGTTTTAAGGTGTTCTTTTTTTTAAATTTCATGTTGATTTTGTCCATACAGAGTGAATTAACCATATCTTGGTCAATTGAGCCACTTTTTGAGCACTTGTGATATGAATATTTTTGTTTAAAAATGAAACTTGGAAGTTTGATGATGAAATAGAAATATCACATTGGTGCGACATGGCTGATGTTCTGAGGTTGAAGGTGATGTTTATACTGCTTCCTGTATGTATAGGATCCCTGATTCAGCAGACCACCAAATACTACAGCTCTGGGAGAATCCATTTATTCTGCAGGCAATCTATAAAGCACTTCCATTCACACATGATCGTGCTGTATAAATTGGGCATAAGGCACCCTGTAGTCGGAGCTCCAGACAACATCTAACGAGAACTCCAGTATTTAACTAATGATTGGTGCAAAGATAGAAATAATCATTATGTTGTGATCTCGTCCACACATCCAGAAACATACAGCCAAAATTAACAAAATAATAAGTGACGGCTAATTATAGCTTCTGTTTGTCATCAAAGAAGGAAATGCAAGCCTCCATGTTGTCCATAACCCCATCAGTCTTGAGTGTATGTTCTTAAATTTGCAGATGGCTTCTTGCTCATTGTGCTTTAAATATTGTCCAGTTCTAAAATGAGGAAGAAAAGTTATTTTGAGAAATAATCCATTGGTATTACTGTGGTCTTTGATTTCTGGTTTCATTTTTGGCCATGTTAATATTCTACGTGTGGGTGGAGGAGCCGGCTGTATTACCAGAAGGTTAGCAGCTCCAGCATTCAGGAAAAACATAAAGTTGACTTTTCTGGCGCTCTCACACTCTGGTTGTTTCTCCTCGTATGGCCTCCATATTTGGCAAACAATTAGTTTCGCCATTCATCGCCAGATCTGGCTGGAGAACGTTCAAGCACTATCGGGCTCTGTTCTCTTCACCAAAACTGCTCACTGCTCCAGAATCATCCTGGAATACAAAGTGTAACCCCTTTCACCCTGCCAACCATTGCTGTAAACCCCTCTCCACTGACCCTCCACCCAAAACAAGTGCAATGAGCTCATGGACATCTTTGTCACTAATATTGAGAACATCTGGTCAACTGCCTCTGCTGCAATCATCCCTTCCATTTATCCACCTAGCCCTGAACCCGCACCTTTCTCTAGTTTCTCTCAAGTTCCCCCATGCCCTCTCTGAACTTATCTTCTCCACCGTTATCTCTGAAGTACCCCATGATCTATCATTGGCCCCCTCCTATTCCTCATCTCTATGCAGCCTGTCGGTGACATCATCTGAAAATGTGACGTCACGTTCCACAGGTGCACTGACAACATGCTTCTCCACCATCGCTCTTGATCCTTCTACTATTCTGTGTTGTCTGACTGCTTGTCCAATATCTAATCCTGGATGAGCTGAAATTTCCTCCAATTAAACATTGGGAAGGCCAAAGCCATTTTCTTTCCTCCTCCCCACCCTTCAACTCTGTTCCCTGTTGAACCACTGATGCCATCCCTCTCTACCCAGCGACTGTCTCGGATTAAACTGTACTGTTCGCAGCCTTAGCGTCCTGTTTGACCCCAAGCTGAGCTTCCGACCCCATATCCTCTCATCACAAAGTCCGCTTTTAAGACCCTCCTTAAAACCTACCTCTTTGACCAAGCTGTTAGTCATCCCTCCTAATATCTTCTCTTTTGACGGGATGTCTTTTTTTTATTTATGCTTCCATGAAGTGCCTACATTTTCCTACATTAAAGGTGTTGTATAAATGCGAGTTTTTGTTTATTTCACAAAATTTGCCAACTATGAACTAGATCAGTTGTGCAACATGATACTGGCATTCAGAGGGATTTGGGAATCCTTGTACATGAATCACAAAGTTAGCATGCAGGTACAGCAAGCAATTAGGAAGGCAAATGGTATATTGGTTTTTATTGCCAGGGGGTTGTTCCTGGGACTAGGGACAGGGTCACTGGCAAGGCTTGGAAGCTAAGCAGAGCCAGGCCTGGTTAGTACCTGGAGGGGTGACCATCAGGGAAGACCAGGTGCAGAAGGTCACGGAAGGAGCCCCAAGGAGGGGCGGCTGGTGAGCAGGCCCGGGCGGTGGGCTTAAGATTGTCGGACAGGAGGAATGGTGGAAATGGAATGGCGGCGCGCACCGACGCAGCGGCTTTGCTTCTCCCAGTCATGGGAGCTTGCAAGATCACATTTCGTTGTTCATGTACTTGTGCAATGACAAAGTTTTATTTATTATTATTATTAAGAGTAAGCAAGTCTTGCTATAATTATATAGTGCTTTGATGAGACCACATCTGGAGTACTGTGTACAGTTTTGGTCTCCTTACCTAAGGATATACTTGTCTTAGAGGGGGTACTGCAACGGCTCACTAGATTGATTCTTGCGATGAGAGGTTTGTCCTGTGAAGAGAGGCTGAGTAGATTGGGCTTGTATTCTCTGAAGTTTAGAAGAATGAGAGGTGATCTCATTGAAATGTATAAAATTCTTGGAGGGTTTGAGAGGGTAGATGCTGAGAGATTGTTTCCCCTGGCTGGAGAGTCTAGAACTAGGGGGTCACAGTCTCGGGATAAGGGGTCGGCCATTTAGGACTGAGATGAGGAGAAATTTCTTCACTCGAGGGTTATGGATCATTGGAATTCTCTACCCCAGAGGGTTGTGGATGCTCAGCCATTGAGTATATTTAAGACTGAGATAGATGTTTGGGCA
Source organism: Somniosus microcephalus (assembly GCF_052327205.1). NCBI lineage: Eukaryota > Metazoa > Chordata > Chondrichthyes > Squaliformes > Somniosidae > Somniosus > Somniosus microcephalus. The sequence continues at coordinate 186,576,872 of NC_140987.1, read as the reverse complement.
CTAAGGGAATTTAAGGGACATGGGGATAGGGCGGGAAAGTGGAGTTGATGCAAATGTTCAGCCATGATCTTATTGAACGGCGGTGCAGGCGCGAGGGTCCATATGGCCTACTCCTTTTCTTATGTTCTTATAAGTTAGGTTTATATAACTAAGGTTTAAACATGTTGTAGTTTACATGCCTGGAGAAGTATTCTATAGACTATTTGTCGATCAAAATAAAATATAGTTGTCCTGGAGCTTTGTAGAGAGGGAGAGATGTGAATGCACTTTGAATCAAGCTGCAGCATCATTAATCAATGGGTGGATATTTGAAATATATGTATCTTTTTAAAAGTGCTGCAGAGCAATGTGAGCAAAACAGCTGTGACTTTTTTCTCAAATTTAGGGCATCAATTATTAATGTAGAATTACAGTTTAAAAAACATCTTTTGCTGAAAAGTTTCAAAGACTTGTCTCTTTACTTTTTGAAAGCATAGTCATGAAGCTTGTTACTGGTCGAGGCAATTACGATATGCCACATTGGCAGATAAAAATATTTGAGATCTCTACCTTTGGAACATTTAAGAGCCTAGCCTGTAGTATTCCAGTGGCAAAGTCATACTGTGTAGGTATTGTAGTGGTCTAGAGTCCCTATCTGCGTTACAACTTGTTGTCCTTGCTTTTATTTATTTAGTGTGTAGAGATCGGATTTATGATTGAAGTAATTACAGATAACTGCAATTTGAACGTCTGGGAAAGATGACTGGGGCCGTTTGAGGGGCATACAGAACGGACCTGTTAATTTTTAACTGAGTAGCATGCTTTTCTACAAATAGTGTGCCTTTATCTGTTTTTAAAGCGCATTAAAGTCATTGGAATTGGCTAGTGATTAGGATAAGTACTGTTTATAAGCTTTTTAAAAATGGAGAATGCTTCAGCACATTAACATACTAATGGATGGTGTGATGCAGATTTGATCACTTGGATTTCTTTTATTCATTCATGGGATGTGGGTGTCGCTGGCAAGGCCAGCATTTATTGCCCATCCCTAATTGCCCTTGAGAAGGTGGTGGTGCGCCGCCATCTTGAACCGCTGCAGTCCGTTGTAGTGGTTTCTTACAACTGAGTCAACCACATTGCTGTGGGCCTGGAGTCACATAAAGGCCAGACCAGGTAAGGACGGCAGATTTCTTTCCCTGAAGGACATTAGTGAACCAGATGGGTTTTTACAGGGTAAGCAGGGTGCAGTTTACCCTATACTGCAAATAGGGACTCTAGACCACTACAATACCTACACAGTATGACTTTGCCACTGGAATACTACAGGCTAGGCTCTTAAATTCCCCAGCTGCTGTGGTGGGATTTGAACTCGTGTCTCTGATCATTAGTCCAGACCTCTGGATTACTAGTCCAGGAACATAACCGCTATGCTACCATACCCTACAGATCCGATCCTGCACTCTGCTATGTTGCTTTAGGAAATATCAAGCACAGACAAGTACCTCTGCACAGGGACATAAGGAGGAAAAGTCGGGGAGAGTATGTAGCTCAGCCCACTCCATGGATATTCTAGTGGCTGACTCATGCTGCATTGGTACAGGTCTAAGAGCGGTTCACCCACCCTCTTTGGTGTAAGCGACATGTGACCAAATGAATCAGTTAGGGAAGGAAAAGTTGAGCAGAAATTAGAAAGTAACATCTTCAATAATGCTTTACTGGAAATTAGGTGGAGAAATGAAGCTGAATAAAATTTTCTTGCTATAATATCAGTGCTCTTTCATCCACTTAAACGCTGGATATTTTACACACTTCAAACTTAGTTCCACATTGCCCCAAGAGGAACAAAATCTATCCTGCGCGGAGTAAAACTGAACTTCCTATTAAAAAGGCTGGCTTTGGTCACCAGAATCGATGTTTCTGCCATCTGGAATTTATATACCAGAATATTTTCAATTAGAAATTGATTCCATCAAGTCTACTGGTAGGTTACGCAGACTGGAAAGACGAGTAGATGGTTGACAGACCAGCTACCATGAAACTGATGGGATAAATTAATTCAGTCTGAGCTGTCCAGGTTGTACTCTTCCCCCACCCCACCCCACCCCAGTCTTTCAGCTGTATACATGTTGAAATAATTAAATTGAGTGCAGTCTACTGCTTGATTCCATAATGATCTCATCCTAATTAATTTTCTTTTTCATGGGAATTTAATTAAATTACAGGAGCCTGGTTACTGATAGTCATTGCTGATTCAAAACAAAGGCCAGTGTTTAGCTCAAAACACTTGACCTCCAAGGTCCTGAACGTCCTCACAACAAACAAGAGTAGCCACAATGGAAGTATAGTACTGTAGGCTGTAAACATCAATACGTATAACATTGTTTGGATTCAAGTTATTTCTAATTTGAAATAGTCTCCCTAGAAATAGTTTGTGCTTTATTTTCATATCTCTGACTACAGCCTTTTATCTTACAGCTGCTAGTGCTACTTTGCTGACTGGGTGTATTGATGTAGTGCTCACTTTGTTGTGGTGGCTACATTGATCTGGTTTTGGACCAGGTATCTGACTCTAATTCTAGGGACCTGACCCCTGCTTCCCAAATCCCATAGTGGAGCAATATGCTAATACAAAGTGCTGCAGCTGGCAACCTGACTCAAACTGATCAAATCTATCACATTAGGATACATTTTCTGCTGTTAAAAAACACACTCCCCATTACCATTTGTTAATTGAAGCATCAGTGAGTATAAATGCTAATTACCTCAGTCTTGTGGGTGACTGTTCAATAGGACTTGGTCTTGTCTGCAGAAAACTAGCCAACCATCAGGACTCAACTGCAGTAGATGCTCACTTCCCACCTACTGCCTTAACCACTTAACTGGTCAAGGAATTGGCTGGCCATATTAATCCAAGCTCTGAAGAGCGCAAAATTGAATTTTTTTTCAGCCGGATTCGCTAACTGCTATTTCCAGATTATGGAAAAGTGATTTATAGGTTTATGGCATTAGAACCAAAGTGTTTGTCCCTACATGTGTAATCTGTCTTCGGAGTTTCAAAACCAAGAAAATGAGATCAAACTAGAAATTTGAATTTAAAAATTTTGTGCGCATTGTCTACTTCTATTTGTATTAAATTTATATTTAAACTAACGTTTTGGTTACTTCGACCACCTTTGTACTTGTATTTAAATAACCAAACTGTGAGGTTTTCAGTGAGGGAGAATGAAATCTACAGCTGGTTTTTCAACAGTTGACTACTTGTCTATTTCAATGAATTGGGAAGGGAGTGCTGCTCAGTTGGTTGGAGATGGTAAGTGCAATGCTGTAAATTTTTTAAGCACCATTGGTTGTTGGTTGGATGGATGGGCACTTAGTCTGCCTGGAGACTGTGCTCGTGGGCAGCACCCTCCTGTCACGCTGACACTGAGCCAGTTAATGTATTGCAGCAGATTCATTTTGAATACACGCTGCCAAAACTTCCAGGAGATTATATGGCTGCGGGAGTGGAGGGAGGGAAGTAGTGTTTATAGCCATGATGCTCCGGCCATCGTGGTATGGGGCAGGCTCAATGTACCAGCTGGTCTTTTCCTGCCTGTTAATTTTGCATGTTCATAAAACCTGCTTCTTTGTTGATTTTGCAGGTGAGCTAATTGCTACTGTCTCCCTTAAGTTCCCCCTGTGGAAAACGGCTATATCTTTCTCTGAAGGCTTGTAATCATTAAATATATGTGTTTGTGTGTTAAATGGTGTTGGAAATGTTGCCAGGACTGTTGCCTGTTTCCTAGCAGTTGAGCCTACATGGCTTGTTCTGCTCTGCAAACAGACCATATCAAATAGATCTATTTTAAGGAAGTTGGTGAAGGGAGGAAGCACCGTGGCCATTTTAAACAAATTGAAGTACTGTCATTTTGAAGTTCGCTACTGCACTATTTTTTTTTAGTTGGCTATTGGGTGTTGAGTGGAAAATGTTGGTTAGATTCTTTTTTCTCCTTCAAAAAAAAATGTACAATCTGGCCAAAGTGCCTTTCTACCCAATACCTGAAAATAGCATCTACATTAACAGCTGCCAGTACTGTACTAGACCTAACAGAGGAGGCAGTAAAAAAAAAACAACAATGTGGTCACCATTTAAGCATCTTCAACGCAACATGTACATCATTCACAGCAATAACATGTTTTAATTTTTTTTAATTGTCTATGTAAACTCTTAATGGAATTAGCTTCTCATAGTTAATTGGGCTTTTTTTTGAGCATGTAATTATCTAATATATTAGATTATAAGGTATGAACCTTCAAAAAGTTCATGGGATGGTTCAATTCTTCCTTGGTATCTTGGTTTAGAGCGAAGTATGGAAGAAAAGGAGCCTATTTGCAAATACAAAGTGGTGTACTCCACACAAGAATAAAGAGCAGCATCCCCATCATGTATGTGGGTGAGAAATAGCTTGGTAATCACACTTGCTTTGTTCCAGGCTTGTGGTTTTGAATTTGAGTTGCGTGGTTCATCTGCTGGCTAGAATTGGGCAGAACTTTGTGTTAGTTCTTAATTGATTATAACAGAATATAATTCCACCTCTGGCAGACTGGCTGAAAATAGCTTGGAGTATCACTGCCTATTGGGTCTGTCTCCTCTGTTTGGTCTAGTACAGTACTGACAGCTGTTAATGTAGATGCTATTTTCAGGTATTGGGTAGAAAGGCACTTTGGCCAGATTGTACATTTTTTTTTTGAAGGAGAGAAAAGAATCTGACCGACCATTTTCCACTCCACCCAATATTCCAATAGCCAACTAAAAATTTACCACCTGAAACTATCAGAGATAAGTCACTAGAACTCTGCAAACTTATTTTTCCACTCAAAGCAAGAAACCGTGGGAAGTGGTACTGAAGCAACATACATAGTGCAAACTACATTTTTCCTACCTGACATTTAATGTTTTGGTGAAACAGTTTAATAATTTACTCGTGAACTTCAAGGAACAAAAAAGAAATGCACGCAAGATGGCCATTAAATGGGATCATAGATAATTGCCAAAAAATTAAAATGCGCCTAAAGTTAGGTGATGTGTTGATGACTGTTGCAAGCTTATTAATGACCTTTGTCGCGTTGAGGCAAAATAACACACAAGTTTACGGTGTTGCACAGCAATGACTTTCTCAAAGAAAAAGACCTTGGCATAACTAGCTGTAATATTTCACCATCTGGAGTAGGGACCTGGTGCCTCTTCTGAATATACTGATTCTGGTGGGTGTTCCATTTTTGCTTTATTTTGTGAACTAACTGAAAGAAAAACTTGCATTTTTATATAGTGCCTTTCACGACCACCGGACACTCCCAAGTGCTTCACGAAGTACTTTGACGTGTCGTCACTGTTGTAAGGTAGGAAACGCGGCAGAAAATTTGTGCACAGCAAGCTCCCACAAATGGCCATGTGATAATGACCAGATAATCTGGCTTTATCTTTAGTGATGTTGATTGAGTGTTAAATATTGGCCAGGACATTGGGGAGAGCTCTTGCTTCAAAATAATGCCATGGGATCTATTTTGTCCACCTGAGAGCAGACGGGGCCTCAGTTTAATGTCTCAACCGAAAAACGGCATCTCCGACAGTGCAGCACTCCCTCAGTAGCGCACTGAGTGTCAGCCTAGATTTTTGTGCTCCAGTCTCTGGAGTGGGACTAGAACCACAACCTTCTAACTCAAACGAGAATGCTACCAACTGAGCCAAGGCTGGGCTGCACTGGCCATTCCATATGTATATATTGTATACTGTTCAAGCAATCATATCTACTACAATTTGCTTCTCATTGGCATTTGAAATTCTTGTATTATCTTTTTGTGATCTGTGTTCTTCAATAATGCATAACCTGATTTAATTTTCCCCATCTGCTTCAACAACTAAAAATGATTAAATTATGAGGACAGGTTGCATAGATTAGGCTTGTATTCTATTGAGTATAGAAGATTAACTGGTGAACTTATTGAGCTTAAGATGATTAAAGGATTTGATAGGGTAGATAGAGATGAACTATTTCCTCTAGTGCGCAAATATAAGTGGGCACATCCTTAAAATTAGAGCTAGGCCGTTCAGGGGTGGAGTCAGGAAGCACTTCTACACAGCATAGTGGAAATCTAAAAAGCGCTCTCAAAAATCTGTAGTGTCTAAGTCAATTAAAAATCATAAAACTGGCATTGATAGATTTTTGGAAAGTAAAGTGTATTAAGGGATATGGAACCATAGTGGGTAAATGGAGTTAAAATACAGATCAATCATGATATATTTGAATAGCGGAACGGGCTTGAGTTTTTTGAATTGTCTACTCGTGCTCCTATGTTTAGATTCCGAACCGATCTAGCAGCTCAAAGTTGGGCATCCATGAGGCGCTGTGGGCCATCAGCAGCAGCAGAATTGCATTCCACCACAATCTGTAACCTCATGGCCCGGCATATCCCTCACTCTACCATTACCATCAAGTCAGGGGACCAACCCTGGTTCAATTAGGAGTGTAGAAGAGCATGCCAGGAGCAGCACCAGGCATACCTAAAAATGCAGTGCCAACCTGGGGAAGCTGCAACACAGGACTACATGCATGCTAAAAAGTGGAAGTAACAGGCTATAGACAGGGCTAAGCGATCCCACAATCAACAGATCAGATCAAAGCTCTGCAGCCCTGCCACATCCAGTCGTGAATGGTGGTGGACCATTAAACAACTAACTGGAGGAGGAGGCTCCATGAATATCCCTATCCTCAATGATGGTGGAGCCCAGCACGTGACTGCAAAAGAAGGCTGAAGCGTTTGCAACCATCTTCAGCCAGAAGTGCCGAGTGGATGATTCATATCGGCCTCCTCCTGAGGTACCCACCATCACAAGCCAGTTTTCAGCCAATTCAATTCATTCCACGTGATCTCAAACGGCTGAGCGCACGGGATACAACAACGGCTATGGGCCCCGACAACATCCCGGCTGTCGTGCTGAAGACTTGAGCTCCAGAACTATCCGTACCTCTAGCCAAGCTGTTCCAGTACAGTGACAAAACTGGTATCTATACGACAATGTGGAAAACTGCCCAAGTATGTCCTGTCCACAAAAAGCAGGACAAATCCAATCCGGCCAATTACTGCCCCATTAGTCTACTCTCAATCATCAGCAAAGTGATGGAAGGTGTCGTCGACAGTGCTATCAAGCAGCACTTACTCACCAATAACCTGCTCACTGATGCCCAGTTTGGGTTCTGCCAGGACTAGTCGGCTCCAGACTTCATTACAGCCTTGGTCCAAACATGGACAAAGGAGCTGAATTCCAGAGGTGAGTTGAGAATGACTGTCCTTGACATCAATGCGGCATTTGACCGAGTGTGGCATCAAGGAGCCCTAGTAAAACTGAAGTCAATGGGAATCGGGGAAAATGCTCCACTGGCTGGAGTCATACCTAGCACAAAGATAGTGGCGGTTGGAGGTCAATCATCACAGCCCCAGAACATCACTGCAGGAGTTCCTCAGGGCAGTGTCCTAAGCCCAACCATCTTCAGCTGCTTCATCAATGACCTTTCCTCCAACATAAGGTCAAAAATGGGGATGTTCGCTGATGACTGCACAGCGTTCAGTGCCATTCGCAACTACTCAGATAATGAAGCAATCCATGCCGGCATGCAACAGGATCTGGACGACATTCAGACTTGGGCTGATAAGTGGCAGGTAAAATTCGCGCCACAGAAGTGCCAGGCAATGACTATCTCCAACAAGGGAGAGTCTAACCACCGCCTCTTGACAATCAACGGCATTACCATTGCCAGATCCCCCACCATCAAAATCCTGGGGGTCACCATTGACCAGAAACTTAACTGGACCAGCCACATAAATACTGTGGCAACAAGAGCAGGTCAGAGGCTAGGTAATCTGTGGCAAATGTCTCACCTCCTAACTCCCAAAGCCTTTCCATCATCTGCAAGGCACAAGTCAGGAGTGTGATGAAATACTCTCCACTTGCCTGGATGACTGCAGCTCCAACAACACTCAAGAAGCTCGACACCATCCAGGACAAAGCAGCTTGCTTGATTGGCACCCCATCCACTAGCTTAAACATTCACTCCCTCCACCACCGGCGTACCGTGGCTGCAGTGTGTACCATCTACAAGATGCATTGCAGTAACTCACCAAGGCTCCTTCGGCAGCACCACCCAAACCCGCGACCTCTACCATCAAGAAGGACAAGGGCAGCAGGTGCATGGGAACACCACCACCTCCCAAGTCGCACACCATCCTGACTTGGAAGTATATTGCCATTCCTTCATCATCACTGAGTCAAAATCCTGGAACTCCCCCCTCCCAACAGCACTGTGGGAGTACCTTCACCACACGGACTGCAGCGGTTCAAGATGGCGGCTCATCACCCCCTTCTCAAGGGCAATTAGGGATGGGCAATAAATGCTGGCCTCGCCAGCGACGCCCACATCCCAGGAACGAATAATAAATAGTGGATTCTTCCACATCGCCACGGTAAACACAACAGGGTACCATGATCATAATACTTACACATTATAATCACATTAAAGGTAATTCATTGCGCAATATTTGCAACATTTCCAACTGCTTATGATGTGCATTGTAGGAAAATGTTTTTTGGTTAAAACAGAATCTAGGAGGCCGTGGTCACTTTACCCCCAGAACAATCTAATGGTTTGAAGAACCAATTGTATCCGAGACCAGCAATGAAGCCCGTAAACTTGTCTGCAGTCGGATGACAGAATGCACAGAAAAGGATCCTCCATGACATTAACAAATGTTTGAGGAATACATCAAACAGATTATGCTAATGCTGTCCCTTCTGTCAACACACCACCGTTGTAGAGCCCACAAAAAAACACTTGCCCATATATATCAGAGAAACAAAGAATGAATTTGCATTTATATAGTGCCTTTCATGACCTCTGGATATCCCAAAGTGCTCCACAGCTAATAGTTCTTTTGAAGTGTAGTCACTCTTGCAATGTAGGGAAATGTAGCAGCCAATTTGTGCACAGTAAGGTCCCACAAACAGCAATGAGATAAATGATCATTTATATGTTTTTCGTGGTGCTGGTTGAGGGATAAATGTTGGCCAGGACCCTGGAAGAACTCCCCTGCTTTTCTTTTACATCCACATGATGGGTAGATGAGGCATCTCATCTGAAAGACGACATCTCTGATAGTGCATTACATCCTCTGTATATGCGGCATTACATCCTCTGTACATATGGCACTGAAGTATCAGCCTACACCCTTCTGACTCCTAGGTGAGAATGCTACCACTGAGTCAAGTGACAGGCTAAATAAACTAGTGCAAATTGTCTAATGTGCCTTCAGTCATGTGCATGAGGATCTGAGTACTCTTCTTGATTGTTGTTGTAGGCTCACTTGTCAATGTGCTGCACTTTTTGCAAAAAACAGAAATTGCCTTTACTGCTCTGAAATGTCATTTAGACATTGCATCAAGTGGCAGACTGCAAAAGAGCCTTGAGAGAAATATTAAGGTTATCATCCATTGGCACTCCATTCTGCGGATGACCCTGTAGGAGTTACCGCCACTGAGATTTTCTTTCAGAATGTTAATTACCTCAAATTAGCAGTTTCCACTTAAATAGTTACATATTTGAATAATGCGTTGAATTAATCTTTTGTCAAATTAAGTAGTTTTTCCATACAAGATTTATCACTTGTACATTTATCACTTTATATATATATATTGAATGCAAGTCTTGCAACTTTTAATCACTTTGCAATGAATATATTTTGCTTCAAATATGTTTGTCCAGTGTTCCTTTCTTCACTGGAACAATTTATTTATTTTACATTTTTAAAAATTGATTTAATATTAGTACAACCAGTTGTGTGCCAGTTATACAATTTCTGGAGTCAACTACCATCTGTGGCCCTGTTGTAGACCTTGGGTCACTCTTACTGAATATGTGTAGCAAATGGTTTGGATTGTACAGTCTGACAAATTTAAATTATATTCCACATGCGTATTTTGCAAGTGTTCATCTCTAGTAATACAGTTTTATTGACTGACTAGATTTATGTTACAGATCTTAAGCACTCGGCAATGTATGAAAGGCATTGGTTTACTAGTATTGCATTTAAAATGAAAATGCTTGCATTTTTTGTAATAAATCTAACAATTTCTCTCATTTGAGGGAGCCAATGTAGGTTAGAGAGGACATGGGTGATGCGGGAATAAGACTTGGTGTGGGATAGGATACAGGCATAGAGTTTTGGATGAGCTGAAGTTCATGAAGGGTGGAGGATGAGTGAAGAATAGGAAGCTGGCCTAGAGGAGATTGGAATAGTTGAGTTTGGAGGTGACAGGCATTGGAGTGTTTCAGTGGCAGATGGACTGAGGTGGAGATGGGCAATGTTGCAGAGGTGGATGTAATCCTTTGTGATGGAGAAGATATGGGTAGTGTAGTTGATTGTGTCGAAGACTGTAGAGGTCAAAGAGAACTGAGAGTGATAATGTACCGTGATCACAGTGAATGTCATTTGTCATTGGTTATAGCTGTTTTGGTGCCGTGGGAGGGCAGAAACTTGATTGGAGCATGCAAATGGAGCTGTCGGAGAGATGGCCACAGATCTGGAAGGAAACATGTTCAAGGACTTGAGAGGAAAAGGAGGAAGAGTGGTAATTTGCAAGGATAGGGGGTCGAGGGTAGTTTTGTTTTAAAAGGGAGGTGATGATGCTGGTTTTGCAAGGGAAGAGATGGAAATACTTACAATGTCAGCTAACTTTGGTGCCAGGAAGCAACGTTTGTTAGTCAGCAGTTTGGTGGGAATGGGGTCAAAGAGGGCAGGAAATAGGTCTCACCTATGGGGTAATTTTCTGAATTTGCTCTGAGGGGAGAGTTTCATTTGCAATTGAAATTTCTAGGGCACTGCAGGAGATTTTCTGAGCAAAATGGTTGGAAAATTCTGTACAGCATGTGCTGAATTTCTGATCTGCATTGCCAGTAAGTAAGACTCCCCATTAGATGTGGGAAGTTGAAAAATTACCCCTTGTAAACGAAGGAAGGACAGTGCAGGAAAGTATACAGTCAGTCAGCTCCCCTGGAAACAAAGGTTTGCTCCAATTTCTCAAGTAGCCAAAATCCTGTAAAACATTTACTGATACCTGGAAACTAGTCTTAATATGTTTGATTGCTTGAATCTCTTTTGAAGGAAGCAAGTTACAGTATATTAATCAAAACTGCAACAATAATGCCAATGGGAGGGAGTAGAAAGAATAAGTAACACTTTCCAGATGAATAGACAAATGTGCTGCGTCATTAGAGCAGTCAGGTGTTCCTGGCACAGGCGCCCAATGTTTTTTTTAGGAACCTATAAAGCTTTCTGTTCCAGCCACAGTAAAAGTAGAACATTTGTTTGCTAAAATTTTTTTTTTTAAGTGTATGCACAGACCACCTCACAATGCATTGTGTAGATTTCCCGCCCCCAGAATTCAGCTTCCAAAATGGGCTACAAACAGATGCATGCTTTTTTCAGTCAGAAATAAAATGTGTGTTATGGAAAGAAAAATCAAGGGGTGATTTTCCCAGCCCCTTGGAGGCGGGACAGTGGGGAAAATTGCAAAAAGTTCGGAACCCGCCTCTGCGCAATTTTGCTGGAGGCGGGTTTGATGGGTGCAATTTGGTCCCGCCTCCATCAGTTGGGAGAGGTAGTTAAGACCCTTAAGTGTTTAAGGGCCTCTCTAATCCTATTTTGCCAGGCCTTTTGTTATTTTACCACATTTTCAGCATGTTGCATGGCCCTCCTAAACCATGCCAGCTAGTCCTGGCAGGTTGACAAGTGGGTGGCCTCCTCACAGCTGCAGCTCCACCATTAAAATGGATCTTTCAACAGCGATCAGTTGCAGGTGGCAGAACTTTTGTTGCACAGGTCTTTTAGCAGGCCTACCGAAGTAGGAGGGGCTGCAGCTTGTATCTCAACTGTGGGACCTCCTTGGAAGACCCTCTCCCCGCTTGGACTGAGCACTTCCCCAATGGAGGTATCTGCCATCAGAATGAGAACCATTTATTTCCTTTCATCATGGACCTCCGATTCAGATGAGGAGCAGCCACGGCAGCAGCAGAACCAGGCAGCTCAGCAGCAACAGCAGCAGGACTGCCAACTCTTGCTCACTCACCTGATGGGTGCACTGTACAGAAGGTGCCAGCGCATGGAAGCACATCGCCGCAGGAGATACCCTCCCCTCGGAGTTTACAGACAGAGGATGAGCTACCTCAACATGAGTGAGCAGCAGTACCAAAGGAGGCCGAGAGTTTCGTGAGAGGTTGTCTGAGACATCTGCGCAATGCTGCAACCAAACCTGGAGCCCAGAGGAGCGGGTGGACACCCTTTACCAGTAGCTGTCAAAGTCACCACCGCACTCAACTTTTTTGCCGCAGGCTCCTTCCAGGGATCATCAGCGGCATCTCCCTGTTGGCCGCCCGCAATTGCATCACGCAGGTTACCGATGCCCTTTTCACCAAAGGTGCACAATTACATCCACTTCTCAAGGGATAAAGCAAGTGTAACCATGCGTTCGGTTGGCTTTGCAAATGTGGCAGGCTTGCCAATTGTTGAGGGCGTCATAGACTGCACTTGGGGCACCCCATCACAACCCAGTTATCTTTGTCAACCACAAGGGCTTCCACTCCCTCAACGTACATCTGGTGTGTAACCACAAGGAGATTTTGCATGTTTGCGCCAAGTTCTGTGGTAGTTGCCATGACTCTTTCATCCTGCAGAACTCTAGTGTTCCTCCGCTCTTCAATCCGCCAAACCAACTTAACGGATGGCTCCTTGGTGACGAGGGCTACCCCCTGAAGAAGTGGCTAATGACGCCGATCAGGAGGCCAGCTAATGAGGCTGAGGAGCGCTAGAAGGCCAGCCACATTTTGGTAAGGTCCCTCATCGAACAAACCATTGGCTTGCTGAAGATGCAATTCCGATGCCTTGACAGATCAGGTGAAGCCCTGCAGTATTCAGCAGCCAGGGTCTCCAGAATGGTCGTGGTCTGCTGTGCACTGCACAACATGATACAGCATCGTGGCTTGCAGCTTCCTGCTCAGTACATAGCCTCCTCATGGACCGAGCGGCGGCACATCTATCAGCACGTGAGCACATTGATGGCCGTGATGTAAGGGATGTACTTATCCTGGCCAAATTTGCATAGGTTGCCCATTGTGGCACATGTGCTTGGCTCCTTCTTAACGCATGATAGACAATGGATATGACTCTCTGGCCTCCTTTCACTCTGACACCAACCTGACCACGCAAGTGTCGCGGAGCCCGCAATGTGGAGCTGCCTAAGGTGAAATAACAGATGCCATCACGCCAACAGTTTGCCACCACCTCATTTTAATACATTCACACACGGATGGCATTTCATCCATAAACCGAAACAATCACCCAAGTGCCTACCCGTGTGACTAATGGTGCTTTATTTTTCTCTTACACATGTTCCTACATGGTGCTCCCCCTGTGGCTTCAGCAGAAGTGGAGGCCCCTTACTCACTTTCATGCTGCTCCTGCTTCGACACCTTTGGCAGGTGTCTTCTGGGTTTCCGAGCCTGTGAGGGCTCGCCAAATGTCTGCTCCTCCTGCGGCAGTGCATCTCCGATGCCCATCTCAGTTGAGTGCGGACTCTGGTGGGGCTCTGACCGAGGGCTGCAGTGGCATGGAAGTGTGAGCGCTTGAAGAGGAGCCCTCACCTCCTTGTTCTCTGCCCCAAACTTCCCCCTCATGGGTCAGGTCCACCTCCGTGCTTGCAAGTGGCTTGGGAGCACCTTGTTTCACATTAGGGGGCCATGGGGACTTGTATCTGCACTGGAGTCCTACTCAAAAGGACTTCTATGGAGCTCTGGTTTCTCTGCTCAATAGCTGCCCATCGCTCCTCCAGAGATGTCAGTCTATTCTGAACATTCACCATGTTTTCCAGACACTGGTGATTTGGGTCCTCCATGGCCATAGCCATCCTCTTCTCTAACGTAGACACCCTTCCCACGGAGGTAACCATCCTTCCCACGGAGGTAGCCATCCTTCCCACGGAGGTTGCCATCCTTTCCATGGTGGTGCATTCGTGCACCATTGCCTCCACAAAGGCAGTGCTCATGTTGGAGTTGGACTCCTCTATCCTCTCCACACTCTCACTGACACTGGAGACAAAACCTGCCAGAGACTCCTGCACCTACTCCTGGAGTTCCAGCACCGCTCTCCTCCTGGATGGTTCCAGAGACACCGGGTCCACATGCAGCAGAGCTAGGAGAGTTCTGCTCCTCCGATGAGGACTCTCCACTGCTGTCCCTGTCTCCACCACCTGTTGATGCTCACCTGTGAAATGTGATCCACACAGTGACAAAACTACTCTGTCCCAGAGGTCCCACCAAGGTGTGCGTACTGGTGCTGGGTGCGCTTACATCTGCTGACGCTGCATCCTCGGAGGTTGCAGGTTCCGCTGAGGAGTCTTGCGGCTCAGCCTCTTTCTTTTCGACCGGGGGGGGGTGGGGGGGGCGGCTCTGGATGGCCCTGTGGGGGAGTAAAGTTATGGGTTAGACATTTCACGGAAGTGTGGCATGCACATGCAATAGTGCAGATGATCATGTGGCTTTCTATTAATGTACACCAGCAGCCATTCAGTCACTCAAGCAGTGTGAATGAGAGAGAGGCAAAACTATTCTGTCACCAGCTTGCTCTGCCTCGCCCATCTGTCAGTCCCCCACTTCCACCTCTGCGCCGGCGATGTCCAGGGCCGCCTCTTCAGCCTGGGTGAGAACAGCGAGGGAAGGCGGCCCTCCTCCTGTCTTCACCCTTTCCCTTCTATTGTGGGCTCTCTTCCAGCAGCGAGGGAGACCAGTGGAGATGGAGTGAGTGTAAAGAGTCCAGCATATAGATGCTTAGAAGGAGACAAAGATGGAGTGAGGTTCCATGTCCAAGGGCCCTCCCTGTGCGTTGTTAGTCATTGTCTTTGCATAACAGTGAAAGGGAGTGTGAGGGCAGTATAGTTGAATAGTCAAATAGAAACATAGAAGATAGGACCAGGAGTAGGCCATTCGGCCCCTCGAGCCTGCTCTGCCATGAGTACCCGGTCCCTGCTTTCTCCCCATACCCCTTGATCCCTTTAGCCTTAAGAAATATATCCAACTCCTTCTTGAATATATTCAATGAATTGGCCTCTACTGCCTTCTGTAGTAGAGAATTCCACAGGTTCACCACTCTCTGGGTGAAGAAATTCCTCCTCATCTCAGTCCTAAATGGCTTACCCCTTATCATTAGACTGTGACCCCTGGTTCTGGACTCCCCGACCATCGGGAACATCCTTCCAGCATCTAGTCTGTCTAGTCCTGTTAGAATTTTATAAGTTTCGATGAGATCCCCTCTCATTCTTCTAAACTCCAGCGAGTGCAAGTCCAATCTCTCCTCATACGTCATTCCTGCCATCCCAGGTATCAGCCTGGTGAATCTCTGCTGAACTCCTTCCATGGCAAGAACATCCTTTCTCAGACCAAAACTGCACACACTACTCAAGATGTGGTCTCACCAAGGCCCTGTACAACTGCAGCAAGACATCCTTGTTCCTATACTCAAACCCTCTCGCTACGAAGGCCAACATACCATTTGCCTTCTTAACCGCCTGCTGCACCTCCATGCTTACCTTCAGCGACTGGTGCACAAGGACTCCCAGGTCTCGTTGCACTTCCCCTTCTCCCAATCTATTGCCATTCAGATAATCCGCCTTCCTGTTTTTGCCACCAAAGTGGATAACCTCACATTTATCCACGTTATATTGCTTCTGCCCAATCACCCAACCTGTCCAAATCATCCTGGAGTTTCTCGGCATCCTCCTCACAGCACACACGCCCACCCAGCTTTGTGTCGTCTGCAAATTTGGAGATATTACATCTAGTTCCCTTGTCTAGATCATTAATATATATTGTGAATAGCTGGGGTCCAAGGATCGATCCCTGCGGTACCCCACTAGTCACTGCCTGCCACTCGGGAAAAAGACCCGTTTATTCCAGCTCTTTGCTTTCTGTCTGCCAACCAGTTCTCTATCCAAGTCAGTACCTTGCCCCCAATCCCATGTGCCTTAACTTTACACGCTAATCTCTTACGCGGGACCTTATCGAAAGCCTTCTGAAAGTCCAAATACACCACATCCACTGGTTCTCCCTTATCTATTTTACCAGTTACATTCTCAGAAAATTCCAGTAGATTAGTCAAGCACGATTTACCCTTTGTAAATCCATGTTGACTTTGTCCGAGCCTGTCACTGCTTTCCATATGCTCTGCTATTACATCTTTTATAATGGACTCTAGCATTTTCCCCACTACTGATGTCTGTAATTCCCCGTTTTCTCTCTACCACCTTTTTTGAATAGTGGGGTAACATTAGCTACCCTCCAATCCATGGGTACTGTTCCAGATTCCATCGAATGTTGGAAGATGATCAGCAAATGATTGGGTTCATGGAGTGAGCGGGATGGTGAAGGGTGCAAGGGTTGTAAAGGTAAAGTGGAATGTGTAGGAGGAGGTTGACAATGCAGAGTGCTGGTGATGAGAGGAGAAGGGGAGCAGAAGGAGGGTCAAGCTGATGGTATATTCACTTTGCCTGACCGTACAAGGTCATTGAACCTTTTACGGCACTGCATCCATGTTCTACTGCACACGGATCTGGAGGTTATACCCCTTGCCAGCTGGACCCAAACCGCCTTGGTTTCTTTGTGAGGCCTCTTCCTCCCAGATGAGGGGAAGAGCACCTCCCTGCTAACTCTCGTCCCCTCAACCAGGATACCCAGCGCCTCATCTGAGAGCCTCAGGGAGGCCCTTGCCTTGGAGCTGGCCATTCTTCAAGGAGATAAGTTTGGAGGTGGTGCAGCATCGACCAAAAACCAGTGGAATGAGCCAAGGCAGCAAGCAGCCCTTAAATGAAGCTGGATAAGTGATGTCAGCAGAGGTGATTTTTCAGTCCCAAAACACTAATTGGCCCAGGGGAACCCACACCTCTGACATTAACTGGCCAATTAGGGGAAAATCGCAAATTTTTCCCACCTGACAGTGGAGGCATTTTGGAACCCGCCCAAACCACAACCCGCCTCCAATGGGAAAAATCACCCCTCCAAGTTTAGTTGAAAAATCACGAAGTCATATATCCAGTGTGCTTCATGTGACTGTAAGGAATTAACTGAATTGCGGAGTGGCATTCTATCATTTGCAAACAGAGGGTTATACTGTGTGCTGTGGGATATCCGTTATCTCATGTGTTGATGATGGGATTAGTTACCAATTCAAACCCAGGGAAACCAAACCAGCTTCAGCCAGATAGATGCGTGTGCCACTGGAGCATGATCATCACATTGTGCTGGTTTTATTTGTTGTGCCACAGTGCAGTTCAGGAGTGGATAGAGATTTTGGCACCAAATTTGGAGCAAGCTGTGCTATAAACAGGCATCTATGTGAAGGGAAAACTTCTGTTCAGTTTTGCAGATCAAAATCAAGTATTACACTCTGAATTTGCATTTGAAGCTTTTTCAAATCTTAACTGATAAGGGAATTGGGGGAGGAGATAGCAGAAGGGCTTGCCATAATTTTCCAACCTTCCCTAGATGCAGGGGAGGTTCCTGAGGATTGGAAAGTGGCAAATGTGACACCATTGTTCAAGAAAGGGTGTAAGGACAATCCCAGTAACTTCAGTTTAGCATCAGTGGTGGGTAAAGTTTTAGAAACAATAATCAAGGAAAACTTTAACGGGCATTTGGAGAGGTTTAAGCTAATTAAGGAGAGCCAACATGGGTTTGTGAAAGGAAGATTGTGTTTGACTAATGGAATTTTTTGATGAAGTAACAGGGAGGATTGATGAAGGGAATGCAATGGATGTTGTCTACATGGATTTTCAGAAGGCGTTTGACAAAGTACTGCGTAGAAGGCTGGTTAACAAAATTGAGGCTCATGGAATAGGTGGGTCAGTGCCAGCTTGGATAAGGAATTGGCTTAAGGACAGAAAACAGCGAGTTGTGGTAAATGGCTGTTTTTCAGACTGGAGGATGGTAGACAGTGGTGTTCCCCAAGGGTCAGTGCTGGGGCCAGGGTTTTTTTTTTGATATATATAAATGACTTCGATATTGGAATACAGAGTAGAACTTCTAAATTTGCTGATGACACCAAACTTGGGGGTGTGGCAAACAGTGAGGATGATACCAATTGACTGCAGCAGGACATAGAAAGGCTAGCAGAATGGGCAGACAAGTGGCAGATGGAATTTAATAGAGAAGTGTGATGTGCTGCATTTTGGCAGAAGAAATAAGGAGAGGCAATATACACTTAATGGCACAGTTTTACAGAGTGTGCAGGGACAGAGGGACCTGGGAGTTAATGTGCATAGGTCCCTGAAGGTGGCAGGACATATTGAGAGTGGTTAGCAAAGCATATGGGATCTTGGGCTTCATAAATAGAGGTATTGAGTACAAAAGTAGCGAAGTTATGCTGAACCTTTTATAAAGCGCTGTTTAGGCCACAACGCAAGTATTGTGTCCAGTTCTGGTCACCACACTTTATGAAGGATGTGAAGGCCCTTGAGAGGGTGCAGAGGAGATTTACCAGAATGGTTCCAGGGATGGGGGATCTTAGCTACAAGGACAGGTTGGAGAAGCTGGATTTATTGAGAGCTAAGGCGGTTGAGGGGTGATTGGATCGAGGTGTACAAGATTATGACGGGTTTGGATAGGCTAGACTGGGAAAGGCTGTTCCCACTAGTTGATACAAGGACTAGGGGATACAGATTTAAAATTTTGGGCAAGAGATACTGGGGATGTGAGGAAAAACTTTTTTACGCAGCGAGTGGTGAGGACCTGGAACTCGCTGCCGATGGAAGTGGTGGAAACGGAGACACTCAATGTTTTCAAGGGGAGACTGGATAGGCACTCGAGGGAAATAAACTTGCATTCTACGGGGATAGAGCAGGGGAATGGGACTGACTGGATTGCTCTACAGAGAGACTGCACAGACGCGATGGGCTGAATGGCCTCCTCCTGTGCCGTTATGTTTCTGATTTTGTTTGGCCACAGTTGTATTGTAGCTACAGATCTGAGACCAGTATCTGCTGCAGTTGGCAGACCCTTGCAGTTTTTAAAAACCTTTCTTTCAAGAAGCCAATCATTAACTGATTTTTTTGTTCTGTTTGAATTTGTAAGTAATGATCAAAGTATAAGCTTTAAAAAGTTTTTGTGAAAGACAGAAATCATATACTTGTTGACAAATTGATACAGTATAATCACGTGGTGTTTACAAGAGTACATTGATGGCATAGTTTGCAGGTTTCAAAATTGTGGCAGCCATTGTGGAGTGGTGGGGGAGGGGGCGAAACACGAAATATGCAGCTGGACAAGGACCTGGGATATTCTTCTGAATGTATTATAATAGCAAAATACTGCGGATGCTGGAAATCTGAAATAACAACAGAAAATGCTGGAAATACTCGGCAAGCCAGGCAGCATCCGTGGAGAGAGAAACACGTTAACTCTGTTTCTCCCTCCACGGATGCTGGCTGGCCTGCTGAGTATTTCCAGCATTTTCTGTTGTTACTTCTGAATGTATTGTTGGGTTCGGTCACACACTCTTGTAGCTGAGAGAATTCTCCACTTGCCTAGTGTGTTCCTGTTGTCTGTCTGGCACCAGCCTGTTTCCCTTCCCCCGCCCCCTGCCCCGCATTATTTATAAAACTGATTTTGTAAGAAGTGACCTGCATGGGCTTCATAGCAAGGGTTTGAGACTGCTTGGTACTTTCTCTGTTCTAGTTGGAGATCATACATGGCATGGTCTGACTGCCCATCTGTCCCACAGCTTTCTGATACGATAGGATGTTGTCAAAATGGGGGCATGGAATAAATCTTCTCGGTGCAAGCAGTGAGTTTTGCTGATTTCTGCACCTCAGTGGATCTTGCACCTCTAGAGGCAGGCCTAGCAGACAAGGGAATGGGTCTATGGGCATATCACTGCTGGTCTTGGCCTTTGTGGCATCCCATAACACAGCCACAATGGTTTGGTCTGGGGGCAGTATGAAAATGTGTCTTTTAGCATGTCTGTCTGGCCTTGTCCCCTCAAGTATTAGGAAGGGCAGCATCTTGTGTGGCATGTTTAGTTTATTTCCTTGTAAGTGATCTTGGGAGGGTTTATTTGATGACCTAGGCCTCCCTTCCATAATCCCTATCAGTGGCAGGGCTGTGTTTATGGGTATCTTAGGGTTTGAGAATGTGCAGCTCTAGAGCACAGGTATTCACACTGGGGTTCCCCAGGCATTAGAGGTCTGAAGTCATCTACTTCTGTATTTTTCTCCTATTGGTTGACTTAATAGTGTATTATTTTGTGACTCCTATATTTTGTGACTCCTATACCAAGTGGCAAGTAACACTCGCGCCACATAAGTGCCAGGCAATGACTATCTCCAACAAGAGAGCCTCTAACCACCGCCCCTTGACATTCAACAGCATTACCATCGCTGAATCCTGCACCATCAACATCCTGGGGGTCACCATTGACCAGAAGCCTGACTAGACCAGGCACATAAATACTGTGGCTACAAGAGTTGGGTATTCTATGGCGAGTGTCTCACCTCCTGACTCCCCAAAGCCTTTCCACCATCTACAAGGCACAAGTAAGGAGTGTGATGAATACTCTCCACTTGCCTGGATGAGCGTAGCTCCAACAACACTCGAAGCTCGACACCATCCTGGACAAAGCAGCCTGCTTGATTGGCACCCCACCCACCACCTTTTTAAACATTCACTCCCTCCACCACCAGTGCACCATGGCTGCAGTGTGTACCATCTACAAGATGCACTGCAGCAACTCGCCAAGGCTTCTTCGACAGCTCCTCCCAAACCCACGACCTCTACCACCTAGAAGGACAAGGGCAGCAGGCGCATGGGAACACCTCCAAGTCGCACACCATCCTGACTTGGAAATATATCGCCGTTCTTTCATAGTCACTGGGTCAAAATCCTGGAACTCCCTCCCTAACAGCACTAGGGGAGTACCTTCACCACGCGGACTGCAGCGGTTCAAGAAGATGGCTCGCCACCACCTTAAGGGCAATAAATGCTGGCCTTGCCAGCAATGCCCACATCCCATGAACGAATACAAAAAAATAATTCTGCACTTGTAGCTCTGTTTTCCTTTTTGGGTAATTCATGCTGTCTTTCTGAAGTTAGGGCAGGCAGTCCCTGGGAACATTTCAATATTTGCAATAGCCTCCCCTCACGAGTTTGAAGGCCACTGCTCTGGAGGGATTGGTTCTTGCAGAACATTGCTAGCTCCTGGCGGAAGAGCTTGCTTTAGAGGTACTTGAACACCACCTGCTGAATGATCTAGAAGTTGTTTTTCATTGCTGAACGGACAAGGTGTTACCCTTGTGCAGAAACTGGCTGAGCCTAGTGGTGGTCTTTTTTATTTCCTCGGCTCTCTATTGTTTTTCCTAGGCTCCGACTACATTTGTGGCTGGTGTAATCAGTTCTTCTCTCTTGCTTGGGGAGAGTCCTGATGACAAACTCAACATGATCATCAATTGTACAGTGGCCTCTTTCCAGATCAATACTATTAGTGCAACAATGGGGTGCTTCTTTGATCCCTCTGGCCTCCTGTCAGGATTATGAAGGGTTAGATAGAGGAGTAGCTTGGGAAGCTTGGTGACCAACATCAAAGTGCACGAACAAAGTTCTGCCTGTGCAAACTACAATATCTGCAATGCACTGCTCCTTCTTGGTACTCAATTAGCTGCTCTTTCCGAATACTAAAGAGAATTGACCGTAGTTTTATAAAGTTCCCAGGTGACCCAAGGCATATACTCTTACAACTTGGGCAGTGAAATTCCACTTTTTTAAAAAGGCTGTGTCATTTTCTCTATATAATCTGTGAATGACATTTTATTCTTGGCAATAACAGATTCCAAAGCTGCATGCATCTGCAATTTTAATGGGTCATTAATTATCATGAAAAACAGATTTTCCCTATTAAGCGAGAGGGTTTGAGTACAGGAGCAAGGATGTCTTGCTGCAGTTGTACAGGGCCTTGGTGAGACCACACCTTGAGTATTGTGTGCAGTTTTGGTCACCTTATCTAAGGAAGGATGTTCTTGCCATGGAGGGAGTGCAGCGAAGATTCACCAGGCTGATACCTGGGATGGCAGGAATGACGTACGAGGAGAGATTGGGTCGATTGGGCTTATACTCGCTGGAGTTTAGAAGAATGAGAGGGGATCTCATTGAAACTTATAAAATTCTAACAGGACTAGATGCAGGAAGGATGTTCCCGATGGCCGGGGAGTCCAGAACCAGGGGTCACAGTCTAAGGATAAGGGGTAAACCATTTAGGACAGAGATGAGGAGGAATTTCTTCACCCAGAGTGGTGAACCTGTGGAATTCTCTACCACAGAAGGCAGTTGAGGCCAATTCATTAAATATATTCAAGAAGGAGTTAGATATATTTCTTAAGGCTAAAGGGATCAAGGGATATGGAGAGAAGGCAGGGACAGGGTACTGAATTTGGATGATCAGCCATGATCTCATTGAATGGCGGAGCAGGCTCGAGGGGCCGAATGGCCTACTCCTGCTCCTATCTTCTATCTATGTTTCTATATAAAGAGAAATTTCACCCCTTTAGTCACCAGTTGGGTACTTTATGTATTCGATGTTACCCCACCTACATTATATTTGATTTGTACCATGTAGCCAGATATTTGGTCAGTTTATTGTTTGTGGATGGTTGCTTCAGCGGCAAACTGGTAGCCGGAGTTTTTGATTTCTGCTATTGCAATTCTACAGAGTGGTTCCAAGTAGCCCTGGACATATGTTCAAGATTTGGTATTCAAAGTGTCTTAGAGCAATTGAACGGTGGTACAAGTTCATCACCACAGAAACTCGAGTTTTGTTTGTTTATTTGGCAGATATCTTTGTGATATCAACCCCATTTTGAGTTCTTTAGGTGATAAGTCTTCACTCATCGACCTGAAACGTTAACTCTGTTTCTCTCCACAGATGCTGCCTGACCTGCTGAGTATTTCCAGCATTTTATGTTTTTATTGAAGAATTCTTCACTGTTTGATTTAACCATATCAACTAATCCACTGCAGCTTTGAGAGAAATCCCTTTTTTTCCTCCACCATCTCTAATTCTCAACTTAGGAATGTGATGGAAAGCTCACCACACCTGCATGGTGCAGCCACACTTAAGCTTGACACCATCCAGGGCAAAGCAGTCTGCTTGATGTCACCCCTGCCATTGAGCTCCCTATCCATCCACCTCCGCCACCAGCACACTAACTGTAGCATGTGTTATCTACAGAATGCACTGCAGCAACTCACACAAGGTTACTTCTACAGCATCTCCCAGCCCTGTGACCTCTACTACTTGATGGGCAAGGGGCAGCAGCATTGAGAGTGCCATTTCTTGAAAATTCCCTTCCAAATCACACACCATCCTGATTTTAGACATGTATTATTGTTCCGACATCGTCGTTGAGTCAACATACAGTAATTCCCTTCCCAATGCCTCCACTAGAACCGTCTGCATAAGGACTGCAGTAGTTCAAAGAACAGGTCCAAAACGATTCCCTCATGGCAGATAGGAATGGGCAATAAATGCGGCCTTGCCAGCATCACCCACCTCCTAAATGCATACTAAATATAAAATCATTTTTCAGCCAAAACAAAGCTACAAATTTAAAATGTGGTTCAATTCTCCGTTATTTTGTTGCATTTGGTGCTCGGTATTTGCCTGGGTTTTTTTCTGTCTCATATCAACTATTGGAAAATATATTTGGCAGTGAATGGTCCCTACCACATATTGAAAGGAGAATAGTTAAACATGTTGAGTTTAAATATCTGTTGTCCGTCTCGGACCCTTTTCTGACAGACACACTTAATTGGGGAGGGATTCGGGAGGGTAATGTTAATGGTAGAATTGGCATTTTGGACTATATATCTGTGGCTGCTGGTTGGAACCTAAAATAAGTTTGAGGTTTTGTTTTACTTTTTTAAGGCACTAACTCTGAAAAAGATAATTCTGTTATTTTGGAGACCAAAATCCTTTTAATAAAGGTCAGCTGATGGATTGTATAAGAGGAAGAGCGAGACCTATTTCTGGCCATTTTAGAAACTTTTACTAAATTGTACCTGAAGTTTTTTTAAACAATCCTGCCTTATTAACTTTAATTTATCCACTGGTGTCAGAATGTTGGGATGTTGAAGATTTTTGCTAAAACTACAGGTATCTGAATTTGTTTCGACTTGTCTAGAAAATTTTACACTAACATGTTGAACTATTTAGAAAATGTGGGGGTTACCACATAGTACTGTACCTGCTGTGATTGGACTTTTAACAGGAAAAGGCATGTCAGGGTATCGAGACTCCAGTACTGTGTTGCCTAAATTGATCAGTCTGTATTCTTATCTGTGGTGACACTTACCGAGAGTGTCCATTTGGCATTAAAGTGATTATATTTATACAGCACATTGAATCTGATGAGGCTCATTTTGTGCATTGTGTTCAGATTTGTGTGGAATACCAGCTCGCTTATTGTGTAAAAGATGTATCTTGGGTTCCAACTTTTATACTACTTATCATGGTGGTATTATGCCATATTTTCACCAGAAAGATCCAGGTTTTATCCTCAATTGGTGCTGAGTTAGCACTGACTGGGGTTAAACCTAGAACCTTCTTGGTTTTAGCAGTGGTGGCACTACAGTATTCGGGTAAGGAGGCAAGGAATGAGCCATAGATGTTGCTCTGATCACCATCCAGTAATACTTGCTAAAGTGTTTCACTATTTACATTTAGCAATCAACAGGCTATGTGAATAATGACTACAGTACTTGGGCCTGATACTCGAGTGCTAATACTATGGAACCTTATCCTCCACCTTCAAGTCGAGGGGAGAGAATTGTGAAGGTGGTATTTATTGCCATTTAGTGCAGTTGCTTGCTTCTGTGGAACAGCACTAGCAAGGTTCAGTGCTATAGTTCAAACATTGTGGCTCCGAGAGCCCTGGAATTGCACAAGCCGCAGGTCACCAGAATTCTATAATAGTTTTCAACTCTGTCAAATCTTCTGCTCTTATGAAATAAATTCAATTAGATTTTTTCTTCTGAAATTGTATGACTGCTATATTTTTTGTACTGACTAGGATGGTCTCCTAATGCACCTTTCTTCCCCTCCCACCCCCATCCAATTTACTCCCTCCTCTCCTGAACACTTGACTCTTGCTGTTTATGTCTGAATAATGAATTTGTTATAATGGGTGATTGTTATAAAGAATTAACCTCTAATATTCAGGGTATTAATTGCATGAGGTATGTTCAGTATCCAATAGTTATTTTGTAGTTTGATGGAAACAGAATTGACTTTCACCAGTGTAATATCTGGCCTTGAGCCTGCTGGAGGTAATTTTAGTGTAGTACCAGAGTGGGTAAAATATGTTGAATATAGTTGAAACCATTTTGTCTTTCAGAGCGAGCCCAGTTGCCCAGAAACATGATTGAAAACAGCATGTTTGAAGAAGAGCCTGACATCGCTGATTTGGCCAAGGAACCACGCCTTCATCCTCTGGAACCCGATGAAGTTGAATATGAGCCGCATAGTTCACGGTTGCTGGTGCGTGGCTTGGGAGAACATGACCTGGAGGATGATGAAGAAGACTATGAATCATCTGCAAGGTTGCTAGGCATGTCATTCATGAACAGGAGTTCCAATCACCGCAATAACATGTCAGAGGCTTATCACCGAGAAGCATCAGGGGGACCTTGTTCAGTACCTTCTGCTCGGACTGTACTTGTTGGAGCATTTGTTGTGGTGATTATACTTTCTATAGCTATGGTAGTCTACTTTCTGCCAAAATGTACCTTCACAAAAGAAGGCTGCCATAAAAAGAACACAACTTTAACACTCGTATATCCCCTGGCAACCAATGGTCAGGTATTTCCTTGGCCAAAGATCAGATTGTCTAATGCTGTTGTACCAATGCATTATGATCTTGCTTTGCATCCCAATCTCACCACCATGAATTTCACAGGCTCTGTGCAGATAAGCCTCCTAATCAAGGAGGATACCAACAACATCACTCTTCACAGCTTGGGTCTCAAAATCACCAAGGCAACCATTACTCCAGAAGCAACCAGTCAGCCAAAGGATGTCCAGGTTTTGGAGTATACACCACATCAGCAAATTGCAATTAAGGTTAATCCAATACTGTCCAGAGGAGAAGTATACATTCTGAATCTGGAATATTCAGCAAACCTGTCTGATGGTTTTTCTGGATTTTACAAAAGCAGTTATCAAGATAAAAACAAAACGAGGTAAACCAACTCCTGCCTGTCTGCTTTTCTTAACTATGTAATTATTTCCTGATGGGTTACATTTTGTTTATTGTCTTTAAAGAAACTTTGAAGGAAATAAGCCTCTTCACTTGTGTTTGATTTAGTCTGTAGTGCACCTTATTGGCGCATCTGTTACTTTCCTCAAAGTATGCCGTTAAGTATTCGCAGTGTGCCTAGTGGCTACAAAAATTGGCAATTTACAGTATGGATGTGAATTCAGTCAATCTGGTCATTTGTGGGCTAGCGCTAGAAAACTTGGCTATACAAGCTGCCAGATTGTCATTTAAAAACCCAAGTGGTTCCTTCAGAAAAGGAAACCTGTCATCCCTACCCAGTCTAGCCTACAAATGATTCTAGTCTACATTACATAGTTGAATCTTAGTGCACTCTGAAGTGTCCTAGCAAGAGATGGGCAATAAGCATGGCCTTGTCAGCATTTTCCAACAATTTTTTTTTCTCTAAAGGGTGAAAATGTAACTACCACCTCCTTTACCCATTCCCTCCATTCGGTGACTGATTCACAACCCCAGCATAGCATTTTTTCCCCAGTGTGGTTTGGCCACAGCATGAGTAGAAGTTAAAGAAACCTAAAAGTTTAGATTTTTGTTTAAGAAGCGCTGAGCTGCTCTGAGCCACGCTCACTTAAAATTTATTTAAAAAGAAAACATTTCTTCTCGAACTTCAGGTTTCTTCTGGTCTTGTTCACTGACAAAAGATTGTAAGCTAGCTACAGGAGAGAGAGAACAGTTTGAGTGTGGTGGTGATCATGTTTGGTGTACAGTGTTTCGTAGTCAGTCTTGTGTACTTGCTTAGCAGCCAGTGGAATTGGAATTCTTTTGGGATTGAGTCTTGTGTATGAGCGGAGTCTCGGACAAGTCTGAATTCAGGTTGGTCATTTAGTTTCCCAAAAGGATGTTAAAGAATAAAGAAATCTGACCTAGCATGGGCTTTGTTATAGTGTTTCTCAACTGGCTTAATATTGTGAGCCTGAATTCAAACAAAATGAAAATGCCCTCTGCTGAGCTGTAAATGCAGTGGGTTTGGTCAGCTTTTGGTCAGTTTCCAGCACCTTGCCCTCCAATCTGGCTGTTTTAGTGGCCATTGTTCTGAACTGAGTGGGTGACTCAGACCGTTTAACTCTGTCTTTGCCCTATGTGTGGTGCAGCACATGCGCATATAAACACACACACTTTCCAGAAGGTATCTCTGGTTAACCATTAGAACAGTTACATATTTGAAAAGATTGTGTTTCTGCTGTCACTACATAGAGCCCAGAACAGTCCTTTGCCTGGCAGCTAGGTATTTTTCGTTATTGAATTTGTCGTCTTCTGCTATCTAATCATCATCTGACTTATTTTACAAAAAGATCATCAAATGAGAAGGCTTCAGTAACTGAGGCAGGCTGCAATGTTATGGGAATTAACGGCAGCTTATTGGACCCTTGCATGATGAATTGCTGTCATAAATTGCATTCTAGTAAGGTCAAGAACTGCACTAGATCTGTACAGAAAAAATGTAGTTTTTTTAAGAACCTGTTTTTCTCTCCTTTTATAGAATATTGGCAGCCACTCAGTTTGAGCCATTTGCTGCACGAAATGCTTTCCCATGCTTTGATGAACCAGCATTTAAGGCCACGTTTACGATCAAGATAATCAGGGAAGCTGACCACATCTCATTATCCAACATGCAGAAGGTACCTTTCAAGGCAAAGTTTTATTCTTTTAATTAGCTTACCTCAAAAAAATAATGTCCCCGATTTTGCTTGAGTGTGCCCCGTTAGTTCGACTAATAATTGCATGTTTAGGTTTTTAAAATATTTTGCCCACCAAGTTGAAGTGCGAGCTGATAACAGCATAGCGAGGGCAACAGGGCATCTCTGACCTTGGTGAACAATGGCACAAACAATGTATCACCTTAACCAATGAAATTAAAGGATTGAGAAACAAACCGGAAGGACTGAGGAGGGTGAATTAGAGTGGGTGCATTCATGGTCAAATCGGGTACAGATCGAGAAATAAAGGGTGGGATATAAAGATTGGATTTAGAGGGCGGGGGGAAGAGACACAGAAAACAAAATGTTTAAATGTGACATTTTTAAAATCTCCTAAAACAATTCAAATCCTGAAGGAATGGGACTGCACACTTAATTGTTTACTTACTGGACAAGAGAGGTTGATGGGCAGTCATTATCCAGTCGTTAAAGGGTACTTGTGCTGATAATTACTAGACTTAAATTTCTGTGGCGAGGTCAGTGGGCAATTAATGTAACTGCAACAATGTCATGAAAATTAAGGGGTGGTTAAACGCGAGATGCCGTTTTCACAAAGCTAATGGCAGAGCGGCACAAATAAATGAAGGTGGCAGAGGCGGGGTGGAGACTGGCGATATTATGGAGGTGGAAGTAGGCATCTTTGAGGGAGAGGTTGGAAGCTCGGCTTGGGAACTAATAGGACACTGAGGTGGCGAACCGTCTGGTTCAACCTCAGATAGTGGAGGGAGATGGAGATGGAGGCATGGGAACAATGTTTGTGGGGAGGGGTGAGGACGATGGATTTGGTATTCCCAATGTATAACTGGAGGAAATTTCTGCCTGACAACACAGATGCAGTGGAGGAGTCCAGAGTTGGTGGTGAGGTAAAGCTGAGTGTTGTCGGCATACATGTGGAACCTGACGCCATATTTTCGGATTATGTTGTGAAGGGGCAACATGTAGCTGAGGAAGAGGAGGGGGCCAAAGATAGATCCTTGTTTGTCTCTAGAGATGATGGTGCGGGTATGGATAGTGAAGCCATTGCTGGAGAGCTCTGGCTACGATTCCATAGGCAAGAGTGGACAAAGTGAGGGCAGTCCTGCTGAGCTGGAGAGAGAGAGAGAGAGAGAGAGGTGTTGGATGAGGATAATGTGGTTTACCGTGTCGAAGGCTGCAAAGGGGTTGTGAAAAACGAGGAAGGATAGTGCACTAGTCCCCGAGGATGTTATTTGTGCCTTTTGGTTAGGACCATTTTGGTGCTGAAACCTGATTGGAGTGATTTGGATATGGCGTTGCTGGAATGATGGGCATGGATTTAGGAGGCAACAGCACATTCAAGGACTTTGGAAAGGGAAGTTGTATATAATAAAGTCATAGACCAGGAAGTTACCACAGATTCGATCATTGGGCAATACAGTTGGTCTCACTATTTTAAACACGCCAGGTTTCTACGACTGATTTACCATCCAGTGAACATTGCCGGTAGTGGATATGTGTGAACACCATGTAAGGACAGGGTTGGGCTTGCCTATGATGTCTTCACACTTGCTGTTCAGGCTCATGTATGAAGTGTGGCCACCTGAGCATGGTAATAGTGCCTGTGGATCTGTACCCCAGTATACAGAGTCAGTACCTTCCAGAGAGGAGAAAATTAGTAGAATAAAGAGAGAACACCATTTCCTACCTTGTCTGCAGCGTTTGAAGTTGAAGTTAATGCTAGGAATGGAATGTTGCTATTCTATTTGTACTTGTCAAAATAGCATGAACTACTCCACCCTTAGCTCTGATACTTTGTGTTTTTAAAAAATATGCCTTCAAAAACTTCCCCTCTGGTTCATTTAAAGCTATTCCCCAGTGTGGTACAATGCACAATAGACCTGAGCTTGATTCCTTTGCTTGAGCTGAGTTAGCTGATTACAGCCGGGGTACTAGAACTGCATCCAGTGTCCTTTTGGTTAGAAAGAAGAAAAAGCATTAAGCTTTCTAAACCAATCAACTCTCAAATGATCCCTGTTGTACAGTGCATGTTTAGATGTCGCGTGAGGCTGAGATGTTGGATTTTGCTGTGATGTTCACTCCCCAGGCCAGGTCAATAATCTTGACACTCATTTGGGCTCATTGATGAAAAGTGACTACTTAAGCAAGGTACCAGAAGGCTCCTGACACCCACATAACAGTACCATATCATGATTGATACCTTTTGGAATAAGATGGGAGACAAACTCCCCACCCTTTTATTTCATTCATGCATGTCTCCCAGTGATTGTGGCATTGACCCCTATTCAAGTGTCACAGCCCAGTGGTAGGAATCTTGTACCTTCCTGTAATGAAAAAGGGCAGTTTAGGACTGTGCTAAAACATTTACATTAGCAAGAGTCTGATAACAGCACTTCATGAGCAAATGGATCAGATTAATGCATTCAGCATCTACAACTTGCATCAGCTTTGCTTATGGACCTGTTGTTTCCAGATTTTTCTGTTTTTGTTTGTTTTCCAGCATTTGCAGTACTTTGTTTTTTATTAGCTATATGAATGCAAGTTCACTTAAAGATGAGAACTGAAGCGACTATATATAATGTATGTGTGAACTGTAGTGCTCATTTTAATTGATGCCGTTACAGTGCACTTAACAGAACTGGCTTCTTCCAACATAAGTGTTTTTGGAGGGGGGGGACGGAAATGTGGCATTTAAATTAATAATGGCTCTGTGGTGAATGCATTTCCTAGAGCATAAAACTGGGAGCAACAAATGATTAGTACAGAAGTGTTTAAATCAGCAAAAATGAGCAGGAGTGACATGCTATCAACATGCAGTTCATCTTGTATCCAAGATAGCTGGTACCACACTTGTGAACACAATTCAAACAATTCAAGAAATTAAAATATTCTCCCACTAAGTATCCCATTTCCAATACCTAAATAGGTAACAAGTTCACTTGATAAAATTCTTGTCATAAAAGATCAGCTTGAGATGCTTGCAAAAATTTAAAACCTGCATCATTATTACAAGTGTTGAAAATATCGATGTGAAGAACTGAAAATGTTAAGTCGGAATACCTGATTATGCAAAGATCACAGCTATAGGTTAATGATTAGACTGTTTTCAAAACTGTTAACATTACAAAGCATTTCATATGCTGAAAAGTGCAGGGATATGTTCTTTTTATCTACGTTAGTGTCTGTTTATTTTTGCTTTTATCCTTCTGTTTTTCCCCTCCAGTCTCTCCACATCATACATTTTCATTGGTTAAGAGAGCGAACAGGAGTCCCCCTCCCAGGCCCCCGCCAAAGCTGCTATGTAGCTGGCCAGTAGCTAGAGTACAAAAGCAGCTCAGGGTGACGGGACCTTTTAAACATAAGAACATAAACATAAGAAGTAGGAGCAGGAGTAGGCCATACGGCCCCTCAGGCCTGCTCCGCCATTCAATAGGATCATGGCTGATCTGAAACTAGACCCACGTCCACTTCCCTGCCCGCTCCCTGTAACCCCTAATTCCCTTATCAGCTAGGAAACTGTCTATCTCCGTTTTAAATTTATTTAATGTCGCAGCTTCCACAGCTCTCTGAGGTAGCAAATTCCATAGATTCACTACCCTCTGAGTGAAGAAGTTTCTCATCTCAGTTTTGAAAGGGCAGCCCCTTATTCTAAGATATGCCCCCTAGTTCTAGTCTCACCCATCAGTGGAAACATCCTCCCCACATCCACCCGATCAAGCCCCCTCACAATCTTATATGTTTCGATAAGATCGCCTCTCATTCTTCTGAATTCCAATGAGTAGAGGCCCAACCTAATCAACCTTTCCTCAAAAGTCAACCCCCTCATCTCTGGAATCAACCGAGTGAACCTTCTCTGAACTGCCTCGAGAGCAAGTATATCTTATCTTAAATATGGAAACCAAAACTGTACGCAGTATTCCAGGTGTGGCTTCACCAGTACCCTGTATAACTGAAGCAAGACTTCCCTGCTTTTATACTCCATCCCCCTTGCAATAAAAGCCAAGATTCCATTGGCCTTCCTGATCACCTGCTGCACCTGCATACTAACCTTCTGTGTTTCATGCACCAGGACCCCCAGATCCCTTTGTACTGTAGCACTTTGCAGTTTCTCTCCATTTAGATAATAACTTGCTCTTTGATTTTTTTTCTGCCAAAGTGCATAACCTCACACTTTCCAACAGTATATTCCATCTGCCAAATTTCTGTCCACTCACTTAGCCTGTCTATGTCCTTTTGCAGGTTTTTTATGCCCTCCTCACTCACTGCTTTCCCTCCCATCTTTGTATCGTTGGCAAACTTGGTTATGTTGCACTTGGTCCCCTCCTCCAAATAGTTAATATAGATTTAAAAAAGTTGGGGTCCCAGCACTGACCCCTGCGGAACACCGCTAGTTACTGATTGCCAACCCGAGAATGAACCATTTATCCCAACTCTCTGTTTTCTGTTAGATAGCCAATCTTCTACCCATGCCAGTATATTATCCCCAATCCCGTGATTTTTTTTATCTTGTGCAGTAATCTTTTGTGTGGCACCTTGTCAAATGCCTTTTGGAAGTCCAAATACACCAGATCCACTGGTTCCCCTTTTATCCACCCTGTTTGTTACGTCCTCAAAGAATTCGAGTAAATTTGTCAAACATGACTTCCCCTTCATAAAACCATGCTGACTCTGTCCGATTAAATTATGCTTATCCAAATGTCCTGTTACTGCTTCCTTAATAATGGACTCCAACATTTTACCAACCACAGATGTTAGGCTAACTGGTCTATAGTTTCCAGCCTTTTGTCTACCTCCCTTTTTAAATAAGTGCGTTACATTAGCAGTTTTCCAATCTGCTGGGACCTTTCCTGAATCCAGGGAGTTTTGGAAAATTACCACCAATGCATCCGCAATCCCTACCGCTACTTCTCTCAAGACCCTAGGATGTAAG
This sequence comes from Somniosus microcephalus, assembly GCF_052327205.1. NCBI lineage: Eukaryota > Metazoa > Chordata > Chondrichthyes > Squaliformes > Somniosidae > Somniosus > Somniosus microcephalus. The sequence continues at coordinate 186,543,841 of NC_140987.1, read as the reverse complement.
CCATCAGGTCCAGGGGATTTATCCGCCTTAAGTCTCATTATGTTACCGAGTACCATCTCCTTAGTGATTTTAATTGTGTTTAGCTTCCCCCGCGCCCCCCCCCCCCCCCCCCAGCCCCCTGCCCCCTGTTTGTCCAGTGTTGGGATATTTTGAGTGTCCTCTACTGTAAAGACTGATACAAAATATTTGTTCAGCGTTTTTGCCATCTCCATGTTCCCCACTACTAATTTCCTGGTCTCGTCCTCTAAGGGACCAACATTCACTTTAGCCACCCTTTTTCTTTTTATATAACTGTAGAAACTCTTGCTATCTGTTTTTATATTTTTTGCTAGTTTACTTTCATAATCTATCTTCCCTTTCTTAATTAATCTTTTAGTTGTTCTTTGCTGGCTTTTAAATGCTTCCCAATCTTCTATCCGCCCACTAGATTTGGCTACTTTTATATTTTGTTTTCCTCCCCCCCCAATGTAGGGTAAGTGCCTGCCTCTACTCTGCACCTTCCCATGATGGTATCACGTGAAGAAATGTAGCTTCCACTTGCTTTATTCAGAGAATAACTATAAAAGCTACTTGGTGTTACCACCACCATCCCCCCCCCCCCCCCCCCCCCAAAACATCTAGTAAGCCAGGAATAAATACAAGAGGCAAAAACAGGAAATGATGGAAATACACAACATCTGCAAAAAGAAAATCAATCCCAAACATTAACTTGCCTTTTCCCTTTACAGGTGATGTGTATTTCCAGCATTTTCTGCTTTTATTTCCGATTTCTAGCATTTGCAGTTTTTCTTTTTATTTGTAACCAGCAGAAATGTTTTAAGCATTGAGTGATGACTGTGAGGAAAGAGTGGGTAGAGGAAGTGGCACTTCTGTGCTGAAATACCTTTGAACAAGATGCTTTGTACACCTTGAAGTGGTATTGAAGCAACAACATCAGAGGCCCAGAAATAGGTAGTCTGTCTGCCTGCCCTTTTCAGTCAAGTGGAGATGTTGTGTAAGATAGGGGAGGGCTGTAAGAAGAGAGAGATGGAAGTATTTTTATATTTTGGAAGTAGGGGCCAAGAAGAGGCCATTGATGATGGTCTTTACCAAGAGCACAATCTTTTGCGGCTGGAGTCAATGGTGTCAGGTGTTTGGCACATTACCTTTCATGCATGCCAGGAATAATCAATATTGGGCCTGGTTGACCACAAAGTGGTGGAATGCAGGTTTATTGATGCAATTTTGGAAACTGTCATTTGCCTAATTCGTGACTCTGCCACTGGGAGAAACACAGATTGGATTCTCAGTATTTACCGAGAGAATGAGATCGGGCAGAGAAATTCTCCAAGGACTCGGACTCTTACTCTTTCTGCCCCACCCCCATCATTCAAGACCAATAAGCCCCTTCCTCTCTTCCACTCCAGTGAGCAGAGTACCTAAACACATTTTCGATAGAGACCAAAAAAAGCATTTTGAAAAGAACATGGTAAGAGTCAAAACTACTGCTAGGGTTCTGATGTATTCAGCCTTGGCAAATGCTCAAAGTTAGAATTCCATGAATTATGTTTGAAAGAGGATAATAAGTGAATGTCTAAATCTGTGTTGTCCAATAGACCTCACTGACTAGCCACAGGGGTAGCTACGGCGACAGCATTTTAGCCACAAACGCTTATTTATAGTAGAAAAGACCTTGCACACAATACAGGTTAATGTACGTGATGTGTATATTTACTTTTATAAAAAAAAAAATTAAAAAAAAACTTCTACCACCATTTTAGTGTGAAACTTTGCAGTCTTTTTCTTTTACCAAAGTTTGGAGTTCCGACATGACTTGCTCAGACGTAGCACATCTCAGTGCAGCTTCTAGTTTTTTGCCCAACAGTTGCGCGGTGCTTTGACTTCAGCGTGATTGTTGAGCATGTTGACTCGCACAATGAAATGCGCCAGAATTTCCTCTACTCTCTATGTAGATCACAGCTGGATGCTGCTTTCCCTTTGCCATGACCTGCCCTGCTGGGGCTGCTTGTTACTGGTTGGGCTTTCTTTTTTCCACTGTCCTGGAGCAATTATTCTGACTGGTCGAGCTGACCTTAATGGCAACTCCCCTCTCCCTATGTTGTTACTGGTCTTTCCATGGCGCTGGAAGTCTGGAGTTTTTAACCCATGTTGCGCACCATTTTTTGCAGATAAACAATAAGCAGTAACCAAAGTAGTAAAGCACTCTCCATCTCTGCTTTTCACGCCATGCAAATATGAATATTGAGATCTGCAGACTCGTGCAGGAGTATGGTTCTATGCACTTCATTGGTTCTCTGGTACTGTGCCAAAGTGACTGTTAATTATCTATCATCCTAAATGCTGAATGTCAACAGGCTGTTGTGGCTAAGCATATCAAAACACATTGGGAAATTCTGACCTGTTCTCTAAAAGTGTCTGTCAAAATATTTTTTTTAATCTTGAAACTTTGTAGATTTGCACAATCAATTAAAAAATAAATAAATAAATAAATAAAATTAAAAAAAAATAAGAACAGTTAAGGCAATTTCTGTCAAGTTAACACCCCATTTGCACTCAAACACATAGCCCAAAAATGAGTGGCTGCTACTCCAGTCCACCTACTGCTTTTACTTGCAGTCTAATTTTTGGCCGAATGTGTACCCTGGCAACTGGAGCTTCCACCTGAAAGAGGTGGGAGCCTCATTAATACGTGCAAATTTGGGTTAAGTGATGTAATTTAGAGTCCAATACTATTTTCAGGACTCATTACTTGACTTCTGCCAGTTCCTGCTCCTGCCCAAAAACCATGGGTGGTACAAGTTGTGAGGTGCCACATGCAGTGATTATTTAAAGACATCCTCAGATGGCCACAAGTAAAGCCGTCTAGAGGTTTTGGAGACTTTTTTTTCTTGTGGCTTGTTGGAAATTTCATTAAGTATTTCAAAGTGCTTGTAGTAGCTGCTCTAGGTTCTGAACTCCATGTTGCCCGCTGCTCCACAGTTTTGCTGCTTCTGTGCCACACAAAATGAATCTCACCTTTAAACTGCTGTTGAAGGATCTTGAAAAGGCCCCAGGTCAACAATCTGCCTATAGGAAGTGCGTCTTCGCTGGCCGCTTGCCTACCACATTAATGAGGGGCGTGCCAGGAAATCACATGGATCCCCCACCAACTCCCCTGAGCGGTTGGAGCGCTCACCCTGTATGCATATTTACTGCTCGCACATAGAAATTGGCCAAGTGGTCCTTCAACTGGTCACTAAATTCTATATTTGTAATTGTTTTGATTCTGGTAAACTCCGAATACTAATTTGTGACAGTGGGAATACACAGCTGCCTCCAGCCCTCTTGTCACAAACAGCCTCATTCTCCTCTTTGTGGTTTTAACCATTTTTGCCTTCATTTAGGTTGAATCCTTTGTGCATGTTAACTGGTGTATGTGTGCTCAGTACATTCATTATTTTATATTCAAATTCCTATCTTGATGCTTACTCCAAAAATCTTTCATTTTATGGTGAGCTGTGTTCACTGCTGCTCAGCATGGGTTCCTGTTTGTTAAGAACATAAGAAATTTTTTTTTTTATTCATTGGGATGTGGGCGTCGCTGGCTAGGCCTGCATTTAGTGCCCATCCCTAATTTACCTTGAGAAGTTGGTGGTGAGCCACCTTCTTGAACCACTGCAGTCCATATGGTGTAGGTACACCCACAATGCTGTTAGGAAGGGAGTTCCAGGATTTTGGCCCAGCGACTGAGAAGGAACGGCGATACAGGTCCAAGTCAGGATGGTGTGTGGCTTGGAGGGGAACTTGTCGGTGGTGATGTTCCCATGCGTCTGCTGCCCTTGTCCTTCTAAGTGGTAGAGGTCGCGGGTTTGGAAGGTGCTGTTGAAGGAGCTTTGGCGAGTTGCTGCAGTGCATCTTGTAGATGGTACACACTGCAGCCACAGTGCGCCGGTGGTGGAGGGAGTGAATGTTGAAGGTGGTGGATGGAGTGCCAATCAAGCGGGCTGCTTTATCCTGAATGGTGTCGAGCTTCTTGAGTGTTGTTGGAGCTGCACTCATCCAGGCAAGTGGAGAGTATTCCATCACACTCCTGACTTGTGCCTTGTAGATGGTGGAAAGGCTTTGGGGAGTCAGGAGGTGAGACACTCGCCGCAGAATTCCCAGCCTCTGGCCTGCTCTTGTAGCCACAGTATTTATATGGCTGGTCCAGTTCAGTTTCTGATCAATGGTAACCCCCAGGATGTTGATAGTGGGGGATTCAGCGATGGTAATGCCATTGAATGTCAAGGGGAGATGGTTAGTGTCTCGTTTGTTGGAGATGGCCATTGCCTGGCACTTGTGTGGTGCGAATGTTACTTGCCACTTGTCAGCCCAAGTCTGAATGTTGTCCAGGTCTTGCTGCATATGGACACGGACTGCGTCAGTATCTGACGAGTCTCGAATGGTGCTGAACAGTGTGCAATCATCAGCGAACATCCCCACTTCTGACCTTATGATGGAGGGAAGGTCATTGATGAAACAGCTGAAGATGCTTGGGCCTAGGACACTGCCCTGAGGAACGCCTGCAGTGATGTCATGTGATTGAGATGAATGACCTCCAACAACCACAGCCAACTTCCTTTGTGCTAGGTATGATTCCAACCAATGGAGAGTTTTCCCCTTGACTTCAGTTTTGCTAGGGCTCCTTGATGCCACACTCGATCAAATGCTGCCTTGATGTCAAGGGCAGTCACTCTCACCTCACCTCGAGTTCAGCTCTTTTGTCCATGTTTGGACCAAGGCTGTAATGAGGTCAGGAGCTGAGTGGCCCTGGCGGAACCCAAACTGGGCGTCAGTTAGCAGGTTATTGCTGAGTAAGTGCCGCTTGATAGCACTGTCGACGACACCTTCCATCACTTTGCTGATGATTGAGAATAGACTGATGGGACGGTAATTGGCCGGGTCAGATTTGTCCTGCTTTTTGTAGACAGGACATACTTGGGCAATTTTCCACATTGCCGGGTAGATGCCAGTGTTGTAGCTGTACTGGAACAGCTTGGCTAGGGGCGCAGCTAGTTCTGGAGCACAAGTCTTCAGTACTATTGCCGGAATGTTGTCAGGGCCCATAGCCTTTGCAGTATCCAGCGTCTTCAGCCGTTTCTTGACATCACGTGGAGTGAATTGAATGGGCTGAAGACTGGCATCTGTGATGCTGGGGACCTCAGGAGGAGGCCGAGATGGATCATCCACTCGGCACTTCTGGCTGAAGATAGTTGCAAATGCTTCAGCCTTGTCTTTTGCACTCACGTCCTGGGCTCCACCATCACTGAGGATGGGGATATTTTTGGAGCCTCCTCCTCCTGTTAACTGTTTAATTGTCCACCACCACTCACGACTGGATGTGGCAGGACTGCAGAGCTTTGATGGTTGTGAGATCGCTTAGCTCTGTCTACTGCATGTTGCTTCTGTTGTTTGGCATGCAAGTTGTCCTGTGTTGTAGCCTCACCAGGTTGACACCTCATTTTTCAGTATGCCTGGTGCTGTTCCCGGCATGCTCTCCTGCACTCTTCGTTAAACCAGGGTTGATCTCCCGGCTTGATGGCAATGGTAGAGTGAGGAATATGCCGGGCCATGAGGTTACAGATTGTGGTTGAATACAATTCTGCTGCTGCCGATGGCCCACAGCGCCTCATGGATGCCCAGTTTTGAGTTGCCAGATCTGTTTGAAATCTGTCCCATTTAGCACGGTGGTAGTGCCACACAACACGGTGGGGGGTATCCTCAACATGAAGATGGGACTTCGGCTCCACAAGGACTGTGCGGTGGTCACTTCCACCAATGCTGTCATGGACAGATGCATCTGCAACAGGTAGATTGGTGAGGACGAGATCAAGGAGGTTTTTCCCTCACCACCTGTCGCAGACCCAGTCTGGCAGCTATGTCCTTTAGGGCTCGGTCAGTTGTGGTGCTACCGAGCCACTCTTGGTGATGGACATTGAAGTCCCCCACCCAGAGGACATTTTGTGCCCTTGCTACTCTGTGCTTCTTCCAATTGGTGTTCAACATGAAGGAGTACTGATTCATCAGCTGAGGGAGGGCGGTAGGTGGTAATTAGCAGGAGGTTTCCTTGCCCATGTTTGACTTGATGCCATGAGACCTCATGGGGTCCTGAGTCAATGTTGAGGACTCCCAGGGCTACTCCCTCCCAACTGTATACCATGGTGCCACCACCTCTGGTGAGTCTGTCCTGTCGGTGGGACAGGACATAGCCAGGGATGGTGATGGTGGTGTCTGGGACATTGGTTGTAAGGTATGATTCGGTAATTATGACTGTCAGGCTGTTGCTTGACTAGTCTGTGGGACAGCTCTCCCAATTTTGGCACACGCCCCCAGATGTTGGTAAGGAGGACTTTGCAGGGTCGACAGGGCTGGGTTTGCCGTTGTCGTTTCCGGTGCTGAGGTCGATGCCGGGTGGTCCGTCCGGTTTTATTCTTATTGTTTTTCGTAGCGGTTGTTTACAACTGAGTGGCTTGGAGCAGGAGGAGGCCATTCAGCCCTTCGAGCCTGCTCCACCATTCAATGAGATCATGGCTGATCTTCTGCCTCAACTCCATTCACCGGCCCTATCGCCATATCCCTTGATGCCCTTACTCGTCAGAAATCTATCGACTTCTGTTTTGAATATACCCAATGACTGAGCCTCCACAGCCCTCTGGGGTAGAGAATTCTAAAGATTCACCGCCCTCTGTGTGAAGACATTTCTTCTCATCTCAATCCTGAATGGCCTACCCTTTATCTTGAGGCTGTGGCCCCTGGTTCTAGACTCCCCAGTTAAAGGAAACATTCTCCCAGCATCCATCCTATCAAGCCCTGTAATAACTTTGTATGCTTCAATGAGATCCCCTCTCATTCTCCTGAATTCAAGAGAATACAGGCCTAGTTTACTCAATCTCTTCTCATACGACAGTCCTGCCATCCCAGGAATCAATCTTGTGAACCTTTGTTGCACTCCCTCTATGGCAAGTATATCCTTCCTTGGGTAAGGAGGCCAAAATTGTACACAGTACTCCAGGTGTGGTCTCACCAAGGCCCTATGTAATTGTCCTACATCATTTTCCTCAGCAACTGTCTCCGGTTCCGACGTATTCCACGTGGATTCCAACTAAACTTCCACCCTTCGTGTTTCGGATCCACCCAGGATTACAAATATCTCCAAGGTATTCATCGTTCCTCGAACTACTGCTCTCGCCGCATCCTGAGATCCACGCTCAACGCCATGCAGCGCCACATGAACACTCTCGACCTCTCTCTTCAGCAACACCGGCGCACTCTATCTCAAAGCTGTCCGGGTCCACAGTTCCATTTCATCCTTCGACGCTTCAACAAAAACTTTTTTTCTTCCTTTCCGATGTCAAGGATCGCAAGCTTCGTCAACTCTTGGACACCAATGCCCCTCCGGAACCTTCTTCCCCTTCACTTTCCTCTGACCCCCTTCTCCCAATCTCACCCCCTGCCGCGTTTTCACTATCCCCTCTGACCTTCCCCTCTCTGACCCTGAACGATCAGTCCTCAGCAAAGGCCTGAGCTTCATCCCCTTACGCCCCCACCTCAATGAATTTTGAGCTCGGCACGATGTTGAGCTCTTTTTCCACCGCCTTCGTCTCCGTGCCCACTTCTCTGGCCAGGAGTCTTCCCCCCACCACCCCCCCCCCCCCCCCACCCTGCACGACTGACCCTTTCTCCTGCTTGCAGAATTCCCGTTCTACCTGGACCCCTCCCCCTGGCCTCTTGCCCTCTCTAGATCTTTTCATCGCTAACTGCTGCCGTGACATTGGCCGTCTCCATTTCTCTCTTCCCCTCACTCACTCCAACCTACCTCCCTCTGAACTTGCAGCACTCCATTCTCTTAGATCCAACCCTGACATTGTCATTAAACCCGCTGACAAGGGTGGTGCTGTTGTTGTTTGGCGAACTGACCTCTACCTAGCGGAAGCTGAACGCCAACTCTCCGACACCTCCTCCTACCTCCACCTGGACCATGACCCCACTACCGAACATCAAACCACCATTTCCAAGACTGTCACTGACCTCATCTCCTCTGGAGATCTTCCCCCCGCGGCCACCAACCTCATAGTTCCCCAACCCCGCACAGCCCGCTTCTACCTCCTTCCCAAGATCCACAAACAGGACTGCCCTGGTAGACCCATCGTTTCAGCCTGTTCTTGCCCCACGAAACTTATCTCTTCCTATCTCGACTCTTTTCTCCCCTTATCCAGTCTCTTCCCACCTACATCCGCGACTCTTCGGACGCCCTCCGCCACTTTAACAGTTTCCAGTTTCCTGGCCCCAACCGCTTCCTTTTCACCATGGACGTACAATCCCTCTACACCTCCATCCCCCACCAGGATGGCCTGAGGGCGCTCCACTTCTTCCTTGAACAGAGGCCTGACCAGTCCCCATCCACCACCACCCTCCTCCGCCTGGCTGAACTTCTTCTCACATTTAACAACTTCCCCTTTAACTCCACTCATTTCCTCCAAATCAAAGGTGTTGCTATGGGTACCCGCATGGGTCCTAGCTATGCCTGCCTTTTCGTGGGATATGTGGCACACTCTCTTTGTTCCAGTCCTACTCGGGTCCCCTCCCTCACCTCTTTTTCCGATACATTGATGACTGTATCGGTGCCGTTTCCTACTCTCGCCCCAAACTAGACAATTTCATTCACTTTGCCTCCAATTTCCACCTTTCCCTCACCTTCACATGGTCCATCTCTGACTCTTCCCTTCCTCGACTTCTCCGTCTCCATCTCCTGGGGATAGGTGATCGACCTATATTCACTACAAGCCCACTGACTCCCACAGCTACCTGGACTACACTTCCTCCCACCCCGCCTCCTGTAAGGACTCTATTCCATTCTCCCAGTTTCTCCGTCTCCGCCGCATCTGCTCCGACGATGCCACCTTCCACACCAGTGCTTCCGACATGTCTTCCTTTTTCCTCAACCGAGGATTCCCCTCTACCGTGGTTGACACGGCCCTCGACCGTGTCCGTTCTATCTCCCGCACTTCTGCCCTCACCCCTGCCCCTCCCTCCCGGAACCACAATAGGGTTTCCCTTGTCCTCACCTTTCACCCCACCAGCCTCCACATTCAACGGATCATCCTCTGCCATTTCCGCTACCTCCAAAGTGATCCCACCAAACGCATCTTCCCCTCCTTTCCCCTTTCGGCATTCCATAGGGACCGCTCCCTCCGAGACACCCTAGTCCACTCCTCTATCATGTCAACAGCCCTTCCCCTTCACCTGGCACCTTCCCGTGCAAGCGGAGGAGATGTAACACCTGCCCCTATACCTCCCCCCTTCCCGCTGTCCAGGGCCCCAAACACCCCTTCCAGGTGAAACAGCGATTTACTTGTACTTCTTGCAATCTAGTATACTGTATTTGCTGCTCACGATGCGGCCTCCTCTACATTGGGGAGACCAAACGCAGATTGGGTGACCACTTTGCGGAACAACTCCGTTCACTCCGTAAGGGTGACCTCGAGCTTCCGGTCGCCTGTCATTTTAATTCACCGCTCCATTCCTACTCGGACCTCACCGTCCTTGGCCTCTTGCATTGTTCCACGGAAGCTCAACGTAAACTCGAGGAACAGCACCTCATCTTCTGATTAGGCACTTTGCAGCCTTGCGGACTCTATATCGAGTTCAACAATTTCAGATCATGACCTCGGCCCCTATTACATTTTTACTTATTTTTTTTCCACCCCTTTGTTTTGGGCTTTCCCTTACCCCCCCCCCCCTTTTTTTTTCTCTCTCCCACATGGCAGCTGTCTCTCTGCCAGTACACTTCACAACTAATCTCAGCTGTCTTTTGTCTCCACTAGTCCTATTACCATCTCGTCTGGTTTTGAATACCTCTTAATGTCTCTTTACTTCTTTTGTTCTATCACAGCCCTGCCTTCGATCTATTTCATTTCCTTTCCAGTTTTGAAAAAGGGTTCACCCGAAACGTCGACTCTAATTTCTCTCCACGGATGTTGCCTGGCCTGCTGAGTTTTTCCAGCATTTTCTGTTATTTCCTATATAATTGGAGTAAGACTTCTTTACTCCTGTACTCAAATCCTCTTGTAATGAAGGCCAGCATACCATTTGTCTTCTGATGGGCCTTCAATAACCACAAAACTAGAAGTTATAGACTTAAACAATTTGGCTTTTAATCACTAAGATCTGAGCTAACATCTCAACACGCCGACTGGTTCACAGGAATGAGTCATACAGATCCTGGGATCTTTATGTCAGAGAAGTCAGGGGCGGAGCCAAGAGCCAAGACCTGGAACCTCCCAGGTTAGTCAGGAAAGAGGAAGTGAAACTATACACAGTGGGGGAGGGTAATATACATGAGTGCAAAACGAATACAGGATCAAGACAAAACATTTCATTACATTCATGAAATAGATCTATAGATTTAGTCCATCGGGGTGATGTTTCTTAAAAGTTGGTGTAAGTGAGTCTGTCAGGAGGTTTTGCAGTTCTCAGTGATCGGCGCAAAGCCGGTTGGGGTGCCTCTAGGGGAGTGGATTCTGGTTCCTCCGCTGTCCGGGCCTCCGCAGTGTCTTCCACGTTATCTGCAGTGTCCTCCAGGTTAAAGTTGGGTATTGATACCTCTGGGCGTCCTGTCTCTTTGTAGTGTAGGTCTTCATCGGGTAGTCTCCCATCGTTCTCTCCGCTCCCCGAGGGAGCGAGGTCTTTTATGGAAACAGTGTCCTCTCGCCCGTCAGAGTATTCGATATAGGCGTACTGAGGGTTTGCATGGAGGAGCTGTACCTTTTCCACAAGGGGGTCCGTTTTATGGCCTCTCGCGTGCTTCCGCAATAGTACTGTCCCCGGAGACGTCAGCCACGCGGGTAGAGGTATGCCCGAGGTGGATTTCCGGGGGAAAACGAACACCTTTTCGTGAGGGGTAGCGTTAGTGGCAGTACATAACAGAGACCTTATGGAGTGGAGCACGTCTGGGAGGATTCCTGCCAGCGGGAGGTCGGGAGGCCTTTTGACTTTAAGGCTAACGTGACAGCCTTCCAAACAGTAGCATTCTCCCTTTCCACTTGCCCATTACCCCGGGGGTTGTAGCTAGTGGTTCTGCTAGTGGCTATCCCCTTCGAGAGCAAGAACTGGCGCAGCTCGTCACTCATGAATGACGTCCCCCTATCGCTGTGTATGTAGTTCGGCATGCCAAACATGCAGAATAGATTACAGAGACACTTGATGACCGTGGCACTGGTCATGTCTGGGCAGGGAAGGGGAAGCGGGAATATTCATCAATGATATTGAGGAAGTATACATTACGGTCGGCAGAGGGAAGGGGTCCCTTGAAGTCCAGACTTAGGCGCTCGAATGGCCGTGTGGCTTTGATAAGGTGTGCACGGTCAGGCCTGTAGAAACGAGGCTTGCATTCTGCACAGATGCGGCAGGCTCTGGTCATTGCCCTGACCTCCTCGATGGAGTGGGGCAGATTGCGGGACTTTATAAAATGGTATAGTCGGGTGACCCCTAGGTGACAGAGGTCGTTGTGGAGATCCTGTAATTTGTCCGTATGAATGCTGGCACACATTCCCCGCGATAGGGCGTCTGGGGGTTCATTCAGGGCTCCCGGCCTGTACATAATATCATAGTCGAACGTGGATAGTTCGATCCTCCACCTGAGTATTTTGTCATTCTTGATTTTCCCCCTTTGTTTGTTATTAAACATGAAAGCCACCGACCGCTGGTCGGTGAGCAGGGTGAAACGTTTGCCGGCTAGGTAGTGTCTCCAGTGCCGCACTGCCTCCACTATAGCCTGTGCCGCCTCCTCGACAGAAGAGTGCCTGATTTCAGGTCCCTGAAGGGTTCGGGAGAAGAAGGCCACAGGCCTCCCAGCCTGATTTGAGGGTCGCAGCTAAGGCAAAGTCTGACGCATCGCTTTCGACTTGAAAGGGAATGCATTCGTCCACTGCACACACTGCTGCCCTTTCAATGTCCTGTTTAATACTGGTGAAAGCCTCCCGAGCTTCAGCTGATAGTGGGAAGGACGTTGATTTAATGAGGGGTCGGGCCTTATCAGAGTAATTGGGCACCCATTGGGCATAATACGAAAAAAATCCCAGGCACCTTTTTAAAGCTTTGGGATTGTGTGGCAGGGGCAGTTCCTTTAGGGGACGTAATCGGTCAGGGTCCGGTCCAATTACCCCATCTTCCACCACACAGCCGAGGATACAGAGACGGGTTGTGATGAAGACACATTTGTCTTCGTTGTAGGTTAGATTCAGCTTTAGGGCAGTTTTTAAAAATCTCGCAAGATTTAGATCGTGGTCTTGCTGTTTGTGCCCGCAGATAGTAACATTGTCCAGATAGGGGTAGGTAGCTTGTAGTTTATTCTCGTCAACCATGCGGTCCATCTCACGTTGGAAGACCGAGATCCCATTTGTTGCTCCGAAGGGCACTCTTGAGAAAATGGTAGAGGCGCCCGTTCGCCTCGAAGGCGGTGTATGGGCGGTCCTCCGTTCTAATGGGGAGCTGGTGATACGCGGATTTGAGGTCGATAGTCGAGAAGACTCGGTATTGCGCAATCTGGTTGACCATTTCTGATATGCGGGGTAAAGGGTAGGCGTCCAGCTGGGTATAAATATTAACAGTCTGGCTGTAGTCAATTACCATCTGTTTCTTTTCGCTATTTTTAACTATGACTACTTGGGCACGCCACGGGCTGGTACTGCATTCAATAATGCCTTCCCGCAGGAGTCTGTCCACTTCCGCCTTGATAAAGTGTCTGTCTTCCAGACTGTACCGTCTACTTTTGGTCGCTATGGGCCTACAGTTCGGAGCGAGATTAGCGAATAAAGAGGGTGGGCTGATTTTTAAGGTTGATAGGCCACAGACTGTGAGTGGCGGCTGGGACCCACCATATGCTAGCGTGACACTTTCGTGGTGGCACTGGAAGTCCAGGCCCAAGATTACATTAACACAGAGTTCTGGCATCACGAGGAGTTTAAAATCCTTGTAGTCCGTGCCTTTTACAGTCAGTGTTACCACACAGTAGCCCAAAATGTCCGAAGTGTGGGGCTTAGCAGCCATAGCAATTCTGCTCCGTGTAGGGGTTACCGTTAATGAGTGCCGCCGTACCAGGCTAAGGTGGATAAAACTCTCTGTACTCCCACAGTCAATTAAACATTTCGTTAAATTCCCGTTTACCTGTATGTCCATCATGGATTTTGTCAACAGGTGTGGCCTGGATTGATCCACCGTGATCGAAGCCACTGTTGGGCCCTGGGCAGCCATTGAGTCAGGAAAAGATGGCGGATCCCAAGATAGCGGCCCGCACAGCACGCACGAGGCGGTGACGGAGTTGGAAATCGGATTCCCCCTGCAGACTTTGCTAAAATGCCCCTTTTTCTTACATTTGAAGCATATAGCATCCTTCGCTGGGCATCGTTGTCTGGGGTGCTTGGCCTGGCCGCAGAAGTAGCATTTCGGGCCTCGAGACATTGCTGCTGTAGTAGGACTCCTGGGTGAACTTCTGTGTGGGGACTCCGGCGGCGTAGAGCTGGTCTGAGACCTGGATGGGGAAGATGGCTGATTCCAAGATGCCGGCCCCCTCGGCGCGCACGAGGTGGTGAGGGCCGCATGGCCGGAAGAATAAGAGTCAGAGTTTCTCTGGGCCACGTCCAGCGATCGCGCAGTGGCCACTGCCTTTTTTTAAGTCCAGGACCTCCTTCTCCAGCAGTCTCTGCCGGATATAATTCGATTTGAGGCCCGTGATGAAGGAATCGCGGACCAATTCGTCAGAGTACGCGTTGGCCGTCACGGCCTTGCAGTCACAGTCCCGGACCAGGTCCTTTAGGTCCTGTAAGAAATCGTCCATTGATTCCTCTGGTCGCTGCCTGCGTGTAGCCAGCAGATGTCTGGCGTACACTTCGTTTACCGGCCTCTGGTATTGGGCCTTCAGGATAGTGATTGCCTCCTTGTAAGAGGTGGCGTCCCGGATGAACGAATAAATCCGATGACTTACGCGAGTAGTCAGTAGACTCAGTTTATCTACCTCGCTAGCGGATGAGGCCCCCGCGAAGAGTTCGAAGCATTTGAGCCAGTGTCCAAATTGATTTGATGCTTCAGCAGAATGTGGATCCAAGTCCAGACGCTCTGGTTTTAGGAGTCGATCCATCTTAGTATTCTTTAGTGATTAAAATTGATGGGCCTTCAATAACCACAAAACTAGAAGTGTTAGACTTAAACAAGTTGGCTTTTAATCACTAAGATCTGAGCTAACATCTCAACACGCCGACTGGTTCACAGGCGTGAGTCATACAGATCCTGGGATCTTTATGTAAGAGAAGTCCGGGGCGGAGCCAAGAGCCAAGACCTAGAACCTCCCAGGTTAGTCGGGAAAGAGGAAGTGAAACTATACACAGTGGGGGAGGGTAATATACATGAGTGCAAAACGAATACAGGATCAAGACAACAGATTTCATTACATCTTCCTAATGGTTTGCTGCACCTGCACATTCACTTTCAGTGACTCTTGTACAAGGACACCCAGGTCCCTTTGAGCATCTGCATTCCCCAATCTTTCACCATTTAGGAAATACTCTGCCTTTGTTTTTACTACCAAAGTGGATAACTTCACATTGATCCACATTATATTCCATCTGCCATGTTCTTGCCCACTCACTGAGCCTGTCGAGATCCCTTTGAAGCCTCTTCGCAACGGACACTGCCGCCTAGCTTTGTATCATCAGCAAATTTGGAAATGTTACATTTAGTCCCCTCATCCAAATCATTGATATAGATGTGAATAGCTGGGGCCCAAGCACCGATCCTTGCGGTACCCCACTAGGCACAGCCTGCCATCCTGAAAAAGACCCGTTTATCCCTATTCTTTGTTTTCTGTCTGTTAACCAATTCTCAATCCATGCTAGTATATTACTCCCAATTCCATGTGCCCTAATTTTGTTCACCAACCTCTTGTGTGGGATCTTATTGAAGGCCTTCTGAAAATCCAGATACACTACATCTACCGTTTCCCCTTTGTCTACTCCACTAGTTACATCCTCAAAGATCTCCAATAGGTTTGTCAAACAGGATTTCCCTTTCATAAATCCATGTTGACTCTGCCCAATCTTACTATTAGTTTCTAAGTGCCCAGTTATTGCATCCTTTATAATAGATTCCAGCATTTTCCCAACTACTGATGTGAGGCTAACAGGTCTGTAGTTCCCCGTTTTCTCTCTCCTTTCTTAAATAGCGGGGTTACATTTGCTATCCTCCAATCGGTAGGAGCCGTTCCAGAATCTCTAGGATTTTGGAAGATGACAACCAATGCATCCACTATTCCAATGACCGCCTCTTTCAAAACTCTAGGATGTAGGTCATCCGGTCCTTGGGATTTATCGACTTTTAGTCCCATTAATTTTGCTAGTACTTATTAATTTTACATTAAGTAAAAAAAAAAATGATCACTTGTCCCTAAAGGCCCCTTTACCACAAGATTATTGATTTGCCCTTTCTCATTACACAGTACCAGATCCAGAATATCCTGTTCCCTGGTTGGTTCCTCCACATACTGATCCAGGAAACCATCTTGCATGCGTTCCAAGAATTCGTCCTCCACACCATTAGTGGTAATTTGATTTGCCCAGTAATTTGATTACCGTATTGCCCTTTTTACATGCACTTTTAATTTCTTGATTGATACTGTGCCCTACATTACCACTACTGTTTGGTGGCCTATACACAACCCCCACCAATGTTTTCTGCCCTTTGCTGTTTCTTAATTCCACCCAAACTGATTCCAGTTCTACATCATGATCTGCCAAGCCAAGATCTTTTATCTCTACCGTACCGATCTCATCTCTTATTAACAGTGCTATGCCACCTCCTTTTCCTTTTCCTTTTTGTCTGTCCTCCCTAAATGTTGAGTACCCTGGAACATTCAGTTCCCAGCTTTGGTTACCCTGCAACCATGTCTCTGTAATGGCAATTACATCATACCCATTTACTTCTATTCGTGCCATTAATTCATCCACCTTGTTGCGAATGCTACGTGCATTTAGATGAAGTGCCTTAAACTTTGCCTGTTTAATATTTTTCTGCACTTTGACCCTCTTTACTGTTGGCCTTTTGTTTCTGCTCCCTACTAGTTTTGCTGACTACTTTTCTAACTTGCACTTCCAGATTTGTTTCTTTCCGTTCTGGGCCCACACTTAGGTTCCCAGCCTCCTGACAAACTAGTTTAAATCCTTCCCAACAGCACTAGCAAACCCCCCTGCGAGGATGTTGGTCCAGTTTCTGCCAAGGTGTAACCCGTCCAGCTTGTACAGGTCCCATCTTCCCCAGAATCGGTCCCAATGCCTCAGGAATTTAAATCCCTCCCTCCCACACCATCTCCAGCCACTCATTCATCTGGTCTATTCTCCTATTTTTGCTCTCGCTAGCACGTGGCACTGGGAGTAGCCATGAGATTACTACCTTTTTGAGGTCCTGCTTTTTAATTTATTTCCTAGCTCCCTGTATTCTGCTTGCAGGACCTCGTCCCTCTTCTTACCTAGGTTGTTGGTACTGATATGGACCACGACCTCTGGCTGTTCACCATCCCCTTCAGAATGTCCTGCAGCCGCTCAGTGACATCCTTGACCCTGGCACCAGAGAGGCAACATGCCATCCTGGAGTCACGTCTGTGGCCACAGAAATGTCTATCTGTTCCCCTTACGATAGAATCCCCTATCACTATTGCTCTCCCACTCTTTTATCTCCCCTCCTGTGCAGCTGAGCCACTCGTAGTGCAACGGATTTGGCTCTTGCTGCATTCCCCTGAGAAACCATCTCCCCCAGTAGTATCCAAAACGGAAAATCTGTTGGAGAGGGAGATGGACCCAGTTGTCTAATTACCAGGTCGTGATTGGCTCCAAGATCGTACTCCTGGTGATGAGATTTGAGAAATGGCTCTCTCCTCTGTTACAGACTCTGTAATCTGACACCCGAGGAAGGCAGGTCTGCAATACTCCAAGGTGCTGTCAGTGGGATTTTGTGGGCTAGACCTATCGCTGGAGGCTGGGATTCTTTCCACTTTGCTTCAGATGACACTACCCCATTAATCTAGGGTGTTGCTAACTGGACCAGTAGCAGGATGTTCACCAGTGCCTTGTGCTAGTCGGCTGTGCAGTTTTAATTGGTTAAACTCCTCGCAGTACTTTGGAGTCCATAAAATCTAGTTTGGGCTAAATCTCTTTCTGGATTTTGGTAAGTGACTGTGGGCTAAAAATTCAGTTTGGGGCGCCAAGCTCGCCTGGCCGCCGGAATTACCGCTGCGTGCGGAGCCACTTGCGCCATCCGGATATTCAGTTTCTGCGCCCCAAATGGAAGCGGGCCGTTAAACTAGGCTTCCCGCGCCCCGCTTGGGGCGCTGAAACTGAATATCGGCGCGCTAAGGGCCGCAGCGCCACACGCTACGGCACGGCAGCCTGCGGTACTGCAGGCCTTCCTCCCACTGTTAAGGGGGAGGTGCCTGCAACAGCGCGATCCCCGCTCGCGAGTGCCGGCAAATGAGCCCGGCACCAAGGAGAAGTGCCGGGCTCTCGGGAAACAGCCGGCAATGCCGCGGGGAGTGGGTGTAGGGAGGCTGGGGACGGAGGTGCGGGCAGGCGGGCGCCAAAAAAGCGGCCGCACCTCCACCTTAACTAGCGCCACTACCGCCACAGGTAGGCCCCTGTGTACCGGTCGCTATTTGCGGCCGGCACTGAAGAGGCGGGCGCGACCAAATATGGCCATCGGGGCGCTGCGCACACCGATGACGTCATCGGTGGCGGCGCAGCACTACAGGCTAACGCCACCATTAGCACCCCGCTAAATATCGCGGTAGGTGTGGCCAGTGGCGCAAAAGCCACTGAGTGCCCTCTTTGGGCGCAAACTGGTGGCGCAGGCCACTGAATTTCTAGGCCTGTGTCTCTATGTAATGAGTGGTGGGTTGGTATGTGGCGGACATTAGGCTGAGCAAAAAAATCTAAAGCTTGCGCACCATGGTGGATTATTTACTGCTGTGTGTAACACTGAACCAAACTCTGTGACTTCAAAGCTGTAATATGATGAGAGTTCACAAAAACTGTTGAATTTCCAAAGTTACCCTTTCAAAACAACTTTTCAAAAAAATCCTCGCTTTTCTTTTGTGTCTTTCCCCCTAAAAAGTGGAGGTGCAGAGGGGTAAATTAAGCTTCAGGATTCTACCCTCCACAGTTTGTGAAAAGGTGCTCCATCTCCCTCCCCTCAGCCCAATTGTGAATGTCAGTACAGGGGTTTCAGTTTGGTTCTCCAGCTGAGTGTACAGTTCTCTGGCACTGTATCTAAACCGCCAATTTCAGCATGAAATAAATGTAAGGAACGTATTCCTTTTGGCAAGATAGGTTTTCTTTAAAACTGCAAAATCTGGTTTAAAACACTGCGGATATTTTCAATAACGTTCCAATATATCTGTCTGCAATCTGTTCTAGAATACCACAACTTTAATTGCCAATGGACTGTATCAAGACACGTTTTGGAGAAGTGTTAAAATGAGCACTTATCTGGTGGCCTTTATTGTGGCTGATTTGAAGAACGTCAGCCAGGAGACTGCAAGTGGAACGTTGGTAAGTTCCCTGCTATTTTTTTTATTTATATGGGTGATGTAGGCAAGGCCGCATTTATTATCCATCCCCATTTGCTCCAAGGTGGTGGTAGTGGGCCTTCTCCTTGAATCACTATAGTTGTGCTAATAGTGCTCCCACAATGGCGTTGGCTAGGATTTCCAGAATTCTGACCCAGCAGAGATGAAGGAACAGATGATATAGGTCCAAGTCAAGAGGATATGTGACTGAGGTGATTTTGTTCCCACAACATTGCTACTCTTGTTTTTCCTGTTGGTAGCGGTCACAGGGGAGGGAGGTGCTGACAAAGTAACCATGGTGAGTTGCTGTACTTTATCCTGTAGATTTTACATACTGCAGCAACAGTGTACCAGTGGTGGAAGGGGTGGGTGTTGAGTCCAGTAGCAGGAGGATTAATCAAGCGAACTGGTCCATCCTGGATGCTGTCACATTTCTTGACTGTTGCACCTGCGTCCATCTAGATGAGTGGTGAGCATTCCATCACACTTCTGACTTGAGCCTTGTAGATGGTTGAAAGACTTTGAGCGGTCAGGAGGTGAATACCCAGCTGCTGTCCTGCTCTTGTAGTCATATTGTTGATGTGGCTGGTCCAGTTCAGCTTCTGGTGAATAGTGATCCCTGGGATATTGATGTTGGGGACTTGGAGATGGTGGTGCAGTTCCAGGTCAAGGAGAGGTGGCTTGGCTTTCACTTGTTCGAGATGATCAGAACCTACCACTTATGTGGCGCAGATGTAACTTGCCACTTGTTAGACTGTTTGGATGACATTGGCTGCTTCATTATCAGGAGTTGTGAATGGAGCTGAATGCTGTGAAATTATCAATGAACTCCTGGCATTATGGAGGGAGTTCATTGATAAAGCAGCTGTAAATGGTTGGGCTAAGGACACTTCTCTGAGGAACTCCTGCTGTATTGTCCTGAGGTTGTAATGACTGGCCTTGGCAGCCACAATCATCTACCTTCGCATCAGGTAAGACTCCAACCATCGGAGGGTTTTCCCTTTGGTCCCCCATTGACTTCAGTTTTGCTGAAGCTCCTTGGTGCCATACTCGGTTGAATGTCTTGATGTCAAGGGCAGCTACCTTCACCTCTCCTTGATATTCAGCTCTTGCAGCCATCCTTGGATCAAGGCTGTGATGAGGTCAGGAGCCGAGTGGTTCTGGTGGCACCTGAACTGAGCATCGGTGAGTAGGTGTTGCTTGATGGTGCTATTGGTGACTCCTTGTATCACTTTACTGATGATTGTAAGGAGGCCAATATGGTGGTAATTAGCTAAGTTAGATTTCTCATGTGTTTTGTTGATCGGGCATACCTGTCAATCTTCCACCAGTGTCATAGCTGTACTAGAACAGCTTGGCTAAGGGAGCTTTTGTACACAGGTCTTTATCATTACCGCTCATAGCCTTTGCAACATCCAGTGCACTCAGCTGCTTCTTAATCCCCTGTGAAGTGATCCAAATTAGCTGGGCACTGGTATTTATGATGATGGGGACCTTGGGAGAAGGTCGAGTCAGATCATCCACTCGGCACTTTTGGCTGAGGACACTTGCAAACTCTTCAGCCTAGTCTTGTGCACTCATACTGGACTCTACCATGGCTGAGGATATGGATATTCATTCAACCTTCTCTTCCTGCTAGTTGCCTGGTTATCCTCCACCATGTTCAACTGGATGTGGTAGAACTAGAGCTTTTCTCTGATTTCGTTGATTATGGGACTGCCTAGCTCTTTGTTTAACATCTAGGTAGCCCTGTGTTGTAGCTTCACTACATGTGTACCTCATTCTAAGGTATCTCTGGTGCTGCTCTTTCCACACTCTGCAATAAACCACAGTTAGTATCTTGGCTTGATGGTAAGAAGTAAGAGATGTGCCAGACCATGAGGTTGCATATTGTGATATTCAATTCTGCTGCTTATGGCCCACGTTGACTCATTGATACTCAGCTTTGGGTTCCAACCTCTGCCTTTTGTCTGTCCCACTTGGCACAGTACTGCCACTTAGTGCAGTACTGACACACTACACAACCAAGGATGTCCTGACCATGGATATGAGTGTTTGTTTGTCTTTAAAAAGCTAATGTTCTGTAGGCTCATCTCATTCAAGAGGTTTTCTGGTGATGTAACTCTTGTGGCTAGACAATTCTGATTTAATACTTCTGATCTTATTCCCTTGAACTTGGTTAGGTATCTGTGTATGCTGTTCCTGACAAGATGGATCAAATGCATTATGCATTAGAAGCAACAGTGAAGCTTCTGAAGTTTTATGAGGGCTACTTCAATATATCCTATCCCTTAAAGAAGCTAGGTAAGGTAAAATAAAAACAGCTTTTAATAAAGCCTGGACACGCTGCTGCTGTCTGTCCATAACTTAGACTGATAATAGCCCTAATATCTCTACTGCATGAATTGCATTTGGCAAAGTGTTGGAATGTCCTGGTGTGCCTCCAGATTAAATTTTGGCACGCCCTAACACTGGAGGATTTAAAACCGAATCATGCCTGTGATCTCACTCCTGTTTTAGCTTACTGACTGGATATTACTTCTGAATGCACGTACAGCCTGCATGCTTAAAAGGTATACCCTACTTGTGTGTAGTGCTATAGCATATTGAAGAAAATCTTCAGCCCTGAATGGAGTAGTTGGGTGTGATTATACAAAAAAAACTAGGCAAAGTCAATGCAGTGAAACATTTTAATTTTGTTAAAGTAACATCATTTGGACATGTGAGCAGAAGAGTCATATACTGGCCCACTTCCATGTTCCTTTAGATGACTTCTGTGTGGGAATGTGCACTTGCAGGAATTATCTGCATGGCTTGATCCCATATCACACTATACAAGTGCACTTCATCTTAGCTGACAATCCATATTGCCAAAGAGAGCAAGCATCTGTTCTTTCGTTTCCCACTGAATATAATGGTATTCAGAATTTAAGATTAATTTCTGCATGGTAGAAATTGCTTTGCTAAATGTCAACCGTAACATTTAAACCAACCTTCTATTAGTTTTACTTCAATAGACACTGTAATTGAGAATCTGCGACCCCAACTGAGCCCATGGAAGTGGTTGCTCTACTGCAATGTATTCCAAGTAGACCAAAGTTCGACAGTTCCAGATGCAGCTGTTTCAGAATTTCACAAAGACTGAGCAGAATTCTATTCAATTTGTGCTGACACTAAGTAAAGTGCCAGTGGACTGGATGGTACAGTGAGTCAGATCATTGCACTTGCATCTCGAAGAGCTTGGCATGAATTCAGTGCAGATCAGTAGGGTGCACGTCTCCACTCTTATCAGTTGTAAGGGTCCAAATTGAAATTGGTCTCGGCAGTCTCAATCCATTTCCTAGTGGGCAAGTTTCCCACCGTCGAGGAGGAAAAATACTACCTGTAATTAATCACTGAACTGGTAACCTCATTCAGAGATAGTTTGAGGGAAATAGCACTCTTTGGAGGTTAGATTTAAATTTATTGTTGGTACTCTACCAGAGCTGTGTTACACATAACCTGGGAGTGCTCCAGCAATAACAGTTGTCACTTTGATCAGAAATTACTTTTTTCTGCTGAAGTAAATTGTTAGAACCATAATAAACTTCACTAAACAGGATGGCATAAAGAAAGCATGTTTTTAAATGTATTAACGATGTAGAACTTGGCATGCTGCAGGTGGGGAGAAAGTTGCCAATTCAGTTAAATTTTTGTTGGGTCATTACCACAGTTAGGCCACTCTAGTAGTGGCCAACCCATCACTACTCCTCTGCCTTCCTACTCCCCTCACCATCCCAGGCTTGGATCCACCTTGGAGAAGCCCACAGTTGTCCCCTGTGCCACACTTGGCTTTCTCGGAAGGGCCCATCGAAGTGCCTGCCGCTGCCTCCTTGCAAGCAGCAATCCCAACTGTCTCATGCTCCTTTCTCTTGTTGACCTTTCCTCCCAGCGCATCTGCGAGGGGCTTATCTCAATTTCCTTCCCATCCTGCTCATATCATCCTCCACTGCACTTTTGGACTGTGCCAGTGGATCAACAATCTCCGCCCCCTCCACATTTCCCTCCAGAAGGTTTGGTCCACTCATGAACATGGCCCTCCTTTCCCGTCATACAAACTCTCCTAGTCATAATCACAACCATCCCCTCAACCTTGCCATCTCATGTGACCTCTCTATTGCCATGGTCTCAGTCACAAAAGAGACCATCTCTGACCGTTTCCTTTTGTTCTCCACAACCCCTATCCATTTCCAGCCCCACTTGCTTCCACGTCCACCCTGGAATAAACTCTCCTCCAAGTTCAGGGACCAAGGATACAGAAGTTGGGTCAGACCATTTCTCAGAAAACCTCGGCAGCCATCTAAAACAGGTGTTCGGTCCCCCAAATATACAAATTTCTAAACTTTTATTCGAAATTAAATGTACAGACATAAGGGATGTTTTGGGGGGGGAAAAACACTGGGCCCCAATTTTAACTCCCACTCCCCAAGGTGGAAATCAGGCGAGGGCACAGTTGAAATGGAGTGGAGGATTTACCCACTCCTTTCCCTCCCCAATCTGACCACCTGGCAAGGCAGCTGCCCCAAGCTGGCAGGGTTCTCTTTAAATTTGCAGAACGGGCTTGATGATAACATCGGGCCTGATCTGCTATTTTAACCAGATTCCTGAGCTGGGAGCAGTGCCGGCTCCCCCTGCCAGGCCAACCCTGCTAGGAGGATCAGAAGAGGGTAAAGTAAATTTTAATTTTTGGGGGATTTCCTTGAGGTTCCTCCAGGCCCCAAAAGGAAACATTGAGCTGTCCTTGCCCCAGATCTCGCCCCCACGCAAATATGATTGTATCCAGAGTTCCCCCTTAACACACACCTGACCGCTGGTCCCCAGCAGCGACCTCCCTCAGTCCGAATTCCTATTCCTGGCTGCTGGTCGGGCAGTGATTTCTACCAGGTTTAGGCTGGAGCTGGGTACTGAATATTAAAAGATGCCCGGGAGTTAAATTCTTTCTGGGTCACGACATACGAGCCCAGGTCCCCCATACAGACTGATCTCACCCCGTGGTAAAATTAGGGCCAGTGTTTGATTCTGCATTTCATTCTTTCAGTCCTCTGAAGGCTCACTGAGACCATGCCTTTGTTAACGCTATGCCAGGTTTAATACATTGGGAAACCACAAAAGATTGCACTGGCAGGACTCTGTCTCCCAATTGAAACCCTTTTTGAATAATCAGTATTTTAATGATTGTTTTCATTTTAGTACCAAAAATGTGAAAGCTGCTGAGCTAGTGTCTGATCAGTTTAACTGCTTCAAGCTTCCATTTTTCCCATCTTGTTTGAAGCGTGGTACTGATATTGGAGATAAACAGAACAAGGTTTTTTTTTGTGCAAGAGCGCAAGCAGATAATTTGAACTCTATGTGGAGCACGCTAAGGAACGCATTGTGGGTAATGATCCCTCGCATTCCTTTTTCACCAGAATTCACTAGCACTGAGGGGATTTTGAACCAGGAAACTAAGCCCTCTATTTTCCCTTAACAGAGAGAGATGAAAATGGTCTGCAGTGATGCTGTATTGTATTGACACTGTATTGTGTTCTACTGTAAATTTTCTGAGGGCTCTGTCTCCCTTTATGTTCAGAAAGGCATATGGGTCAAAGGTTGAAGCCAAGGCATGACCAAGCGTATACAAACTAGAACAGTAAATGCAACGAACATTGTAAAAATTATAAGGAAGAAAGGAAGTGGGCCTTTCTGTTTTCACTTTCTCTCTCTGTACCCATGATAACCGTGTGCTGTTTGTTCTCTAGCTGTCAGTCTGCTGGGCAAGGACATGTCAACATGGAGTCTTTGTGTATTCTCTTGCAGTTGCCAATAAAATAAGGACATCACCGCTATCATTCCTGTTCTCATGTCCTTGTTTTGAGCAACTGTTCAAACCATGTACCCTTCAAAGAAATCAGTCGATCAATCTGCATGCTTTGTGTGAGCTCATACCTATTCTGTACTGTAGTTGCTTGCATATGCCAAGGCTTGAAATTCAAGAAAGTGGTCAAATAAGTAAGAAATTTCTTAATTTAAAAAAAAAAAAATGGAATCAACAAAACTTAAGTACTTGACATGCAATATGGGATTTTGAATTATGTTGCATTGTGACAAGATACAATGTAGGGTTGAACGTAAGGATAGAAGTAAGCCCTTCCAGTCTGTTCTGCCATTCAATTAAATCATGGCTGATCTGTAGCTCAACCCCATTTTCCCTCCTCTGATCCATATCCCTTGATACCCTTGCCTTGTCTACAGTTGTGGCACTGTCCCTATAGATTACGTTAGGGTCACCAGCAATCTTGGATTCTAAACTGAATATACCTGTAGTATGCAAGAAACCTTGTCTGTAGATGGCTGCTGGACCTAATGGGCTACAAGCTCAAGCGATACCCCCAAAAAAGAATCTGTTGCTGGTATAACACTTATTTTGAAATTCTGCTGTGTTGATTAGGAGGGGATACAATGTATACAAGGGGATAGAACTCTGGCTCACTAAATTAACCTTGTGGAAGGCTGATTGTTATTTTATATTTTTTATTAATTATTTACATTTGCATTCACATTTGGCATTCCTTGGATTAAAAACTTATTTTTCCTTTCCTAGATTTGGTGGCGGTCCCTGATTTTGAAGCAGGAGCCATGGAAAATTGGGGCCTAATCACTTTCAGAGAAATAGCACTCCTTTATAAAGAAACTGCATCAATACTGGACAAACAGATAGTTACCATGGTGATAGCTCACGAATTGGCTCATCAGGTATTTGAAGCTTAATCCAATAATGTATTTTGAAAGCTAATGATAAACCACAACAGATGTACAATAGCTAGTTAAGTAATTTGTCTCATGAATATTTCTATAGCCTAAAGCTCTTGAATTCTGATGGTACTAACTTCTATGCAGAGTGCTTGTGTCCTGTTGCTATATGCATCTTGAGACTGCCTAAGGACTCATGTCCTGCACCATAAACTCTCAATTATTCCACTTGCTGAAAATACATCACCAGTACAATCTTTTGTTTCCCCCTCTTTTTTGTTACAGAAATGCAGTATCTACAAAGTGAGCTAACTTTCATTCTGATAGCTGAAGTTCTTCACTACCTTTTGGTGTTATCATGTTAGTCAAACATGTTTGCCCCATCTAAAACTCCTTGGAAAAAGAGTTGTCACTCTAACTTTAGCATTCGGAGTGTCTTGTGCTCAGCAGTGTGCCCATACTGCCCAATATCTAACTATACAATAGCGTAACTTAGAGATGTAACAATAGGACCCCCTTATGATCTAAATGTGATATCATGTCTCTTGCATGTATTCTCGTGTTTTGCCAATATTTTTGAAGGAAGACTTAACCTGGTAAGACGAGGCCAAGTATGAATTGTTAAACTGCTTTATTTCAGAGAGCAAGTGAACATACATGGTAACAGTCAAAGCAAATGTCACTTACTTAATTTCACTTTTTCCTTGAAAAACAATGAAAAAAATAAATTGTGTCCTGTCCCTTTTTGTGAGCCAACTTGTTTATTAGCATTCCTTTCTCTCTGAACAGCTTCTAATCGCAAGACCAGGTCTCCTGCATTTTTAGCTTCCAGTTCTAGCCCAGGAGCTCGGTGTGTGTTGGTCCTTCGTTAGAGCCCAACTGCGCTGGACCAGGGATTTCCTCTTTTATTTTGTCAATTCTGACCATGGGTAAACAATGAATTTGTGTCTTTGACACCACCTCGTGCAGGGATTCACAAACCAGTCTGTCAACTGCACCAACTACCCATTTTCTCTGGAGTGCATTCTCTGCAGACCCCTTGTGCCATGTCCACATCCTTAGAATGATCTTCTCAATGGGCATGTATTTGTTGGCCACCTGTGACAAGGTGACAAACTGCTTAATATTCCTGGTGATGTTGGCTAATGGGTTTAAAGATGAGACTATATCCTGGTATCAGTTTGAAATGAGTTGTGACATTCTCCAAGCTGGCTCATCTGGCTTTAATGCACATTTCCCAATGCCTGCAGCCTGTGGCCTTTCTCCTAGATTTTAATGAGTTTACAAAAATAGACTGGGACCATGCAAGTTTTTAAGTATTTCAGTTTTTTTTTCATTTAAAGGACCTAGGTGGCCCTGGCCCAAAATATTCAGGGAGTTTGTCAGCACTGAGGTGCTTAACCTATTTAATGGGGAGTTCATCCTATATTGTATTCTACATTTTTGACATTCAAATGAATGTACAATAGCTACATTTCCTGAATTTGTTTTATTCTCCCTCAGTGGTTTGGTAACCTGGTGACTATGGAATGGTGGAACGACCTTTGGTTAAATGAAGGATTTGCCACCTTTATGGAATTTTTTTCAATTGAAAAAGTATTCCCTGAACTCCAAGTGGTAAGTGAAATAAATTTCAACTTGTGTTTCATCTTGTTCATCCTCATTTAAGTGCTGTTTGTTGTCAGTAAAGGGAATAGTTTGTTTGAGATTCTCTTTCGATTCTTACCCATAACTACAGTTCATGCAAGGAGCTAGGTGTGGTCTATATTAAAGCTAAAGGAGGCACAAGATTATAATGACGCATCCCAATTTTTGTTTCTGCAATAAAAAAGGCTTGTGAGGAAGTCTAGCAGTCAAATACTAAGTAAACTCTCTAATATGTTAGTAATCTAAGCAGCAAAAACTGGCCTTGGAATCTAGCCCATGACATGTGGTTGGGAGGCAGACAGTCTGTTCAACTGTGCTGCTGGTATCATTGTGCCAGTGAGGCTAATCCTATTTGAAAACGATTGTCTGTGTGAAGGAGAGGTGGCTGCTAATTCTCAGCAGCGCTCAGCTCTGTTGGTCCTGTTGGCAAAATTAACTGGCACTGCACAGCTGATCAAGTAGCTGATCTACCTCCTTACAGCTCCCCATGCACTCACTTGTGAACCTGCCACAAACCACACAGCTAACCTAGAATTGCTCCACAACTCCAACAATATGCTCCCAAGCTACAGAGGCAAGTGGTAAAGGAAGTATGTGATCCTCTCCAGTGGTGCCATTGGCAGCCTCTGCAGCATTATTCTCCATGGAACTGCCAACTTCAAAATCAGTGGAGTCAGTCTGTTCAACCATGTTCTTCAGCATAGGGAAGGAAGGAGTGAGGCAGTGCGTTCAAAATTCAGAGAGCGGTGAGCAACATGCTTTGGAAATGCTTGAATATCAACCAGGTTCCATTTTTGTTGGATTCTAAAAGCATTTGACAAATATTTTATGTCATAGAATCTCTGGATTGAAAACTGGCATCACAATGTTTTTTCCCCACAGTGGAAGTGTGAAAAGGTTCCCAAAGTCCGTAATTAAAAACATAAAAAGAGGTTTTAATATTCTATGGAGAAAGTCATGGATAGCACGTTTAATGAGTTGGGCACAGGCAGGAAGGGAATGGGTGACCGCCAGGCAGAGTAGTAGGCGCAGGCAGGTAGTGCAGGGGTCCCCTGTGGCCATCCCCCTCTCAAACAGATATACCACTTTGGGTGTTGGGGGGGATGGCTTTGGATGTTGTTGGGGGGGATGGCTTATCGGGGGAAGACAGCAGCAGCCAACTTCCTGGCATCGTGGGTGGTTCTGCTGCACAGGACGGGAGGAAAAAGAGTGGGAGAGCTATAGTAATAGGGGATTCTGTTGTAAGGGGAATAGATAGGCGTCTCTCCGGCTGCAAACGAGACTCCAGGATGGTGTGTTGCCTCCCTGGTGCAAGGGTCAAGGATGTCTTGGAGTGGCTGCAGAGCATTTTGGAAGGGGAGGGTGAACAGCCAGTTGTCGTGGTGCATATAGGTAAAAACCAGGATGAGGTCCTAAAAGCTGAATATAGGGAGTTAGGAGGTAAATTAAAAAATAGGACCTCAAAGGTAGTAATCTCAGGATTGCTACCAGTGCCACGTGCTAGTCAGAGTAGAAATAGAAGGACATTTCAGAAGAATACGTGGTTAGAGGAATGGTGCAAGGGGGAGGGATTCAAATGCCTGGGACATTGGAACCGGTTCTGGGGAAGGTGGGACTAGTACAAACTGGACGGTTTGCACCTGGGCAGGACCGGGACCGATGTCCTAGGGGGAGTGTTTGCTAGTGCTGTTGGGGAGGGTTTAAACTAAAAAGGCAGGGGGTTGGGAAACTGTGCAGGGAGACAGAGGAAAGGGAAACAAGGATAGAAGCAAAAGACAGGAAGGAGAAAAGCAAAAGTCAGTCTGAGAAATCAAGGGTTTAAATCAAACATGGCCACAGTAAATAATAATTCTAAAAGGTCTGAGTGTTTTTAAAAAAAACAAGCCTGAAGGCTTTGTGTTTTAATGCGAGGAGAATTCGTAATAAGGTGGATGAATTAGTTGAGTAAATAGATGTAAATGGATATATGATTGGGATTATGGAAACATGGCTCCAGGGTGACCAAGGCTGGGAACTCAACATCCAGGGGTATTCAATATTCAGGAAAGACAGGCGAAAAGGAGGTGGGGTAGCATTGCTGATTAAAGAGGAGATTAACACAATTGTAAGGAAGGATATTAGATCTGATGATGTGGAATCTGTATGGGTAGAGCTGAGAAATACCATGGGGCAGAAAACGTTAGTGGGAGTTGTATACAGACCCCCAAACAGTAATGCAGAGGTTGGAGATGACATTAAATGGAAAATTAGAGACGCGTGCAATAAGGGCACAGCAGTTATCATGGGTGACTTAAATCTACATATAGATTGGGCTAACCAAATTAGTAACAATACTGTGGAGGAGGAATTCCTGGAGTGTATACAGGATGGTTTCCTGGACCAATATGTCGAGGAACCAACTAGAGATCAGGCCATCTTAGACTGGGTATTATGTAATGAGAAAGGAATAATTTGCAATCTTGTGTGACGTCCCTTGGGGCAGAGCGATCATATGATAGAATTCTTCATTAAGATGGAGAGTGAAGTAGTTGACTCAGAGACTAGGGTCCTGAATTTAAATAAAGGAAACTACGATGGTATGAGGCGTGAGTTGGGTAGGATTGATTGGGGAATGTTACTCAAAGGGTTGACTGTGGAAAGGCAATGGCAAACATTGAAAGATCGCATGGATGAACTACAGAATTTGTTCATCCTTGTTTGGCATAAAAATAAAACAAAAAAGGTGACTCAACCGTGGCTAACAAGGGAAATTAGGGATAGCATAACATCCAAGGAGAGGACATATAAATTGGCCAAAAAAGCAGTTAACCTGAGGATTGGGTGCAGTTTAGGATTCAGCAAAGGAGGACAAAGGGATCAATTAAGACGGGGAAAATAGAATATGAGAGTAAGCTTGCAGGGAACATAAAAACTGACTGTAAAAGCTTCTATAGATATGTGAAGAGAAAAAGATTGGTGAAGTCAAGCATAGGTCCCTTGCAATCAGAAACAGGGGAATTTATAATGGGGAACAAAGAAATGGCAGACCAATTAAATACATACTTTGGTTCTGTCTTCACAAAGGAGGACACAAATAACCTCCCAGAGATGCCAGGGAACATAGGGTCTAATGACAGGCTGGAACTGAATGAAATCAGTATTTGTAGGGCAATGGTGTTAGGGAAATTGACTGGATTGAAGGCTGATAAATCCCCAGGGCCTGATAATCTACATTCTAGGGTACTTAAAGAAGTGGCCCTAGAAATAGTAGATGCATTGCTGGTCATCTTCCAGAATTTATAGAATTTTGGAACAGTTCCCATGGATTGGAGGGTAGCTAATGTTACCCCACTATTCAAAAAAGGTGGTAGAGAGAAAATGGGGAATTATAGACCGGCAAGCCTGACATCAGTAGTGGGGAAAATGCTAGAATCCATTATAAAAGATGTAATAGCAGAGCACTTGGAAAACAGTGACGGGATCGGAAAAAATCAACATGGATTTACAAAAGGTAAATCGTGCTTGACTGATCTACTGGAATTTTTTGAGGATGTAACTGGTAGAATAGATAAGGGAGAACCAGTGGATGTGGTGTATTTGGACTTTCAGAAGGCTTTCGATAAGGTCTTGCATAAGAGATTAACGTGTAAAGTTAAGGCACATGGGATTGGGGGCAAGGTACTGACTTGGATCGAGAACTGGTTGGCAGACAGGAAGCAAAGAGTTGGAATAAACAAGTCTCTTTCCGAGTGGCAGGCAGTGACTAGTGGTGTACCGTAGGGATCGGTCCTAGGACCCCAGCTATTCACAATATAAATGATCTAGACGAGGGAACTAGATGTAATATCTCCAAGTTTGCAGATGACACAAAGCTGGGTGGGCGTGTGTGCTGTGAGGAGGATGCCGAGAAACTCCAGTATGATTTGGAGAAGTTGGGTGATTTGGCAGATGCAGTATAATGTGGATAAATGCGAGGTTATCCACTTTGGTGGCAAAAACAGGAAGGCAGATTATTATCTGAATGGCAATAGATTGGGAGAAGGGGAAGTGCAACGAGACCTGGGTGTCCTTGTGCACCAGTCGCTGAAGGTAAGCATGCAGGTGCAGCAGGTGGTTAAGAAAGCAAATGGTATGTTGGCCTTCGTAGCGAGAGGGTTCGAGTATAGGAACAAGGATGTCTTGCTGCAGTTGTACAGGGCCTTGGTGAGACCACACCTTGAGTATTGTGTGCAGTTTTGGTCGCCTTATCTGAGGAAGGATGTTCTTGCCATGGAGGGAGTGCAGCGAAGATTCACCAGGCTGATACCTGGGATGGCAGGAATGACATATGTGGAGAGATTAGTCGATTGGGCTTTTACTCCCTGGAGTTTAGAAGAATGAGAGGAGATCTCTTTGAAACTTATAAAATTCTAACAGGACTAGACAGACTAGATGCAGGAAGGATGTTCCCGATGGCGGGTGAGTCCAGAACCAGGGGTCACAGTCTAAGGATAAGGGGTAAGCCATTTAGGACAGAGATGAGGAGGAATTTCTTCACCCAGAGTGGTGAACCTGTGGAATTCTCTACCACAGAAGGCAGTTGAGGCCAATTCATTAAATATATTCAAGAAGGAGTTGGATATACAGGAAACTTTTTTTTTTATCCGGGACCGGCGTGGTGCCAGTTTATCCAAAAAGTCCGGATTACAGAGAGTTATAGTTAAAAGGTACGAGAGCTCTGTACACAGCAACAAATCCAGGCTTCCCTGTTGCTCAGCAACAGCTGCAGCAACCCTGGCCACTGACCAAGCGTCCCTGTTGCTTAGCAACAAGTGCAGAAACCCCCGATTACACAGCCACAGATCCAGGAATGGGCATTAATATTAAGAAAAACTTAACTGAACCTACTCCTGCATTTTGCCGGTTAACCGAGATTTCCGGTTGTTTGGGTGCCGGTAAATCGAGAGTTTCCTATATTTCTTAAGGCTAAAGGGATCAAGGGATATGGGGAGAAGGCAGGGACAGGGTACTGAGTTTGGATGATGAGCCATGATCTCCTTGAATGGCGGAGCAGGCTTGAGGGGCCGAATGGCCTACTCCTGCTCCCATCTACTATGTTTCTATGTAAATGTACAAAGATAATGTAAAGATAAAATACTTTTTAATGAAACAGTGGTTTCTCAATTGCTGCAACCATGGAAATGAAATCTTCTATGGTAAACAATCGATCCAGGATGTATAATGTAGGATGAAAGATCAGATCGATGTTGTGAATTTTGTGCAATTATTTTGGAGTGCGCGGAAGAAAGGGTCAGGCAAAAACTGGAGATGGGTAGGGTGCACGTGAGGAGAAATTGTACATTGTGTGGAAGAAATCGGCTTGATTAGCTGGCTTTTTTGTTCTGTGCTTTCTATGTTTTGTGATCACTGGAAATTATAGAATAAGTTTCAATGGTCCCATGCATTCAGCAGGGAGCTTTACTCAATAGAAGCATGGGTTGGGAATAGGGTTGCAACATAGTATCGCCGATTTCTAACTTTGATAAAGCACAAAATAAAAAGGAATTTATTTGTTTACAGGGTGACTGCTTTTTGCAAACTCGCTTCAGGGCAATGGAGAAGGACTCAATGAATTTGTCCCACCCGCTCTCCACTCCAGTTGAAACTGCTGAACAAATTGAAGAAATGTTTGATTCAATTTCATATGAAAAGGTACTTGAGTAAAGCCCATAATGACCCAGAAATTAGGTTCGGGGGCTTGCCGCGCGTGCAAGCCCCCGATGTGCACTTACCCGGCGCGCTGACATTTCAATCCTGGCCCACATTGCATTTCCTGTCACTGGCCCGCTTCAGGTCCTGCCGCGCTGTGCGTGCGTGACCCAGCGGCGTACTTAGTGCGATGAGCCGGCTGGGATCACGTGAGCACTGGGCAACCAATGGGAGGTTGCAAAAGTTCATTCATGAGTTTGATAGTAAGAACTGTCAAACTCATGAAAACTCCTGGCCCCAAAACACTACTTAAACTTGAAAGAAAATTTAAAAAAACATCGCACTACTTAAATGAACTATAAATAACTGCAAAAAACTATTTTAAACAATAATTTTAAATTTTGAAAAAAATTATTATATAAAAAATCGGGGCTAAAAATACACTTACCTTATTGTAAAGTCTTCAAAAGTAATGAACCTGTGGAAAAATTTTCTAATTTTACTTAATAGACCACTTACCTGTTAAAAGTAAGTACTTACGACTGCTTTTTTCACACGTAAAAATCGGAGTCTTTTCCCCACGGGCAACTCTTCAAAAAAAAAAAAAAAAAGGAAGTTCAGCGCACACGCGCTACCTGAAACCTCGCACGCGTTCCGCCTCTTAACCCCTTGGGTCAGAGGAGAGGAAATGCCGGTTTTCCCTGCATGCGCTGTGCATGCTGAAAACCGGCAATTCCTCCGGGCCCACGCGTGAGTACCCCGTCCGTACTCACGCGTTGGGACAGGAATTACTGGCCCAATATTTTTTTGGTATTAAAATTGTACATAAATTGTAGGTTTGCCTCCAGGTGGTAAGTAGTTCAAACCCAGTGATTCTACATGTGATGTTCTAGTGCGGTTGGACATTTAATGAGATTGGCAGCAAAGTATTTCTTTACAGGGAGGGAGAGAAGGTTAGAAGTCAATTTATAATGCCTTCGTCAACCTCTGGTTTTCTATGGCCATTTGTGAAACAGCAGATCCATGCATGCAGATCACTGTTTGCAGTGACTCAGAGTACACAACCTCACTATCGCGCTTAATGTCATGTTTGATTCTGAAATGAGCTCTACATCCTTGCCACTGCTGTTTGGTAGATCTGTCAGTGGGCCTGGGATTCTTCCCATCTGATTTCTAGATAACCCTGGAAGCTAGTTCCCAGTGAACAGGATGATCAGAGCTGGACAAG
This sequence comes from Somniosus microcephalus, assembly GCF_052327205.1. Taxonomy (NCBI): domain Eukaryota; kingdom Metazoa; phylum Chordata; class Chondrichthyes; order Squaliformes; family Somniosidae; genus Somniosus; species Somniosus microcephalus. The sequence goes on along the minus strand of NC_140987.1, from coordinate 186,509,909 downwards.
CAGCTTGAAAAGGCTCTGAAGACTTGGCTCTACCAACCTGCGCCGAAGCTCTCCAGACTTGGGCAGGTGGGATGTGTCTCAATGGAAGAGTGTGCATTCGTTACTGGGCAAACAAAAATCCAACATGCAAAGCATAGCAGTAAAACAAAGTTTCTTTGAATGGAAAGTGTAGTGCGTGGTATTCCACAGGGATCTCTGTTCAGACATTCTTAATTACTCTGTACATAAATAATGGCTTGATTTGGAGGATCTTAAAACGTGATGGATTTCCATGTGTGTCAGACACCCATCTGATCAAAAAAATGTAAAAGCAATCCCTCCTTGCCCAATTGTCTCCTCTCTTGAATCACTATTCTCCCCCACTGTCAAAACTGCTGTAATCCCCCTGTGTCTTAAAAAGACTACCCGTAAACTTGTGTCTTGTACACTGCACCTGAAATCATTATCTATCTAGGTCAATAGTAGCTCTTTGACCTTTGTGTCAGAAGCTTGTAGGTTTAAGCCGTATTCCAGGACTTGAGTACATAATCTAGACTTACAATTCAGTGCAGTATGAAGGGAGTACTGTATTGTCTGATGGATGAGATATTAAACTGAAGCCCTGTCTTCCCGCTCAGGTCGATGTAAAAGATACTACAGCAGTATTTTAGGAATGGCTGAGGACTTCTTCTGATGTCCTGGCCAATGTTTGCTCTTGACCAGCATCACCAAAAAAGTATCTGGTCATTCATCACATTGTTGTTTGTGGAACCTTGTGTGCAAATTCGCACAGCAAGTTCCCACACACAAACTTTCTTGGTTTAATCCCCTTCTTGCCACATCTGTCCCCACCATTAAAATCATCTTTAAAATGTAATACTTTAAATACATTTTTGTCACCTAACCACCACCTATTTGTGCTCGGTTCTAACATCCAACCGTAAAGCCATCTGGCACAATTTGCTAGGTTGATGGGTTGCTGCTGCAGCTACATTTAACTGAGATTAGCCCTTGAAATGCAACATCATTTCTGAGTTTCTTTTATTTAAAATCAGATGTTGACCAATGTGTGTCTCCAGCTGTTTGGGATCACTGGTTAAAAAGTAAAATTAATTTTGACTGATTTCAAGCACAAGCTCTGGAACAATGATATTTATTGTCTGGTGCTGATGCTTAATATGTAGGAATAGCCAGTGAAAGTAAAAATTAATATCACTCATAATAAATGTAATTTATGATACATATTTATAAATGATCACATCACTACCAGCCAACTGGGGGCAGACTTTGCATGTTTGAGAAACCCTGATCAAATCATTTGAAATGCTGTTGAGCTTGGATTACAACCATAGGCTACACAATTAGAAATAGCTGCCATCTGCTGGGAACAGCACAGAGCTTTCAAGAGCCAACCCAGTTGATGTGTTTGCTTTGTATTTCACTATTAACGAGTACAAAAGCTTTATTTTGTCCAAGCTTTATTATGTAGTTTTTGACCTTTCAATTCCCCAGGGCGGTTGCAGTGTGGGCGAGTGAGAAAGATGAATTCCCCCTATGGGTGGAATTGAAAGGTCAGCAGTAAGCCGGCTGTAACTAGGAAATGTGATCTCTTGTTTCTCTCCCCCTCCTCCCCTGAGGGCATCCTTGTATCTACTTGTCCACATCTACTTGTTAGTGAATCCCAACAATAGTGGAGGCACAGAAGCAGAAAACACTTGTCTTCAGAGTAACTTTGGTTGAATTCCAACTTGATCCTAGGAATTAAAGTCATTTGTTTTACTTCCCCCACCCTATTTTCTTTCCTCTCCTCTCTTTTTTCATGGAGGTGCTGACTCTTGCTAATCAATGGTTTCATGGGTGCCAGCAGCCCTCGGGTATCTTTCCCAAATGCTCATTCTACCTGTGTTTGCCTAGACCAGGATTGCTGGCAGATGGTGGAGGGCATCACCATGCCCCCACACATCCACTTTCCAGAAGGGTTCATGGTACTTTTTGGCTTTTTTTTACACCTTTCCCCAGCCTATATTTGTTTAATATAGGACTGCATAGACATTATAATCATGAAACACTTTTTTTATGCTGTTTGCTTATTGGATTTTAATATGAGTCATTTTTTCCCCCATAAATTTTGAATTTATATAAAATAGTTGCAATAGAACAATTCTAATGTAAAGTTGTATTCCTGCAGCTCATGGAATTGCTAACATGGCGATTCTACCACCGGTAATACCAGATAGAGGTATTTTAAAACAACATTCTCAGACTGGAGTGCATGTTGCCCTATCGCAGCAGCTGTTTCAGTGTAGGCAGGCCAAATTTAACTGGCTGCATGACCCCACCCACTTGCAACCTTAACATTTCTTGGGCAATGTGCGATATGAAGGCAGACAGGACCTCCGTTTAATGTCTCATCCCTCAGTACTGCACTGAATTGCCAGCCTAAATTATGTGTTCAAGTTTCTGGGGTATGGCTTGAACCCACAACCTTCTAACTAAAGAAGGCACTTAAACTAAAGGTAGATTAAGCACTAGGACCTGACTCTGCATTTGAAAATCCAGAAGGAAGTTAAAGAAGAAATAGAAGATGTCCTTACAATAGCTTTCCATAATACTGTGGAAAGAAAAATTGTGCCAACTGACTGGAGGATGAAAATGTGATTGCCCCCCCCCCCTTCATAAATGGAGACAAGGATAAGCTCGGAAATTATAAGCCAGTTAGTAATACTTTCCGTTGTTGGTAAATTACTAGAGTCTATGTTATGGGGTGAAATGACTAAGCACTTGGAGAAACACACGTTAATTGAAGCCAGTCACTGTGGATTTTAAAATGCAGATCGTACTTGACAAAACTTAGAGAATTTTTCAAAAAATAACAGGATGGATGAAGAAAATGCAGTGGATGTGGTTTACATGGATTTTTCAAAAAGCATTTGATTACAAGAGAATTAGGGAAAATATACTGGCACATGGAAGTGAGGAGAATCTTCCCACATGGATATAGACATGGTTGGAGCGCAGAAAGCAAAGCATAGCAGTAAAACAAAGTTTCTTCGAATGGAAAGTGTAGTGTGTGGTATTCCACAGGGATCTCTGTTCAGACATTCTTGTTTACTGTGTACATAAATAATTTGGACTTGGTAACTGAGGGAACAATATTGAAATTTGCTGATAGCGCTAAGTTTGTGCAATGCAGTGGGGGGGAGGAGTGGCAGGATATGGCATATTGTGGCAAAGATTGTGACGAATGCAGAAGGCCCGCAGGATGGACAGGTAGGTGGCAGATAAAGTCATTTTGAAAGTAAGAATAGGGAAATTAAATGAACCGTTTAATAAATTAAATTTTAAATGGAACAAAGCACAGAGGCAGATGCACAAGTCCTAGCAATGCAAGTAGATTAAGGTTATAAAGGAAAACTGTATCTAGAGGCATAGAATATGCAAGCAAGGAGGATAGTGTTGAATTTGTACAAGACTTCATTTAAGTCTCTTAAAATATCTTAGAAATTCTGAGTGGTTATGATAGGGTAAATAAAAGATTGTTTTCACTGGTTGGTCAGACAACATTAAGAGGGCACAGATTTAAAAGAATCACCAAACGAATTAAAGAGAAGATTCGAGTAACAAATAAGGGTGTTTAGAATTCGCTACTGCAAACAGTCCAAAAGTTCTTTTAAAATGGAATTAGATAGTCAGTTCAAAAAAATGAATATTAAATAGTATAGCAGACGAGCAGGGTTAAACCAGGTAGATAATTTGAAGAAAAACATGGGCATAGACTTCATTGGTTGAACGGTTTGTTTGTGCTGGAATATGCTGTGGTCCTGTATTTCACATCTGACAAACAATACAGTTCTTAAACATGTGCACAAGCAGGATAAGAGAGCGATAGAAACATAGAAGATAGGAGCAGGAGTAGGCCATTTGGTCCCTTGAGCCTGCTCCGCCATTCAGTGAGATCGTGGCTGATCATCCAAATTCAGTACCCTGTCCCTGCTTTCTCTCCATATCCCTTGATCCCTTTAGCTGTAAGAAATATATCTAACTCCTTCTTGAATATATTTAATGAATTGGCCTCTACTGCCACCTTTGGTAGAGAATTCCACAGGTTCACCAGTCTCTGGGTGAAGAAATTCCTCCTCATCTCTGTCCTAAATGGTTTACCCCTTATCCTTAGACTGTGACCCCTGGTTCTGGACTCCCTGGCCATTGGGAACATCCTTCCTGCATCTAGTCTGTCTAGTCCTGTTAGAATTTTATAAGTTTCAATGAGATCCCCTCTCATTCTTCTAAACTCCAGCGAGTATAAGCCCAATCGACCCAATCTCTCCTCGTACGTCATTCCTGCCATCCCAGGTATCAGCCTGGTGAATCTTCGCTGCACTCCCTCCATGGCAAGAACATCCTTCCTCAGATAAGGTGACCAAAACTGCACACAATACTCAAGGTGTGGTCTCACCAAGGCCCTGTACAACTGCAGCAAGACATCCTTGCTCCTGTACTCGAATCCTCTCGCTACAAAGGCCAACATACCATTTGCCGCCTTAACTGCCTGCTGCACCTGCATGCTTACCTTCAGCGACTGGTGCATAAGGACACCCAGGTCTCGTTGCACTTCCCCTTCTCCCAATCTATTGCCATTCAGATAATAATCTGCCTTCCTGTTTTTGACACCAAAGTGGATAACCTTGATCCACGTTATATTGCATCTGCCATGCTTCTGCCCAATCACCCAACCTGTCCAAATCATCCTGGAGTTTCTCGGCATCCTCCTCACAGCACACACACACACACACACAGCTTTGTGTCGCCTGCAAATTTGGAGATATTACATCTAGTTCCCTTGTCTAGATCATTAATATATATTGTGAATAGCTGGGGTCCAAGGACCGATCCCTGCGGTACCCCACTAGTCACTACCCGCCACTCGGAAAAAACCCGTTTATTCCAACTCTTTGCTTCCTGTCTGCCAACCAGTTCTCTATCCAAGTCAGTAACTTACCCCCAATCCCATGTGCTTTAACTTTACACGCTAATCTCTTATGCAGGACCTTCTCAAAAGCCTTCTGAAAGTCCAAATACACCACATCCACTGGTTCTCCCTTATCTATTTTACCAGTTACATCCTCAAAAGATTCCAGTAGATTAGTCAAACACGATTTACCCTTTGTAAATCCATGTTGACTTTGTCCGATCCTGTCACTGTTTTCCAAGTGCTCTGCTATTACATCTTTTATAATGGACTCTAGCATTTTCCCCACTACCGATGTCAGGCTTATCGGTCTATAATTCCCCGTTTTCTCTCTTGCCACCTTTTTTGAATAGTGGGGTAACATTAGCTACCCTCCAATCCATGGGTACTGTTCCAGAGTCTGTAGAATTTTGGAAGATGACCAGCAATGCTTCTACTATTTCTACAATCACCAAGTGTTTTTTTTAATTCATTCTATGGATGTGGGTGTCACTGCCAATTTATCGCCCATTCCTAGTTGCCCTGAGAAGCTGGTGATGCAACTGAGTGGCACCAGAAATGCTTCCATTAGTACGCTGATCAATTTTAGGTGGTGCACCAGCCTCTCAATATAGCCAGGATTCAAAAACCTGCTATTACTGACAGAAAAAGAAAGACTTGGCATTTATATAATGCCTTTCACGACATCGGGACATACAAACATAGGAGCAGGAGTAGGCCATTCGGCCCTTCGAGCCTGCTCTGCCATTCAGTATGATCATGGCTGATCCTCTATCTCAATGCTATATTCCCGCTCTCTCCCCATACCCCTTGATGCCTTTTGTGTCTAGAAATATATCTGTCTCCTTCATAAATATATTCAGTGACTTGGCCTCCACAGCCTTCTGCGGTAGAGAATTCCACAGGTTCACCACCCTCTTGAGTGAAGGAATTTCTCCTCATCTCAGTCCTAAATGTCCTACCCCATATCCTGAGACTGTGACCCCTCGTTCTAGGCCTCCCAGCCAGGGGAAACATTGTCCCTGCATCCAGTCTTTCTAGCCCTGTCAGAATTTTATATGTTTCAATGAGATCCCCTCTCATTCTTCTAAACTATAGTAAATACAGGCCTAGTCGACCCAATCTCTCCTCATACGACAGTCCTGCCATCCCAGGAATCGGTCTGGTGAACCTTCGCTGCACTCCCTCTATGGCAAGTATATCCTTTCTTGGGTAAGGAGACCAAAACTGCAGGTGTGGTCTCACCAAGGCCCTGTACAACTGTAATAAGACATCCTTGCTCCTATACTCAAATCCTCTTGCAATGAAGGCCAACATACCATTTGCCTTCCTAACTGCTTGCTGCATCTGCATGTTTGCTTTCAGTGATGGGTGTACAAGGACACCCAGGTCCCTTTGTACATCAGCATTTCCCAATCTATCACCATTTAAATAATACTCTGCCTTTCTGTTTTTCCTACCGAAGTGGACAACTTCACATTTATCCACATAATACTGCATCTGCCATGTATTTGCCCACTCATTCAACTTGTCTAAATCGCCTTGAAGCCTCTTTGCATCCTCCTCACAACTTTCAATCCCACCTAGTTTCGTGTCGTCAGCAAACTTGGAAATATTACATTTGGTTCCCTCATCCAAATCATTCATATATATTGTGAATAGCTGGGGCCCAAGCACTGATCCCTGCGGTATCCCTAGTCACAGCCTGAAGGGATAATTACTAGTCCTAGCCCTTTTCGGGCTACCCCGGATCAGGCGTATTCCCCAGATGTTCACCTTCAACTAAAGTTAGAGATAGCCGAATTCTATAAGACACTTAATTGGGTCTGAAGGTCCAGGCTATCTCTCCCTAAAGGAAAGGAATGACTTGAAGATGTTACCATCCTCCAGATAGCACTTTTAATAAGTTTAACTAGACTGTAACCTTCCGGATATTATGAGGGTCCGGAACCCCTCCCACCACTTTCTTCCCCCCCCCCCCCCCCCCCAGAATTCTGCAACTCCTCTCAAAAGAGTGTACAGAGATTGAGTTCGCGAGTTTGATACAGAAATACTATGAGACAATTCTAAAAATATATAGATTTATTAAAGAACCGACATGCAGCTAACCGCTGGTGATTCAATTGCAACTTTAACAGTTCAAAATACAAATAGCTTACATTTCTTATTCTCGGAGATCCTTATTCTCAAATCATAACTTCATTACATTTTTTACATTATTATTTCTAATCCAGGATATCCACCAAAAATCAAATAAGAGTACCTTTTGACCCTGAGACTCAGAGTTAATAACTTAGAGCCTGCCTCTGAAGTTGAGAATTGCTTGCCCCTTCCAGCGACTTCTGACTTCCTATCTGAAAGTTCCATATTTTATACTCTTTTTGCAGTGGTATATCCTTTGAAGTTTTCTGCTGATGTAAGCTAATTATCTCTAGTCATTCTTTCTGTTGACTTCTTTCTAATCTTACTGTCAGTTCAGCTGTTAACTTGCAGAATCTTGTCTCTACCTTTTTAGGTGTTCAGATTTTATCATAAAAATGGTCATGACAGATATATCTATTTGATGCCATTCTTACAAAGTTCTTTCATTCAATTTCTAAATCACCTTCGCTGGTTGAAAGCAGACGTCGTGTCTCCTAACTGTTCTATTTTCAACACAAAACACAATGTGATTGCTTGGTGCATTTATTGAAGTCATATTTACAAAGTCTTCTGTTTGTACCTTTTACAATATGTAAATCTAAAACACTTTAACTAGGTTGTTCTATGCATTTCTTAACTACTTCAATTGGTTTTATTAAGAATTGTCTCCTGTCTTTCATTTGATGTTACTTTTACAAAGGCACATGTTTTTTTAATGTTCTGTGTTTCTGTTTGAAGTGTTAGTTTTTAACACTTTAAACTGGGTATAGTATTGTGTTTCTCCCAAACTGCAGACATTCTGGAAGCAACTCTTTGCTTCTTCAATAGGGCCATTGTTTTAGTATTAACAACCAATTCCCATTTCAAAAGCTTGTATGGTGTTTACAGCTTTGTGTTAACACTTCATCTTATTTCAGAAGCCTGTATTTCTGTTTACAGCTTGTCGTTGAGGCTTTTTAGATTTTTAAACCCAGTTTATCATGTTTTAATAAAGTCAGAATTCTGTTCATAGGATGGTGTATCATTCTGAAATATGGCTATTCCTTTACACGCCTGCCACCCCGAAAAAGACCCATTTATTCCTACTCTTTGTTTCCTGTCTGTTAACCAATTTTCAATCCATGCCAGTATATTACCCCCAATCCCATGTGCTTTAATTTTGCACACTAACCTCTTATGTGGGACTTTATCAAGGCCTTCTGAAAATCCAAATACACCACATCCACTGGTTCTCCCTTATCTATTCTACCAGTTACATCCTCAAAAAACTCCAGTAGGTTTGTCACATGATTTCTCTTTCATAAATCCATGTTGACCTTGTCTAATCTCGTTGATATTTTCTAAGTGTCCTGTTATCACGTCCTTTATAATAGACTAGCATTTTCCCTACTACTGATGTTAGGCTAACCAGTCTGTAGTTCCCTGTTTTCTCTCTTCCCTTTTTTAAATAGTGGGGTTACATTTGCCACCCTCCAATCTGCAGGAACTGTTCCATAATCTATAGAATTTTAGAAGATGACAACCACTGCATCCACTATTTCCATGGCTGCCTCTTTTAGTACTCTGGGTGCAGATTATCAGGCCCTGGGGCTTTATCAGCTTTCAGTCCCATTAATTTATCTAGCACTTTTTTACTAATAATTTCCTTTTAATTCCTCCTTCTCACTAGACCCTTGGTTCCCTAGCATTTCTGGGAAGTTATTTGTGTCCTCTTCCGTGAAGACAGAACCAAAGTATTTGTTTAATTGCTCTGCCATTTCTTTGTTCCCCATTATAAATTCTCCTGTTTCTGACTAAGGGAACGACATTTGTCTTCACTAATCTTTTTCTTTTTACATACTTGTAGAAGCTTTTACAATCTGCTTTTATGTTCCTTGCAAGTTTACTCTCATACTCTATTTTTCCCCTCTTAATCAATCTCTTGGTCCTTTTTTGCTGAACTCTAAACTGCTCCCAATCCTCAGGCTTGCTACCTTTTCTGGCAACTTTATATGACTCCTCTTTGGATCTAATACTATCCTTAATTTCTTTTGTTAGCCATGGTTGGGACGCTTTTCCTTTTGTGTTTTTGCGCCAGAAAAGAATATATAACTGTTGCAATTCATGCATTCATTCCTTAAATGTTAGCCATTGCCTATCCATTGTCATGCCTTTTAATGAAGCTCCCCAATCCATCATAGCCAACTCACTTCTCATACCTTCATAGTTTCCTTTGTTTAGATTTAGGACCCTAGTTTCGGATTGGACTTCTTCAAAGCGCTTTCCAGCCAAAGAAGTACTTTTGAAATAGTCACTGTTGTAATGTAGGAAGTGCGCAGCAAGCTCCTACAAACAGCAATGTGATCATGACCAGATAATCTGTTTTTTGTGATGTTGATTGAGGGATAAATATTAGGGATAAATATTGGCCTGCTCTTCAAAATAGTGGCATGGGATCTTTTACGTCCACCTGAGAGCAGGCAGGGCCTCAGTTTAACGTATCATCTGAAAGATGGCACCTTCAGCAGTGCAGCACTCCCTCCGTACTGCACTGGAGTGTCAGCCTGGATTTTTGTGCTCAAGTCTACGGAGTGGGAAATAACAACAAAAAATGCTGGAAAAACTCAGCAGGTCAGGCAACATCCGTGGAGAGAAATTTGAGTTGACGTTTCGGGTTTGACCCTTCTTCAAAGAAGGGTCAAACCCGAAACGTCAACTCAAATTTCTCTCCACGGATGTTGCCTGACCTGCTGAGTTTTTCCAGCATTTTCTGTTGTTATTTCGGATTTCCAACATCTGCAGTATTTTGCTATCGTACTAGTCTACGGAGTGGGACTTGAACCCACAACCTTCTGACTCCGTCCTTGTGTATTTTAAGACCTTCTCCACACAGCACTGTAACTGGGTCATTTATGTTTTTCAGGAAAGCTGTCATTAAGTCTCCAACTGAATTTCAGTATTGAATTACTTTGCTGTTAATTGCAGTCTCTGCTAGTCAGAACAATAGAAACATTGAAGTGTTTACAAACCCACACAAGTGAAAAGATACTGCTTTGAGCTTGCAACTGCAGTTAAGAATGGTGGAATTCTGTAAATTCCAACTGTTTCAGAATCAAAACAATTTGCATTTCAAGAAAGACATTCAAAATGAAAAACAATCTTCTCCCTTTCTCCTTCAGGGGGCTTCCATTCTGTTGATGTTGAAGAACTTCCTTAATGAAACAGTTTTCCAGCAAGGGATTGTGAGATACTTGAATGAACATATGTATGGGAATGCTAAAAATGAAGACTTGTGGAACAGTATTGCTAAAGTATGTATCCTTATCTTAATATTTATTGTAAATTCAGACTAAATATTTTGACCTTTTCAGATGCAGTTGTAGATATTATGAAACAATATTGGTCCAGAATTTGCTGCCAAAATATTGGCGAGTTTTATGTGCGCCATTACTAATGTGTAAATCGTCCAGCAACTTGTGTCGAGGAAGAGATACCCCTTGAATTGCAAATCGGCACAAGTTGCTGGACAATTTGCGCAGCTCTACCGTTGGCTCCCACGAAACTGGCAACTTGTCCTCAATCTCTCCATGAGTTTTATGAAGTTGCTGCATTTGCGCATTAATTAACAATTAGATTTGCTGCAGAAAGTTACGTAAGAGCAGAAGTACCTTTTTAATGAGATTTATGTTTCATCTGTCCGAATAACTCCTTATGTGGCTAGTGTCATTTTGTTTGATAATGCACCTGTGAAGCACCTGGGAATGTTTTACAGGAAACTTTTTTTTTTATCCGGGACCGGCGTGGTGCCGGTTGATCAAAAAGTCCGGATTACAGAGAGGTATACTTATCAAGGTACGAGAGCCCCGTACACGGCCACAGGTGCAGGAGCCCCGGTTACACGGCACTTGTGCAGGAGTCCCGGTTACACTGCTACAGATCCAGGAGTCCCTGTTGCACGGCCACAGGTGCAGGAACCCCGGTTACATGGCCACAGATCCAGGAACCCCGGTTACATGGCCACAGGTGCAGGAACCCCGGTTACATGGCCACTAATATATAGTAAAACTTACCTGAACCTACTCCTGAATTTTGCCGGTTGAGAGATTTCTGGATATTTAGGTGCCGGTTAAAAGAGAGTCCCTGTATTATGTTATGGGCGCTATATAAATGCAAGTTGTTAGATTTTTAAAAAAAAATTTAAAATAAAAAAAAATCTATCTTTTCCTTTGTCTCTTTTTTCCTCCCTTACTTAATCCAATCTTCCTTTCCCTCTCTATTTCTCTTTCTGTACCTGATTTACCCACTTTAATTCACCTTCTGTCTTTTTTCTCAATCCTTAAATCTCATTGGTTAAGGATATACACTGTTGGACCCGTTGTTCATTAAGGTCCCAGATGTCTCGCACTTCCATCACCTTACAGGGAAAACATTTTTCAAGCTGAAGGGTGAGCGAATAACTATTAGGACACACCCTGTGATGCCCTGCTCCAGCAAATTCTGGGCCATTATTTAGTATGTAAAGTATCTAAATGACTGTAGATAAGAACTAAGCCATGTCTGCATATAATTGCTCAAGGTGCCTGCTGAGGGATTTGGTAAATCAGATTAATATCTATTTTTCACCTCTCAAAAGGTCATACTAGTGTAGACAGGATTAAACTCTGCAGTTGCCAATGACTGGTAATGGTGAGAAAATAAATAAGGTGTAGTAGTCTGTCTAGTTTACATCATCAAATACTCCTGCAATATTTTCTCAGAGAAAAGAAAGATTGCATTTATATAGTGCCTTTCACATCCTCGGACTATCCCAAAGTGCGTCACATAAAATGAATTCCCTTTTGCAGTTGCTGTTTTGTAGGCAAACGTGGCCACCAGTTTTTCCACAGCAAGGCCCCACAAACAGTAAATGACCAGTTCATCTCTTTTGGTTATATTAGTTGAGGGATAAATGTTGCCCAGGGCACAAAGGAAAGCTCCCTTGCTCCTCTGTCTGTTCAGGAAGATCCCACTGCACTATCCAGACAGGATCTCCCTTTAACATCTCACCTGAAAGACAAAGAATGCAGCAGCCCCCTCAGTACTGCACAGATGTGTCGGCCTAGATCATTTAGTGAAAACTTTTGCAGAAAGGGGATGTGGTACTAGGTTGAAAATGTTAAAGTACTTGCACCTTGCAAGGTGACTCTGTGGCAGGGGAGGGGTGGGTGGTGCACATCTAGTTCTACCAATCTATCCCATTTCAATTCTAGCAATTATTTGCAATGTATTTGGAGGGAGAGTGAGAAATGTTCTATTAAGATTTCCCCCCATCTTAATACTTCTGAAAAAAGACACCACACCAATCATGTGTAGAGAGAAGTGGGCAGGTGTGTTTTTCAATTTTGTAATCTTTACTGAGGTAAATGTCTTGTAATTCATATATTCCATTTATATATAATGTATTAAACCCTTCTGTTAAAGAGTTTAGGACTGACGAAGATGGTTGCCTGATAAAAGTTCAAATGTTAAACCAGCTCAACAGTTCAAGATGAATTGCCTGAATTTAAAGAGCATCTCTTTCTCCCCACCCACCCCAACCAAAACCGATAAATTAAGTGTTATTTAGGATATCTCCTATATATTCCACTTTGCTGGCCAAAAAAGACCCTGCTTTCCTTTGGTCTTTTAAGTAAACTGACCTTAGCTGCAGTGATAGGAGTGTTCCAACTGCTCTGTACTCCTTGGCTGGAGGTGGGGGATATGCAGGCTTCCTGCTCCTTGCCACTATCCAACAAACCCTGTAGGAAATGTGCTTGTGCGCATATCGTGTATGGAAGGTGTTGGGCTCGCCTGTAATGCCTGCCATCCCTATTGAATAGCCTGATGATGCTGGCTGTTGAGCCTGATGAAGAATGGTGGTTTGAGTGTGCATGTGGAGCCATAAGTCTACACGAGTCACTGTACTGCAGGAGGAAAAAAATATAACCATCCACAGGCCTCCACATGCTAGCATAGGTATTCATGGCTGCCAGTCTTGGTGAATTTAGCAGTTTTGTCTTCAGGTTGCAACCTGCGCATTGGGATCCAGCAGTGCTAGCATGGGTCTTACATGGTGCACAAGCAGCTTCTGTGAACTGGAAAAGGTCTGCACAGATGCCAAATGAATGAAAATTAAAATTCCACAAAAGATGTTATTGTTTAAGTACTTTGTAAAAAGGGTCTGGATTGTGAAGGTTTTTTTTTTAATTGTAATTTTGTCCACAAGCTAGCTGACAAATCTGTGAGAAACCACTGTAATGCTATGGTGCTATTGAATTCAGTTGTTGGTATTATTGTGCATTCTCAGTACTAGAAACTGCATTAAACTAACTCTATCCCAATCGAGCTTAGTTCTTTGGTGTCCAAAATATGGAGCTTGAGGACTCCAGTTTTGTTCATAAATTGGCTTGATTTACTTGGGGTCATTTTTTTAATTGTATTTATCAAATTACAAATATTGCACCAGCAACTAGTCTTTGTACAAGCAAGAAGTTAAAATAATAAATGCATTTTCTTTCAATATTTATACTGTATGCTGCTGGTAGATAACTAATCTTCAGCTGAGAAACCTGACTGTGATTTGGCCTAATCTCTCAGTACATTGTATTTATTTCACAGGTTAAAAGTGTAGATTTAAATATGAAAGAAATGATGAAAACTTGGACACTGCAGACAGGGTTCCCAGTGATCACTGTTAAATTAGATTCAACTGCTAATAAAATTCACCTCAGTCAAGAACGTTTCCTCAGGATCTCCATTTCACAGGATCCATCAACCTCACCCGATTCCAGGTACAACTGGTGCAATTCCTGAAAATTTTACAGTGATATTGAAGATTCAAAATCTGTCTTCTGCCTTTGAGCTCCTCAAGTGAAGAGCTTGTGTAAGAAACTTTTATCAAGTGCTATTCTAATTCTACTGCTACTCTAAATTGACCAGTAGGGAACTTGGCATTGTAGGTTTTTATGTCACTGTTTTCAAACAAGCATCTCTGCCCCCTGCCAATAACATGCTATAGTTTTACTGGCAAAATAAAGCATATAAACACAGAGGTTGAAGTGTTTACTATTTTCTCATGAATCTAGACCTGGAAAGTGGGGGAGGGGAGTTTGGTAGCAAAGTAAATAAATGCACTACACTATCTATAAATGCTTGGATCTGGGTTTGAATAAGATTCAGACTGAAACAATAAGTCTTTCAGTTGGTTGTAGGTGAACTGAGTGAGTTTGGTCATTCATGACCCATGTGGATTCAGATTCAGATTAGATTTATTTGCCATATGTAACAAGTACAATGGAATGCTTGTTCCCCGTAGGGACGCGTCAGCTATACATACAGTGCCGTGTTCAAAGTCAATACAATGGCTTCCCGTGGCAGTGGGAGCACGATGTCCCTCAGCCGCTCTGTCCTCCTCTTCACCGCGGCCTCCTCCTCCCTGTTGCCGGCTCCACGTGTGGTGGCCTGCTTCTCCCGCTCTGGCCACCATGCCCGGCTCCCGCCTCCCATCCGGACTGCGAGTTACCCGAAATGGAGCTGCCGGCCGACGTGCTGCAGCGTGTCGTGAGTCTGCTGCTGCTGCTCGTTGCGCTGCGCTCCTCTGCCCGACTCGCCGAACACATTGTCGGGATGTGAATGCTCCAATGCGGCCTCCTCTTCACCGTCGCCCGGGGCCTACTTCTCTCTCTTCACGGGTTGGCCTCTGGCCGCCATGCTCGGCTCCCCTCCTCCCAGTCGGAATTCTTTCCCGCCGAGGAGCTGCTGGCCGATGTGCTCCAGCGGGTCGGCTTGGCTGCTGCTGCTGCTCACTGCGCTGCCTCTTCCCGACTCGCCGAGCACCTCGCTCCGGTTGCGGTATGGGGAAGTGGAAGAATTCACACTGGTGTAAGATGGCCAAATCTGGTTGGACGTATTCCTGGAGGTTTGATGACGTGATGCTTGCCGTTTGCAAATGTCATTGCATTTACCTTTTATAAAGGGTGGGTTCCCTGTAGTTGAGTGCCATTAATCCTAGTGAGCCTATTAAAATATTTTTGCTTAATGGCGGGGTAGACTGGGATTTGAAAAATGTCCTGACTGTTCCCGTGGATTGTTCACTACCACCCCTGAGAGTTGCACCCTCTGATCTTCCACTACCTCTGAGAAATCAAAGGTGGTCAATTCGTTATAATCTCATAATTTAAAAAACCTCAAATGTTGGTGAAACAGTTCCACGTATAAAAACAATAAAGGCCTATATTTTCTGCTCAGGTTAGGCTGGCACTTGGGAGTTTGGGCGGGAGAGCCACCAGGCTGGTTTCCTGATGGTCCTCACCACTTTTGGGATCACCTACCAGAAGTGACTAGGAGCATACAAGATGTCCACCCATGGGTGTGTATGACCGAAATAAGACATTTATGCTGCTGTGACACTGGGCGCAAGAGACACCCTAGTGTCTAGCTTTGCCATTGGTAGCATGTTGTTTCTTCCTTTTATGAAAAAATAATTTCAAAAAGAAAAAATCAAGTACTTTAGCCAGACTATGCTACAACAACAACTTTTATTTGTATAGCACCTTTAACGTACATCCCATGGCGCTTCCCAGAAGTGTTATCAAACAAAATTTGACACTGAGCCACATAAGATACTGGGACAGGTGATCAAAAGCTTGGTCAAAGAGGTAGATTTTAAGGAGCCTCTTAAAGGAGGAGAGAGGTGTAGAGGGGCTATGCTGCAACTGCATGAATGACCCTAACCCTGGAAATCTGCTGGAGTCAAGGTTGTACCCTTGTGATGGCCAGAACTCTTTCACTGATGAAGATGAGCCAGGATCTGCTGTGGAAGAAAATCTATTCCAAGATGTACACCGATTTGTTTTTTCGTATTTTGTATTACAAAAAATCTACCTTAGAGTTGAGTTCTAAGAAGGGTTGTGGATTTCCATTTGTAATCGTGAACAGCTATGCATATAAGCTCCAGAGGCATTTATCCAAATTCTAATGTATGCAAATCTTGCATCATAAAATCTGCTTGGAGCATGCCATTTCCTTGGAACCATCCTGGTCCAAGAAGTCTAATTTAGAGTATGAGGAGCAGTTACACTCGTGCCACAGGAAGCTCGTATTTCTGAAATCAAGGTTAAAGGAGCATTATTAGGACAAATCGAGGCTAGCCAATTGTAACCATTCAAACACTTTGTCCAACAATACCATTCCTCTCATCAATGGACCAGAAACACAAATTTTGATGGATTGGACCTCTCAATACATTGCTGACCTTGAAAAGAACTTGGATCTCCACTTTCCTGAGTCAAAATATGTTACAGAAGGAATTATCCAAGCTATTGAACTTTGAGGAAAAGTAATTACTGATAAATACCAGAAGTAGTTATTTTCTAGCTGCAAGCATTGTTTCAATCTGCCCTTAATTTTGACATCTGGTATTAATTATTACCAAATACCATAATGCAAGTTTTATAATTGACCTTGTGATTGACATATTGAGATACACATGGGATAATGTGAAGATGATGCAGCAAATGATTGTCATACAGAAGCTCTTGTATATAAAGCATCATTAGGGAGTAAGAGTGTTAGAATGAGTTGCATGTAAGAGACTGGGTATTTTACTTTTACCTTATTAAGAGATGACATGCCACACATTGTAACACAACTGAATATATTATAATTAGTTCATAAGTTGGGACCCTTTTAATAATGCATGGAAATACTAAATTTTTCATGTTTTCCTTAAGCACAGAATACTCCTGTGAAGTGCCTTGGGACCTTTTACTATGTTAAAGGCGCTATATAAATGCAAGTTGTTAACACAGAAGGTGACTACTACATTAGAGAGACAATGGTTTTATGTACCACAGCTCAATACTTGAGATTAATTTCTCAATATTCTTTAACAAAATTTAGCTCTTTCTCTAGACTAATCTTCATTTAGTCATTTCAACAAGGTGAAACTAATTGAAGCTCTGGTTTGATTTTTCTCAGTTACCTGTGGCAAATTCCGCTGACGTACATCACCAGCAGCTGTAGTAATTATAGCCAACCCAAGTGCATCAAAACATGGCTTCTTAAGAACAAAACAGGTGATTATTTTTAACTTCAAGTAGCAAAGTAAATGTGAGCCTCTGCTTAGCAGCTTTTAGTGGGGCTTTGGCCAGTACCCAGGCAGGTTTTACTGGGGCTTTGGCCAGTACCCAGGCAGGTTTTACTGGGGCTTTGGCCAGTACCCAGGCAGGTTTTACTGGGGCTGTGGTTACTGATCACACCGATGTGTGGGAATGAGAGACTGACCTCTACTTATAATTTCAATTATCTCAAAGTCCAAGTTTCTGTATATAGATTCCTTTGTTCAGAATTAAACATTTTACACTTTTAAGTAAATCTTTTTTCCCCTTAAACTGTTGATGAACACATTTCCTTTATTTGTAGAATGTTACTTTGGGTTGCCCTATTGGGCTGAAGAATAAATTCTCCATTCTTGTGCTTTAATGGTTGCTGGCAGTTGACTAATGTTCAATCTTACTTAATGATGTATTAACAAAGTACGTTTAGTTTAATCCTTTTTAAAATAGTATACTTCTACCCTATTATTCATGCTGATCAAGTAAAAGTATTTATCCAGCCAAAGCAGAACAAAAAAGTTATTTAATAATTTGAAAATGAATACAAAATTTTTGCATTGTACATAATGTTTAAAATTATACATCATTATTACATTCATGAAGTATATTTTTGTTTGGTGTTCATAGGATAAGTCTTTCTATTTTCTTCTGACTGTGGAGGATAACTACTGCTCAGCAATTTGTAGTCTTACTCCAAAATATATTTAAAATTAATATAATTGGATTAATTAGAACATTGTGGTGTCAACCACCTAATGTTGATCTGGTTTATTGTGAAGTGTCATCCAAACTCCCCAGCATTACATTTGCCATATACACCAACTGCAAAAAGTTTACTTGTACCACTGGCTGTTCCTGTCATGTGATTTTTCTACCAGAGAGAATTCACTGTCAGGAATTTATCGTGCCCCCGCCCTTTTCTTTGACATGAGTTGAATCCACAGTGGCAAATTGATAACTAGCAGACGTTCAAAATGTGCAGCCTAGTGATACAATAAAAATGTAGTCATAGTAAGTGACTCCTTGGTGGCACCATGCGCTGGAGCTCCAGCAGGTTGCACTCCAGAGTAATAGGGCTCGATTTTAATTCCCAAGGCGGGTTGGAGTTGGGTTGCGTGGTGGGCGGGTTCAGGAGCCGCTTTCAGCGGGAACAGCTGCAGAGTTGCGATTTTTATTAAACTAGCTCGTTAATTTCATGGAGGCGCGCTGGCCGGTCCAATGACTGGGATCAGGTCGGCTGGCCGCCTCTGATGACATCATAGCAGCTGCTTTTAAAGCTGCCATCCAGCCTGAGCCTTTCCATTGTGGTTTCCTGCACTACTTTTCAAAGCCATGACTTCTTCCAGAGGCAAGGCAGCTCCTCGTTTTAATGATGAGTCCCTCCAAGTTCTTGGGGATGCTGTCAGAGGGCGCAGGGAGATTCTCTTCCTGCCTGATGGCCAGAGGAAGCTTCCTCAGCAGGCCAAGGCAGCCTGGCTGCGCATTGCTCAGGAGGTGAGCACAAGGTGCATTTATGCAGGGTCATGGATCCAGTGCTGCAAAAGGTTTAATGATCTTGTGAGAACATCAAAAGTGAGTATCCCATCTTACTTGCCTTCACTCTGCTTCCCTTCTCATCACCAGCACTCTGCATTGTAAGCCTCCTCCTTCACATCCCACCTTACCCTTGCTTCCCTTGCACCCTTTCCTATCCATCTTTGTCTCTGCACTGAATCACTTCAGCATCCTGCCTACGCACCCCTTAGACTCGCTCTCACTGTCATGCAGTGACAACAACTAACAACGCACAGGGAGCTACCTTCCTCTTGCCACCTTAACCCATCTTCGTCTCACTCAAAACTTCTATGGTAGGGATTATTGACCCTCGCTCCATCACTGGCTGAAACACCGCTTGTGTCCCTCCTTGCAGGAAAAGATAGCCCACAATAAGAGGGAGAGAGCAATGACTGGAGGAGGAACACCTACCCTAGCAACATTGGCCAATGCTGAGGAGGCAGCAAACGAGATTGTTGGAGGTGGTGAGGACCTGGAAGTGGGTGATGGAGAGATGGGCACACTAGAGGAAGCTGGTCACATAACAGAGTTTCATCCCTCTGAGAAAGCAATGGAATATGATGTTCATAGAGAATCACTTCGTATTATCTGCTCAAAAGGATGTGTCTAATTCAAGCCTTTACACTCCCACAGGACCACCAAGCGCCCCCCTCCCCATGATCCAGGACAAAGAGCCAGACATCTCCTCAGAGGAACCTGAAGCCTCTGAGGAACCAGCGTCACCAGGACTCTGCGCACCCAGCACCAGCGCAGCAATGCACACCTTGGTGGGGTCCTCGTTAGTTAGAGTAGTGTTGCCACCTGGTCTATCAAAGCAAACAAGTGAGCATCAGGAGATGGTGGAGACAGCGACAGCAGTGGAGAGTCCCCTGCGGAGGTCTCGGGACTCTCCTAGCTCTGCAGAGCTGCATGCAGATGCTGTGCCTCTGGGGCCATCCAGGAAAAGAGCGGTTCGTGAAATACAGGAACAAGTGCAGGTGTCTCTAGAAGGGTTTGCCTCCAGGGTTAGTGCGAGTGTGGAGAGAATGGAGGAGTCAGCACTGTCGCGGTGGAGGCAATGGCGCATGAACGCACCTCCATGGATAGGATGGCAACCTCTGGAAAGGATGGCTACGACCATGGAGGAAATAAGTTGCCAGAGTCAGGAAAACATGGTGACTGTTCAGAATAGAATGACATCTCTGGAGGAGTGATGGGCAGCTATTGAGCAGAAAAACCAGGGCTTCATGAACGTCCTTTTGAGGAGGACTGCCAGTGCAGATACAGGTCCTCATGGCCCCCCTGAAGTGCAGCAAGGTGCTCTCCTGTCACTTGCCGGCACTGAGGTACAGCTGACCCATGAGAGGGATGTTGTTGGCAGGACAGAAGGAAGTGTGGGCTCCTCTCAAAGTGCTCGCACGACCATGCTGTGGTGTATGTGCCTTTAAGAGCCCCAGGTGTGCTGTAATGCCGGTAATTGCCACTCGGGCTATATAAGCCTGTATATTGTGTATATCCGTTAGAACCCCCCCCCCCCCCCCCAGACTTTGCTTAGTAAATACCTATGAACCAACTCCTGTCTTCAGTGTCTTTATCAACACACGGACACTACACATGCCACTGCGGAGTCCTTGGTCAGAGATCCACTTTACAGAGACAACTGAGATGGCCGTTTCAGCCCCTGCACAGCTGCAGGAAGAGCAGACTGTTGAAGTGCCCTCCCAGGCTCCCAAACTCAGAGGATGCCCGCCAAAGGCATCTAAGCAGGCGCAGCATCCTAGTCAGCAAGGTGCCTCTACATCTGCTGAAGCCACAGGGGAAGTACCACGTAGAAGCACGTGTAAGAGAAAGATTTAGCACCTATAGTCACAAGGAATCACTTGGGTGATGTTTCTTTTTTTTTTTCTGACTCTTGCTGGTATATTTTGTCATGTGTTAAAGATAAATTATGCCAAACAATTGATTGTCTGGCCTATGTGTTCTGGGAAATGGCAAAAGTGCATTGAGGGCTCAAGGCGACTTGCATTTGTAATGCTGATGGTAAAAGTGATGGGAAATAAGAGGGTATAGCAGAGATGAAGTATGATGTTGGACAAGTTTCACCTGCAATTACAGAGCCATATGGTGGCCACCTATTGTTGAAGAGTAAGCCTATGGTAGTGTGGCATGGCAGTGTGCATACTCTGGTTGAACTGCAGGGATGCTGCATTGGTCACAGCAGGGCATGCAAGGCTCCCCGCTTCCCACGAAGATCTGTGGTGAGCCACGCGGCTGCTACTCCCCAATTATGAGGACCAGGATGAGAGGGCATAAATTTTTCCCATCCCCTATCATTTGAGGTAACAATCTTGCAAGCGCACAGTCGAAGTGGCCTGAAATATTTCCATTCATGACACACTGCAGATGGGTGTCAGCTTGAACAGTCAGAAGGTCAGTAGATGTGCAAAATGTTATCCCATACCTACAAAAGCAAAATGGTTGCATTTGAATGTCAGCCATGTTTCAGGGGCACTTTTTTTTTTTTTTTTTATAAAGTGCTCCACCAATGCATACAAATCATGTCCTCCAGCAACTCGTCTCCTTGAACCTGGCCTGTTTCTGACTAGTCGGGAAACAGCAGCCAGTAGCAGGAAAATGGGAAACCACTTTGAAAATAGCATTAGCAAGGCAGTTAACAGGTTGTTAATAACCTTAATTACCTGACCCACCAGTTGGAGTTGGGTCAGTTTGGGAGCGGCTAAACAGACACTCAGGAAAATCATGTGGGGACGGGATGGAGGCGGGTTGGGTGTCTGAAGCCATTTTTCCTGATTTTTTCCAACAGACCCGCCTCCTCAGGGCTATTAAAATCGAGCCCGTAGAATGCAGCTCCATGCTCATTATTCTGCACTTGATGAATTGCCAATCTCTACAATGGGGATGAATTGCCAATCTCTACAATGGGGATGAATTGCCAATCTCTACAATGGGGATGAATTGCCAATCTCTACAATGGGGATGAATTGCCAATCTCTACAATGGGGATAAATTGCCAATCTCTACAATGGGGATGAATTGCCAATCTCTACAATGGGGATTTGTAGAGTAAGGACATGTATTTTCCACCAGGAAGGAAGAAAGTAAGAACACTGGTCACCACACTCCTGTACCTCCTAGTGGCCTATACAGCAGCATTAACAAAAATCTGAGGGCAGATTCCCTGCCATTCTCCCTGCAGAGGCAGTGGAAACCACATAATGGGAAAGGCAAGGTTTTGCATGAATTATTGTAAAACTGACTTGGAGTGTATAAATGGCTTGTACACAGTCTTGGGGTTCTGACTACATAAACCACTTGAGCTGTGCTCACAGTTTATGATCCTATTTAAATTCCTTCAATGGTACATCCTCAATCTCTCTCCCAGCCAGGTGGTTTATATATTGGTATCTTTGTTTCTCCTCTTCTCCCCAACCCCACCACACCCCCCAAAAGTTGTTGTAATCTTGCTGAGGTACAGTCTTCCAATGAGCCTTGACTCTGGTCAATATACAGTTTCACCACGGGGCCATCATGACTAAAGTTGACCCTGTCCTCACCTGATGTCCACATGTGTAGACTTCTACCAAAGATTGCTGGATAGCAATCAGGAACAGGAAGCTTGGTCCATTTTCCTTTCCCTAAAATAGGGTACTGGGGCCAATTCTAGCATCCAACCACTGCCCTGACTGAGGTTGAACCTGGGATCTTCCTGGTCTGCATGGCTCAGCTGCTCACTGAATACATTTGCTGCACTATCGGACAAGCTAAATAGTTCAAAACGCAGTCCCGTCGAGGCTTTGATGGCTTGTGTATAGAACCATTACCCTTCTGACAAAAGGTCATCGCCCTGAAACGTTAACTCTGTTTTTTCTTTCTCCACAGATGCTTCCTGACCTGCTGAGTACTTCCAGCATTTTCTATTTTTATTTCAGATTTCCAGCATCTGCAGTATTTTGCTTTTGCATTATCCTTCTATACTTGAATTAATTTCATCAGACATTATTATTAAAGTTTCACATGTTAGTCTAGTTTCATCAGTGAACTAGAATTTCATAGAAGGGTTTCAACCCGAAACGTCAACTCAAATTTCTCTCCACGGATGTTGCCTGACCTGCTGAGTTTTTCCAGCATTCTCTGTTGTTATTTTAGAATTTCATAGATATGTTTATGCATTTTATTTTCCATTAGACACCATTGACCTTAAAGAACCAAATGTCTCCTGGGTGAAGTTTAACATGAATATGAGTGGGTATTACATCGTACGTTATGAAGGGAACACCTCAAAGGAATTAATTGGATTATTAAAAAATAATCATTTAGCGCTCAGTGACCATGACCGAGCCGGCTTCATTAATAATGCCTTTATGCTTACAAGGTAATCAGCTGCTTTTAACCCTTTTATCTTTAGTATTATTGTTTACTTTCAGTACATTACAGCATATATATCTTTTGTACTGTTGTCCATTGTTAATCAGCATCACTGCTGTTTCAGTCAAGGTATGTTGAGCAACAAATTATTTATAAAAATAGAATATTGTAGTTGATAGAAGAAGGACTTCATCAGTATCTTTAATATTTCTTTCTGCCGTAACGGTCAAGTCAGTCAAATTTTCTTGCTCATTAGTTAAATGTCTTTTCTTCTTCATTTGATTAAGTCATAGAAACATAGAAGATAGGAGCAGGAGTAGGCTATTTGGCCCCTCGAGCCTGCTCCGCCATTCAATGAGATCATGGCTGATCATCCAAATTCAGTACCCTGTCCCTGCCTTCTCTCCATATCCCTTTAGCCTTAAATATATCCAACTCCTTGAATATATTTAATGAATTGGCCTCTACTGCCTTCTTTGGCAGAGAATTCCACAGGTTCACCACTCTCTGGGTGAAGAAATTCCTCCTCATCTCTGTCCTAAATGGCTTACCCCTTATCCTTAGACTGTGACCCCTGGTTCTGGACTCCCTGACCATCGGGAACATCGTCTGTCTAGTCCTGTTAGAATTTTATGTTTCGATGAGATCCCCTCTCATTCTTCTAAACTCCAGCGAGTACAAGCCCAATCGACCCAATCTCTCCTCATATGTCATTCCTGCCATCCCAGGTATCAGCCTGGTGAATCTTCGCTGCACTCCTTCCATGGCAAGAACATCCTTCCTCAGATAAGGTGACACAAACTGCACACAATACTCAAGGTGTGGTCTCACCAAGGCCCTGTACAACTGCAGCAAGACATCCTTGTTCCTGTACTCAAACCCTCTCGCTACGAAGGCCAACATACCATTTGCCTTCTTAACCGCCTGCTGCACCTGCATGCTTACCTTCAGCGACTGGTGCACAAGGACACCCAGGTCTCGTTGCACTTCCCCTTCTCCCAATCTATTACCATTTAGATAATCTGCCTTCCTGTTTTTGACACCAAAGTGGATAACCTTGCATTTATTCACGTTCTATTGCATCTGCCATGCTTCTGCCCAATCACCCAACCTGTCCAAATCATCCTGGAGTTTCTCGGCATCCTCCTCACAGCACACACGCCCACCCAGCTTTGTGTCGTCTGCAAACTTGGAGATATTACATCTAGTTCCCTCGTCCAGATCATTAATATATATTGTGAATAGCTGGGGTCCAAGGACCGATCCCTGCGGTACCCCACTAGTCTTTAGTTATTCAACTTCTCTGATTTATTTATTTTCTACTTTAATTATTTACCAATCTTTTTGGGTAAAGCCTTTCTTCCCATTTCATTCCTTCACCCCCCCCCCCCCCCCCCCCCCGCCACCTCAAACAAAAAAAACAAAAAACAAAAAAAAACACACAATCTCATTGCAGCAAAACCTATCCCCGTGACACAGCCACCATGACCCTTTATACCCCATCTAAAAACTTGGGCTTGAGGAAAGCTTTTTGATATTGGTGATGATTTAAATATTTGGAGGAATAAAAAGGCAGCAAGATAACCTTCACAAGCCTGCAATGCTATTTAAGCTAGAGTAGAAATGTATGGGCCCCACCACAGGCTTTGGATTCTATTTTAAACAGCCTACATTCACCTCTGCCTGTACGGCCCTTCCAGACCTGTCTGTGCTCCACACTCTGGCTCAAGTTTTTACATTTCATTTTTTCTAAATCTAATCACCTCCCCAACACTACATACCTAAGCCCAAAACACACCCTCATCCTAAGTCTTGATGCTGCTTTCTACCCTTCACCCAAAACCTGCTTTCCCTGTAACTGGATCGAGCAGGCAAACGATGAAAGCTGTTCTACAACACTGTGGGAAGTTTGCTCATTTTATTTATAAAGTCACATATTTGCTTCCTCATCGAGGATATATTCTTTTGGTTATTGATTTTCCCTTCAGTATTTATGGCTCCATTTGCATATGGGGCCACCCTAATAACATACACCTTCAGTATAGGCAAGTGTGAGGTGGTACATTTTGGTAGGAAGAATAAGGGGGACACACACTCCTTGGAAAATAAGTGTCTAAATGGGGTAGAGGAACAAGGGGGCCTAGGGGTATAGGTACACAAATCACTAAAAGCAGGTTAATAAGGCCATTAAAAAAAACAATGCACTGGGTTTCAATTCTAGAGGGATAGAATTAAAAAGCAGAGAAGTTATGTTAAACTTGTATAGAACCTTGGTTTGACCACACTTTGTGTACTGTGAACAGTTCTGGTCTCTTATAAAAAGGATATCAAGCCACTGGAGAAGGTGCAAAAGAGATTTCCTAGAATGATACCGGAACTATACTAGGGTTTTACGAGGTGGCTATAGAGATAGTGGATGCATTGGTTGACATCTTCCAAAATTCCATAGATTCTAGAACAATTCCCACGGATTGGAAGGTAGCAAATGTAACCCCACTATTTAAGACAGGATGGAGAGAGAAAACGGGAAACTATAGACCAGTTAGCCTGACACCAATAGTAGGAAAAATGCTACAATCTATTATTAAGAATGTGGTAACAGGACACTTAGAAAGTAATAATAGGATTCAGCAGAGTTGACAGGGATTTATGAAAGGGAAATCGTGTTTGACAAATCTGTTTGTTTTTTGAGGTTGTAATGAGCAGAATAGATAAAGGGGAACCAGTGAATGTAGTGTATTTGGATTTTCACAAGGCATTTGATAAGGGGTCACACAGGAGGTTATTAAACAAAATTAGGGCTCATGGGATTGGGGATAATGTACTAACATGGATTGGTTAACGGACAGAAAACAGAGTAGGAATAAACGGGTCATTTTCGGGTTGGCAGGCTGAAACTAGTGGGGTACCACAAGGATCAGTGCTTGGGCTTCAGCTATTTACAATCTACATCAATGATTTGGATGAGGGGACCAAATGTAATACAGGAAACTTTCTGGTATCCGGCACTGACGGGACCGAGCTGGTGCCGTACCATCAAAACTGCCGTAGAAACCAGCACTAATGTTAAAACCTATGGAGCTTTTGAGCTCTGTGTGAATCAACAAACCCTGTTGCTTAGGAACAGCTTCAAAACAGTCAGCCGCAGCTTAAAAGCGTCTCTGTAGCTAAGCAACAGCTTCAGCGAGGCCTTGCAGAGTCTGACTGGGAAAAAAAAAAAGCAACGAGAAGTAAAAAAAATTTTAAGGAAACGGCTCCTGAATTTTGCCGGTAGATAGAGCTTTCCGGACATTTAACCTCCGGTTAAACGCAAGCTTCCTGTATATCCAAATTTGCTGATGATACAAAGCTAGGTGGGAATGTAAGTTGTGAAGAGGATGCAAAGAGGCTGCAAGGGGATATAGACAGGTTAAGCGAGTGGGCAAGAATGTGGCAAATGGAATATAATGTGGAGAAATGTGAAGTTATCCACTTTGGTAGGAAAAATAGAAAAGCAGAGTATTTTTTAAATGGTGAGAGATTGGGAAATGTCGGTGTTCAGAGGGACCTGGGTGTCTTGTACATGAATCACTGAAAGTTAACATGCAGTTACAGCAAGCAATTAGAAAAGCAAATGGTATGTTGGCCTTTATTACAAAAAGGATTTGAGTACAAGAGTAAAGATGTCTTACTGCAATTGTATAGGGCCCTGGTGAGACCACACCTGGAGTATTGTGTACAGTTTTGGTCTCCTTACCTAAGGAAGGATATACTTGCCATAGAGGGAGTGCAACGAAGCTTCACCAGACTGATTCCTGGGATGGGGGGATTGACCTTTGAGGAGAGATTGAGTAGACTAGGCCTAATATTTTCTCAAGTTTAGAAGAATGAGAGGTGATCTCATTGAAACATACAAAATCCTTACAGGGCTCGACAGGGTAGATGCAGGGAGGATGTTTCCCCTGGCTGGAGAGTCTAGAACCAGGGGTCACAGTCTCAGAATAAGGGCTCCGCCATTTAGGACTGAGTTGAGGAAAAATTTCTTCACTCGGAAGGTGGAATTCTCTACCCCAGAGGGCTGTGGATGCTCAGTCGTTGAATATATTCGATGCAGAGATTGATAGATTTTTGGATATTGAGGGAATCAAGGATATGGGGATACTGCAGGAAAATGGAGCTGAGGTAGATGATCAGCCATGATCTTATTGAATGGCAGAGCAGGCTCAAAGGGCTGATTGGCCAATCCTGCTCCTATTTCTTATGTTCTTATGAGAGGTTATACTTATTGGGAAAGATTGAACAGGCTGGGGCTCTCTTTTTCTGGAATAGAGGAGATTGAGGCGTGACCTGATAGTGATAGGGTAGACTCCGAGAAGATGTTTCTACTCGCAGGCAGGACCAAAACTAGGCCATAAATATAAGATAGTCCCTAATAAATCCAATAGGGAAATCGGGATCAACTTCTTTACCCAGAGAGAGGTTAGAATGTGGAACTCGCTACTAGTATAGATGCATTTACGGGGAAGCTTGATTTAAAAACATGAAGAAAGGAATAGAAGGATACGTTGATGGGGTTGGATGAAGAAGGGTGGAAGGAGGCTCGTGTGGAGCACAAATACCAGCATGAACCTGTTGGGTCGAATGGCCTGTTTCTGTGCTGTAAATACTATGTAATACACTACTGGTATTGCTCATGTGCCCTGGTGCAGCTTCAGACCACGGTGGAGGTATTCTAGTGCGCACTCTCCTGATATTTGTTTTCTCAGTATGAGCACTTCTTGATCAAGCTTCAGATCAAACAGAAGCATGAGAGTTGCCCTTACATTTCTTTAATTTTGCTTTCAGTGTTGGTCTTCTGCAGTATTATACTTGCATCCAGGGTTCTAAAAGCATTTCAGATTCCCAGAGATGTGAAGAAATCTACTTTAGTGGCCAAACAGCATCCCATCAGATCATGATTTGTATTTATAATGGTGAAAGCTCAATTTTCTCTTGGATATTTTAATGAAGTAAAGAGCGCTGTTAAAGTTTATGGGATCCATGGCTTTTTAAATAGAGGCATATACAAAAGCAAGGACGTTATGCTAAACCTTTATAAATCACTGGTTAGGCCTCAGTTGGAGTATTGTATCCAGTTCTGGGCACAACATTTTAGGAACGATATCCAGGCCTTGGAGAGGGTGCAGAGGAGATTTACCAGAATTATACCAGGGATGAGGGGGGCATCAGTTATGTGGAGAGATGAGAGAAACTGGGATTGTTCTCTTTAGAGCAGAGAAGGTTAAGGGGAGATTTAATGGAGGCATTCAAAATTATGAGGGGCTTTGATAGAGTAAATAAGGAGAAACTGTTTCCACTGGCAGGTGGGTTGGTAACCAGAGGACACAGATTTGAGGTAATTGGCAAAAGAGCCAGAGGCGAGATGAGGATACATTTTGTTATGATTTGGAATGCACTGTCTGAAAAGGTGGTGGGAGCAGATTCAGTGGTAACTTTCAAGAGGAAATTGGATAAATGAAAAGGAAAACTTTGCAGGGCCATGGGGAAAGCGCGGGGGAGTGGGACTAGTTGGATAGCTCTTTCAAAGAGCGGGCACAGGCTCGATGGGCTGAATGGCCTCCTTCTGTACTCTATGATTCTGTGAACACTATTCTGGCTGTGAATAATGCTTTACATGCCACAGTGGAGTTTAAAAATACATTCTTGGATTCCAGAGTTGTGTGGACTAATGTGTTTTTTCTTATTACCCTTAGTGCAGGGAAAATCTCAGTGAGAGCGGCACTGTCTATGACCAAATATATGAAGAATGAAAGCAGCACTGCACCAATAACTGAAACATTGCTTCAGCTCACCCGTATCTACAGGCTTGTGCAAAAGAGGGGCATGCTGATGCTTGCTGGCCGGATGAAGGTATTTGCTGTTTTTATCCTTAGTGTCTTGTAAATTTGTGTGTGTTCTGGAACAGAGTCGTACAACATTTTTGTGGAATTATTCTATTCTACCTGCCATATACCTGTAGTGTCATAGACATAACCGAAGGACATTGAATCTTAACTATAAGGTACTGTAAATGTAATTGTGGAAAAATACAGAAAGTCTTTTATTTGTTTTCTCACAACTTTGTCAATATGTATAATGCTGTTTATGCTCATTTGCTGGTTTCTTTTTAGAGCATAAAATTGGGGTCGCCAATGTTTTGTTTTAAACCACTCCCAACATTCCTTTTTTCTTTATACAAATTTTTCTGAACAATTCTTACCCTTTCCCATATCGGCTGGAGTGGAGGGGGGCTTTATATTTATCTGTATAGTATATTCGAGGTCTTGAGTTGTTCTGGGATAACTTGGAATTGTTGTGGAATAAGACTTGTGTTGTGGAATGTGATCATTGCCACTGATGAACTTTTGTGTCCTATCCAAATGTCTGTATTGCAGAAATATATTTTTGATATTTTTGGAGACCTGATTGATCAGCAAACCTGGAGTAACAATGGATCACTGTCTGAAAGGCAACTTCGTTCCACACTTCTTGATGTTGCTTGTGATTACAGCTATAGTAAATGTGTCCAGAGTGCAAGTGAACTGTTTACCAAGTGGAAGAATTCTAAAGACTTCAGCTTGTAAGTGGTTAAGCTGACATTACATTCTTGCTGTATTTGTATTTTCAAGTATCAAAGGGCCTATAGGCTCTACTTTGAGTCTCTAATGATTCTTTTCTTTTGATATTTGTAGAAATAGATTTCATTTTTTTATACTTGACCTGCACCTGGGTGTTTTATTCAGCGTGTCTTACAAATATGACCTATGATTGATCATTTAAAAAAAAAAATCTCCACAGGATATTATCACCAGTGTGCATGTGTAGTGTAGCCCAGTCATAGTTCAAAGAGAGAGAAAAGAGAAATAACTTGCATTTATATAGCACCTTCCACAACTTCAGGACGTCCCAAAGTGCTTTATAGCCAATGAAGTACTTTTAAAGTGTAGCCTGTGTAATGTAATATAGGGAAAGTGCAGAGGGAATTAGTAGACTCTAGTAATTCACCCTGCTTAAATAACCATGTGTTTATTTAATTACAGTCCCCAGTACTTTCACTGTCCCTGCTTATCCCGGACAGCCACCTATATTGGGCCATTTGCCTTTACTATAGGTGTCAATTACAAAGGAGCTGCTTAACTGCTCAAAATAGGGCCAGCTATTTCGGGCAGTTAAAATGTGATTACCTATTGCTCCCCCATATCCTCCAGAACTTGTGCCACTGCTGCAAGCCCTTTTTGCTGAGTTGGACACATTTTTAATTTTGGAAAGGGGCCAATTAAGTATAATCCAGCTTAAAAATAATAAAGAATTGAAGTGAAACATTCTGACTCTGTTTTCGGATGAGAGTGCATACCCGGCCCTTTAACTCGCCCTTCTACAGACAGCTGACGGTTCCAGGGTTTTAAATCTCAGCAAAGTTGACACATGCATCGATTGTCAGTGCAGGCTTCTGAATCACCCTCTGTGCTGAACATAATTATCCGGAGTTCTTTTATGCCTTCACTACTTCATACCATCATTTATCTCTTACACCGGCCAGCAACATACTCTCTAAGCGGTGGGAACTGTACTTGCAGATCATAGTTTACTTTTTTTAATTTGTTAGATATTTTATGGAAACTAGTGATTTTGGCCTTTTGCAGGCAAGCTGTCTGTTGGAAACTTTCTTTTTCATTCCTAAAAATTTGTCATTTTACTGATTGGGCCTGTGAGTATACTTGCCTTAGACCCATCTTCCATTCTTACCCTAGGACTCTGTCCACTGATCTCGGACCTAGTAGATTGTCCCTACAACCCGCTTCTGAAGAATGCAAAAGATCACTAGTGCATTTGATTCTTTTTGTCACAAAACTTAAGTATCATTAAGAGCCCATCTTATTCAAATTGCCTCCCTTGTAATGGTTGTTTAGGCATTAACAAGATTCTGTTTTAAATTCAGGGTTACTCGGTGGTAGCCTAATGTCCACCGCCAGATGGAGAAGCCCTTGTGTATGACTGGTGCTCCTGGCTGGTTTTTCCACTGCGTGTTGCTGACTCTACTGAGTTATGACTCTCTTTCACACTGTCTCTGTACAGATTATGCATGTTCCATGAACACTAACAAGTCAGAAACTTCAGTAAGCAATCCAAAATCGTTCAATTACAACTTGTTGACTTGGATTTAAGCCTGGCTGGCAACCAGTTTTTTTTCGTGTGAAGGTTGTTATTGTCACAATGTAAAGTTTAAGCAATGAAAATTCACACACTCAAACATTTCATGGCAAAATCATAGTTGAAAATCCTATTTTACTTTGTGCTGTGTCTGAATGACTGTATGATTGATTACCTTGTGGTGTGAGGTTTGGGGGTGGTAGTGGTATGCTACCCGATTTAGATGAGTATCTAGACAGTTTTTAAAAAGTTAGTTAAATCCCATGACTGTTTCATGATTATAGCAGTACAATCTCAAACCAGCTGGCCTGGCTGACTTGTGCATTGCCTGCAATACGATGACAGATGCAGCAGTATTTGCATTACATCTGTCCTTAATTTATGGACTAAGGTTAAATACTTGGGGGTGGGGGGGAGAGAGTGGAATTTGTGTATGCCAAGGGAATTGCCGGTATCACTGGCAACTCGAGTTAACGGCTGCTGAAAATGGCTGCAGCGCTACTGGGCAATGGCGATATGAGCGCTAACTTACCATGCAACCTGGTGGTGTTAATGGAGGCCTCAGACATGAGGTTACCGTCCACAGTCAGCATTGCAGATTCTTACTGCCTTGGGGAGCGACATTGGAGTTTGCAAGGAATTGTGGGCAATTAAAGGGGCTATGAAGTAAAGGGGCAATGCATTCAGAACTAATAAAAATTACAATGCAGTGAAAAAATGCAGCTTTCAGCCCTCACTGCCTTTCAATAAAAAAATTAGCATTAAAAAGAAGCTCCAAATGGGATTCTTCAGCACTTTAAACCGAATTCCCTTCTGAAACTCAAAAGGGAAAATTGCTTTAGCACTGACACAAATGGCTGAGCAAGCCAGGGAAGGGGCACCCAGGATCTCACACACACCACTCCAGCTTTGCGCAGGGCATCAACACTGCAAGAGCGGCCCTCTACCCACAGGGGCTAGGAAGCCCTCCAGAAAGGACGATGTGGGACCACATTACGGAGGCCGTCACTGGCAGCAGTGTCACCCCCACCACCTGGCTCCAGTGCCCAAAGAAGCTTCATGACTTGAGACCACTGGTCAAGCTCAGTGAATGCATCTTCATAAGCCATCACTTACCAACTGCATCACACGCCTCACACACTGCTCAATGCACGACTCCTCTCTTTCCCCCCCCCCCCCCCCCCGCCCCATCACTCACCTACCAACAATCTACCAATGATGAGTACATCTCCCATTCTGAGCCTCACCTCACCCTCTTGGAGGAGACAGTGCTGGCCATTCTTGGCAGGGGCATGGCTGAGCCCTTGGCCAACAGCAGGGCTGAAAGGATACAAGATACTGGTATGTTGCCTCCCTGGTGCAGGGGTAAAGGATGTCTCGGGGCAGCTGCAGGGCATTCTGGAGGGGTAGGGTGAACAACCAGTTGTCGTGGTGCATATAAGTACCAACGATATCGGTAAAAAACAGGATAAGGTCCTAAAAACTGAATATAGGGAGTTAGGAGGTAAATTAAAAAACAGGACCTCAAAGGTAGTAATCTCAGGATTGCTACCAGTGCCACATGCTAGTCAGAGTAGAAATAGAAGGGTATTTCAGATGAATATGTGGCTAGAGGAATGGTGCAAGGGGGAGGGATTCAAAATCCTGGGACATTGGAACCAGTTCTGGGGGAGGTGGGACCAGTACAAACTGGACGGTTTGCACCTGGGCGGGACCGGGACCGATGTCCTGGGGGAGTGTTTGCTAGTGCTGTTGGGGAGGGTTTAAACTAAATTGACAAGGGGTTGGGAACCTGTGCAGGGAGACAGAGGAAAGGGAAGCAAGGATAGAAACAATAGACAGGAAGGAGAAAAGCAAAAGTGGAAGGCCGAGAAATCAAAGGTGTAAATCAAACAGGGCTACAGTAAATAATAATTCTAAAAGGAATAAGTGTTTTAAAAAAAACAAGTCTGAAGGCTTTGTGTCTGAATGCGAGGAGCATTCATAATAAGGTGGATGAATTAGCTGCTCAAATAGATGTAAACGGATATGATTTAATTGGAATTATGGAGACATGGCCAAGGCTGGGAATTCAACATCCAGAGGTATTCAATATTCAGGAAGGACAAGCAAAAAGGAAAAGGAGGTGGGGTAGCATTGCTGGTTAAAGAGGAGATTAACACAATAGTAAGGAAGGATATTAGCTCTGATGATGTGAAATCTGTATGGGTAGAGCTGAGAAATACCATGGGGCAGAAAATGTTAATGGGAGTTGTATACAGACCCCCAAACAGTAATGCTGAGGTTGGGGATGGCATTAAACGGGAAATTAGAGACGCGTGCAATAAGGGCACAGCAGTTATCATGGGTGACTTTAATCTAAATATAGATTGGGCTAACCAAATTAGTAACAATACTGTGGAGGAGGAATTCCTGGAGTGTATATGGGATGGTTTCCTGGACCAATATGTCAAGGAACCAACTAGAGATCAGGCCACCTTAGACTGGGCATTATGTAATGAGAGAGGATTAATTCGCAATGTTGCTGTGAAAGGCCCCTTGGGGAAGAGGGATCATGATATGATAGAATTCTTCATTAAGATGGAGAGTGAAGTATTTGACTCAGACTAGGATCCTGAATTTAAATAAAGGAAACTACGATGGTATGAGGCGCGAGTTGGCTAGGATGGATTGGGGAACGTTACTTCAAGGGTTGATAGTGGATAGGCAATGGCAAACATTTGAAGATCACGTGGATGAACTACAGAATTTTTTCATCCCTGTTTGGCATAAAAATAAAACAAGTGATTCAAACGTGGCTAACAAGGGGAATTAGGGATAGCATAAGATCCAAGGAGAGGACACATAAATTGGCCAGAAAAAGCAGCAAACCTGAAGATTGGGAGCAGTTTAGGATACAGCAAAGGAGGACAAATGGATTAATTAAGAGGGGGGAAATAGAATATGAGAGTAAGCTTGCAGGGAACATAACTGACTGTAAAAGCTTCTATAGATATATTTGAAGAGAAAAAGATTGGTGAAGTCAAGCGTAGGTCCCTTGCAGTCAGAATCAGGGGAATTTATAATAGGGAACAAAGAAATGGCAGACCAATTAAATACATACATTGGTTTTGTCTTCACAAAGGAGGACACACATAACCTTCCAGAGATGTCAGGGAACATAGGGTCTAATGAGAGGGAGGAACTGAATGAAATCAGTAATTGTAGGGAAATGGTGTTAGGGAAATTGACGGGATTTAAGGCCGATCAATCCCCAGGGCCTGATAATCTACATCCTAGGGTACTTAAGGAAGTGGCCCTAGAAATAGTAGATGCATTGCTGGTCATCTTCCAAAATTTTATAGACTCTGGAATAGTTCCCATGGATTGGAAGGTAGCTAATGTACCCCCACTATTTAAAAAAGGTGGTAGAGAGAAAACGAGGAATTATAGACCGGTAAGCCTGACATCAGTAGTGGGGAAAATGCTAGAGTCCATTATAAAAGATGTAATAGCAGAGCACTTGGAAAACAGTGACCGGATTGGACAAAGTCAACCTGGATTTACAAAAGGTAAACCATGTTTGACTAATCTACTGTAATTTTTGGGGGATGTAACTGGTAGAATAGATAAGGGAGAACCAGTGGATGTGGTGTATTTGGACTTTCAGAAGGCTTTCGATAAGGTCCCGTGTAAGAGATTGGCATGCAAAGTTAAGGCACATGGGATTGGGGGTAAGGTACTGAATTGGATAGAGAACTGGTTGGCAGACAGTAAGCAAAGAGTTGGAATAAACGGGTCTTTGCCGAGTGGCAGGCAGTGACTAGTGGGGTACCACAGGGATCGGTGCTAGGACCCCAACTATTCACAATATATATTAATGATCTAGACGAGAGAACTAGATGTAATATCTCCAAGTTTGCAGACGACACAAAGCTGGGTGGGCATGTGTGCTATGAGGAGGATGCAGAGAAACTCCAGTATGATTTGGACAGGTTGGGTGATATGGCAGATGCAGTATAATGTGGATAAATGTGAGTTTATCCACTTTGGTGGCAAAAACAGGAAGGCAGATTATTATCTAAATGGCAATAGATTGGGAAAAGGGGCAGTGCAACGAGACCTGGGTGTCCTTGTGCACCAGTTGCTGAAGGTAAGCATGCAGGTGCAGCAGGCGGTTAAGAAGGCAAATGGTATGTTGGCCTTCATAGCGAGAGGATTCGAGTACAGGAGCAAGCATGTCTTGCTGCAGTTGTACAGGGCCTTGGTGAGACCACACCTTGAGTATTGTGTGCAGTTTTGCTCACCTTAACTGAGTAAGGATGTTCTTGCCATGGAGGGAGTGCAGCGAAGATTCACCAGACTGATACCTGGGATGGCAGGAATGACGTATGGAGAGAGATTGGGTCGATTAGGCTTATATTTGCTAGAGTTTAGAAGAATGAGCGGGGATCTCATTTAAACATAAAATTCTAACAGGACTAGATGCAGGAAGGATATTCCTGATGGCGGGGGAATCCAGAACCAGGGGTCACAGTCTAAGGATAAGGGGTAAGCCATTTAGGACTGATGAGGAATTTCTTCACCCAGAGAGTGGTGAACCTGTGGAGTTATCTACCACAGAAGGCAGTTGAGACTGACTTATTAAATATATTCAAGAAGGAGTTGGATATTTTTCTTGAGGCTTAAGGGATATGGGGAGAAAGCAGGGACAGGGTACTGAATTTGGATGATCAGCCATGATCTCATTAAATGGCGGAATAAGGCTCGAGGGGCCGAATGGTCTACTCCTCCTATCTTCTATGTTTCTATCCGCATACGTTATCCTGCTTCTCGCATGTGCCTCTTGCTTTCCCGCCCTCCCTTCACCACAACTCCACCTTTGTGTCTTCCTCATTTCACACACCCAAGAAATGCAGCCTGCCCAGCCAGTGGTTGACCAAGAAGAGGGAGAGGAGAGTGAAGAAGATTGAATTTACACTCCCAGCCGCCAGCTCCTCGTGGTCGACCAGCAAGGCCATTTGCAGTGTTGCTGTTTTGAATGCTTCAGTTAGGTTTACCTTCACTGAGTTGGTAGACAATTTATTCCGTAAGTGTACAATTAATGCAGAATAGATACTCGAATTCCATTTTACGTCCAGATTTCCTTAGTTTCTAACCATGGCCCGGATATTCCGATCCCTACAGGCTGTGTATGCACCCATAGGGACATCAGAAATGCCGGTTTTAGGCATGCGCTGAAAACCGACATTTCCGATCTGTCAAGAATGGTCTTGACAGATCCTCCGCCTGCCCTGGAGAAGGGCCTCTGCGGGCAGATAATTCCGCCTTTTGGAGAACCTCCGCCTGTAGAAAACCCTTGGAAATCTTACGCCTGGTAAAAGCAGGCATAAGGCCTGCTTTTACCAGGATAAGAGTTGAAAAAAGTTTTAAAAAAATAAAAAAAATAAAAAAAAAAAATCATTGATTTATCATGTAAAAAATACTGAGGTAAGTTTATTTTTAGCCTTGTAAAAAAACTTAAATTTTATATTTTTGAAAAAATTTTGTTTAAAATATTTAATTTATTGTAATTTCAAGTCATTTTAAAAATGTGATTTAAAAAAAAAAAAAAAAAAAAAATTTATTTAAAGTTTTACTATGTTTTTGGGGTGATCTCCATTCATATAGTTGACAGGTCTTCCTGTCAAGTGTATGAAGGGAGATTCCCTTCTTTGATTGGCTCCCCATGGCCCACGTGATCCCAGGGACGCTGCGAACTGCCTGCGCCTCTGGGATACGTGGGCCCTGCGCACTTGGAGCTTGGAGCGGCCCAGGATTGGAAGCGTGTGCGTCCCAGGAGCTCTCTGGTAAGGGCGCAGATTTCTCCAGATCGCAGGCCTCCACACGCGGGAGGCCTGCGATTGGAAAAGACGGGCCATTGTCTCTAAATTTACTGTTCCTTTTTCAGTACAGGTAACTTCTTTTCCATGTTCATTCCACCTAGTCTTTTTTAAAGTATGTATGTATCAGTTTCGCTTTCTTATTGCAGCCTACCATCTGATCTCACGACAACGATCTACAGTGTTGGAGCACGTAACGACGAGGGCTGGACATTCATAATCCAGATGTATAATTACATGCAGTCGGAGGCAGAGAAAAGCAAAATGCTGATCGCCATGTCAAACCGCAACGATGCTCCGCATCTGATCTGGTTTGTAGAACACCAACTCTACATTTTCATGCCTACTACCAGCTTGTTGAAATAAGAGTATATTCACAATCAGCAGAGAAACTGTGCTAACGTGCGTTTATTTCCCTTCCCTTTTCTGTTCTGTTCCTTTTGAAATGCTAGTCATCAATAATATGTTTCAACTCTGACGAAAGATTGATACGTGTTGTGTTAACTCGTCTGTTCTCAAAATGTGACTGACCTCAAGTGTTTCCAGCATTTTCTGTTTTTGTTTAAGAAATACTTTTAGTTTTGTCCATAAGGGCCAGTTGTATGAACCCAAGTAATGTATAACTTGAATATTGCATGTTAAATCTTATTAGCCTTCACTGTTTAAACAAAATGTTAGAAAAATTGATTGAAGGTGACATAACAAGACAGTAGGCTTTTGGTCATAATTCCCCATTATTGATTTTTTTTAAAGTAGCTCAAATAATGAAAAGTCCTCCGCTTTCTCGAAAAATATTCATGAGAAGACCCTCAAATGATTATATACTTATTTGCCTTGGGAAAGGCGGGCATTTTGGACAGGGATTTCCTCTGTGCTATTCTTAAAATTGTAATTGTTTGTTTAAAAAAAAGTATAGAATTTCTCTACAAATGGCATAGAGAAAATCTCCTCCTGTCTGTTTAAAATTAAGTAATCAAATCTTCAACTAAACAAATTAGACCAAGAGCAGAGGTTTTGCTTGAATTTCTGAATTGTCTTATGGTTTTAAAAGCCAGGATCATTTCTCCCTAATTCATGTATTGTTTACTTTTAGGTATTGCTTTGTAGATACTGAATAGAATATTAATGCTTCATTTCCTAGGTTGATGTATGAGAGCTTGCAACATGGTATGATAAGGACGCAGGAACTACCCACCATTCTTGCTACTTCCAGCAGAAGCTTCGTCGGATATCTCTTTGCTTGGGATTTTGTTAAGGAAAATTGGGATAATCTGGTTAAAAAGTAGGTTCCTGATACTGATATTCTTAAATTCACTAAATGTATTTATTCATAAAATAAATGTGGTGCCATCAGATCCTTATGAAAATGTTTATATTACTTTATAAGCCTTATGTTATACATAGAAATTCATAAAAGGTTTATTTACCTCTTGGCTTTTTTATTCTATACCTTGTGATTTTTTTTTTTTTAATTGTTAATTTTTTTACGGATTTATCAACCCGAGGGGCTGCCTATAATGTCCTGTGAACCTGTACCCCCAAATTCCTCTGCTCTTGCACAACACCAAGATTACTTCCATTCAGATATAATGCCTGTTAACTCCTCAAACAAATCTGAGGTTTGTTGAGCATGATTGTTCCGTTTGAAATCTATGATAGCAACTTCTAACTATTTTCTCTAAGAATTAAATTACCTAGATAAAGACTTTTTTTTTATAAGCGATCCCACAACCAGCAGATCAGATCAAAGCTCTGCAGTCCTGCCGCATCATGTTGTGAATGGTGGTGGACAGTTAAACAACTAACGGGAGGAGGAGGCTCCATGAGTATCCCCATCCTCCATGATGGTGGAGCCCAGCATGCGAGTGTAAAAGACAAGGCTGAAGCGTTTGCAACCATCTCCAGCCAGAAGTGATCCATATTGGCCTCCTCCTGAGGTCCCCACCATCACTGAAGCCAGCCTTCAGCCAATTTGATTCACTCCACGTGATATCAAGAAATGGCAGAGTGCACTGGATACAGCAAAGGCTATGGGCCCTGACAACAACTCGGCTGTAAAAGAAAGAAAGACTTGCATTTATATAGCACCTTTCATGACCATCGGACGTCTCAAAGCGCTTTACAGCCAATGAAGTACTATTTGAAGTGGAGTCACCTGTTGTAATGTGGGAAACGCGGCAGCCAATTTGCACACAGCAAGGTCCCACAAACAAAAAACCTGTTTGTTATGTTGGGTGAGGGATAAATATTGGCCAGGACACCAGGGATAAACTCCCCTGCTCCTCTTCAAAATAGTGTTATGGGATCTTTTACGTCCACCTGAGAGACCAGATGGGGCCTCGGTTTAACGTCTCATCCGCAAGACGGCACCTGCAAGACGGCACCTCCGACAGTGCAGCACTCCCTCAGCGCTGCATTGTGGAATAAACGAATGCCTCATGACTCTTCGGCTCACCCTAGCCCAGAACCAGTGCGTTACAGTCATCAGTACGTACGCTCCAACACTGGAAGCCACAAACGAGACAAAAGAGGAATTCTACTCCAGCCTCGAACAATCGCTGTCCCGATTCCCAACGGACGACAAGCTGATCCTCCTTGGTGACTTTAATGCCAGAGTTGGAAAGGCCACAGACCTCTGGAGAGGTGTGATCGGCAGAGAGGGAGTAGGGAAAGCCAACTCCAACGGTACACTCCTCTTGGCGAAATGTTCAGAACATAGCCTTGTCATAAACAACACCACCTTCCATCAGAGACAAGTACAAGGTTTCATGGAAACACCCTTGCTCCAAGCACAGGCATCTGCTGGACTACGTCCTCATCCGAGCGAGGGACCGCAAGGACATCCACATCATGACAGGAGCTGACGACTGCTGGACAGACCACCACCTAATCCGCTCTGTCATCTCCATCAATGTAGCCCCAAAACAGCGGCGGCAACAGAAACAATGACGCAGGAAAATCCACGCTGGAGCACTCAAAGACCCTGCTAAGAAAGCTCTATTCAGTCTGTGCCTCACAACCAACCTGACTACTCCCAGTGATTCAGAGACAGTGTCCACAGTGCCTGGTCTGCACGCAAGGCCTCTATAATCAGCACCTGTGAAGAGATGCTCGGTCACTCAACCGGGAAACACTTCGACGAGAGTGACCAGGAGATCCAGGCACTAAAGTCGCAAGCGCAAGGCATTCCTGATCTGGAAGCAGCAATACAACTCGAGCAAGAAAGCAGCTCTACAGACACCTTAAGGCTGAGGTCCAACAAAAAACTTGTGACCTAAAGAACAGATGGTGGGTGGAGAAAGAGCAGGAGATCCAGCAGCTAGCAGACGACGTGGATTCTTCAGCGCAGTCAAGACCACCTATGGCCCAAGCACCCAAGGTCCAACCCCACTGCGGGCCAAGAACGGAGAGGTACTCCTCAAGGACAGAGAGGCAGTCAGTGCCCACTGGAAGGAGCACTTCAAAGATCTCCTTAACCGTGACTCTGTCTTCGACACGAGTGGCCTCCACTCCATTCCGCAGCATGCTACCCGCCGCCACCTCAGCACAACCCCAGCCCGGCATGAGGTTGAAAAGGCCATCCGACAACTGATGGACAACAAGGCCTCGGGAGAAGATGGAATCCCTGCCAAGGCACTAAAGCATGGCGGAGAAGCACTATTGGTGCAAATACATGAACTCATTTCTCTTATTTGGAAGGAGGAGAACATGCCAGGGGATCTCCGAGATGCCGTAATCGTGACCATCTTCAAGAAAGGTGACAAGTCAGATTGCGGTAATTATAGAGGAGTTTCCTTGCGCTCTCTGCCACGGGGAAAGTCATCGCAAGAATCCTCCTCAACCGCCTTCTCCCAGTGGCTGAAGAGCTCCTCCCAGAGTCTCAGTGCAGATTCCGCCCACTAAAGGGCACAATGGACATGATCTTCACCGTGTGTCAATTACAAGAGAAATGCAGGGAACGGCACCAACCGCTGTACATGGCTGCCTTTGACCTCACAAAGGCCTTCAACACTCAACCTTGAGGGATTATGGAGTGTCCTCCTCAAATTCGGCTGCCCTCAAAAGTTTGTCACCATCCTCCGCCTGTTTCGCGATGACATGCAAGCTGTGATCCTGACCAACAGATCCACCACAGACCCAATTCGCGTACGGACCGGGGTCAAGCAAGGCTGTCATCGCATCAACACTCTTCTCTATCTTCCTTGCTGCAATGCTCCATCTCATCCTCAGTAAGCTCCCTGTTGGAGTGGAGCT
Organism: Somniosus microcephalus; assembly: GCF_052327205.1. Taxonomy (NCBI): domain Eukaryota; kingdom Metazoa; phylum Chordata; class Chondrichthyes; order Squaliformes; family Somniosidae; genus Somniosus; species Somniosus microcephalus. The sequence goes on along the minus strand of NC_140987.1, from coordinate 186,468,504 downwards.
AATCTGCAGAACAAACGGGAAACTGTTCGATCTCCAGTCCAGATCCAAGGTCATCCCATCCTCTGTCATCGAATTACAGTATGCAGCCGACGCTTGCGTCTGCGCACACTTGGAGGTCGAACTCCAAACCATCATCAACACCTTCACCGAAGCGGCCTTGCACTAAACATCCATAAGACAAAGGTCCTCCAACAACCTGACCCGCCACACAGTACTGCCCCCCCCCCGATTGTCCAAGGCCTTGTCATGGATTTTGATAATGTGGACCACTTTCCATACCTCGGGAGCCTACTATTGACAAAGGCAGACATCGATGACTAAGTCCAACACCGCCTTCAGTGTGCCAGTGCAGTCTTCCGTCGCCTGAGGAAGAGAGTGTTTGAAGACCAGGACCTCAAACCCAGCACCAAGCTCATGGTCTACAGAGCAGTCAACCACCATCTGTTCCACCTGTGACAGAGACTGTAGGTCCCGCATTGGACTCATCAGTCACCTGATAACTCATTTTTCGTGTGGAAGCAAGTCATCCTCGGCTCCGAGGGACTGCCTAAGAAGAAGATGATTGGAATGTCAGCCTAGCTTCATGTGCTCAAGTCCCTGGAGTAGGACTTGAACCTACAACCTTCTGACTCAGAGGCGAGTGTGCTACCAAGTGAGCCAAAGCTGACACTGGTGCTGAAGACCTGTGCTCCAGAACTAGCTGCGCCTCTAGTCAAGCTTCCCCAGCACAGCTACAGCACTAGCATCTATCAGTCAGTGTGGAAAACTGCCCTAGTATGTCCTGTCCACAAAAAACAGGGCAAATAAAATCTGGCCAATTACCGTCCCATCAGGTTACTCTCGATCACTGGCAAAGTGATGGAAGGTGTCGTCGACAGTGCTATCAAGCAGCACTTTCTCACCAATAACCTGTTCACTGATGCTCAGTTTGGGTTCTGCCAGAACCACTCTGCTCCAGGCCTCATTACAGCCCAGGTCCAAACATGGACAAAAGAGCTGAATTCCAGAGGTGAAGTGAGAGTGACTGCCCTTGACATCAAGGCAGCATTTAACCGTATGTAGCATCAGGGAGCCCTAGTAAAATTGAAGTCAATGAGAATCGGGGGGGGGGGGAAAACTCTCCAATGGCTTGAGTCATACCTAGCACAAAGGAAAATGGTTGAGGTTGTTGGAGGCCAATCATCTCCGCCCCAGGACATTGCTGCAGTAGTTCCCCAGGGCAGTGTCCTAGGCCCAACCATCACCAGCTGCTTCATCAATGACCCCCATCATCAAGGTCAGCAGTGGATATGTTCGCTGATGATTGCAGAGTGTTCAGTTCCATTTGCAACTCCTCAGATAATGAAGCAGTCCATGCCTGCATGCAGCAAAGACTAGCAACATTCAAGCTTGGGCTAATAAGTGGCAAGTGACATTCACGCCACACAAATGCTAGGCAATGACTATCTCCAACAAGAGAGTCTAACCACTGCCCCTTGACTTTCAATGGCATTACCATCGCCAACTCCCCCACCAACAACATCCTGGGGGGTCACCATTGACCAGAAACTTAACTGGACCAGCCACATAATTACTGTGGCTACAAGAGCAGGTCAGAGGCTGGGTAATCTGCGGTGAGTATCTCAACTCCTGACTCCCCAAAGCCTTTCCATCATCTACAAGGCACAAGTCAGGAGTTGATGAAATACTCTCCACTTGCCTGGATGAGTGCAGCCTCAACAACACTCAAGAAGCTCAACACCATCCAGGATAAAGCAGCCCGCTTGATTGGCACCCCATCCATCAACTTAAACATTCACTCTCGCCACCACTATCTACAAGATGCAGTGCAGCAACTCGCCATGGCTTCTTTGACAGCACCTCCCAATCCCGCGACCTCTTCCACTTAGAAGGACAAGGGCAGCAGGTGCATGAGAACACCACCACCTCCAAATTCCCCTGCAAGTCACACACCATCCTGACTTGGAAATATATTGCCATTCCTTCATCATCGCTGCGTCAAAATCCTGGAACTCCCTCCTTAACTGTGGGAGTACCTTCACCATACGGACTGCAGTGGTTAAAGAAGGTGGCTCACCACCACCTTCTTGAGGGCAATTAGGGATGGGCAATAAATGCTGACCTTGCCAGTGACTCCCACATCCCATTTTAAAAAAAAAAAAAAAAAAAAAATATTTAAAACAAATTCCCTACCACCAATGTTAAACTAACTGGCCTGTAATTACCAGGATTAGCTGCCTCCCTTTATAAATTGGCCAATCTCTGATCCACCAGCACGCCGTAGAGCCCTGAAATATAAATTCTAGGGCATCCGCAATTTTCCCCCTCATCTCCATCTGGACTCCAGCATATATTCTGTCGGGCCCTGGCACTTTGTTTTCCTTTAGTTTAACGAACTTGTATAAGGTTTTTTTTAATCCATTATAATATAGCTCATCTCATTCCCCTTCTCTCTGACATCTCTCTCTATTTCTCAGGCAACGTGACAATGCAATTTTTTCCTTATGCCTCTAGTACCTTGGAATGTGTTTTTTCCTGTGTTAACGATGCTATATAGATGCATGTTGTTGTATTTAACCTAATAAAAGCATTTTAAATGTTTTCTAATATGTAACTTTTTTATTGGACATACTGTAAATTTTATTGCATGAAAATGTTTACTTATTAGGTTTCACCTTGGATCATATCCTATTCAAACCATTATCGCTGAAACAACATCACAATTTTCAACAAAGAGCCACCTGTCTGAGGTCAGTGGCTTTTTAATTGTGCAAAGATTACTAAATATTTTAATCTTTCTTCGATGTGTTGTATGAATTTAGTTGACCAAGTAAGCTTGTGTGTCCCTGTGGCTTGATTAAGAATAGCTGAGGTCTTGGAGTGGCTTGCCAGCATGTTTTGTCGGATGGGGCATGATCTAGCGCCTAAAAAGATTTTAAATATGGTGTGCTTAAAATGTTTAATTTAATTACAAAAAGCAGTATTTAAATATATATTTATCATCTCATCAGGTTTACCCTACAGACACTGATGAAACTGCATATAGCAGTGGCTATGTCAAGCATCTTAAGGAAAAAAACATGCTGCCCAGATCAAATGATTTGTCATGAGTATGCCATATTTAACTTTATCTCAGCCATTCCGGGTCATAGATCAAATTAGGAAATAAAAAAATAAAATATTCTTGTGATTGGTTCATAGTCCATGCTTTCTTCCCCCAGACCAGTCAGCAAGTTCATTTATTACATTTGAGAATCTTTCAGGATAGTAATTGTGGTTTAGTGCTTAGCTGCTTGTAAGCTTTGTTGTGAGGAAGCCATCTTTTAAATCAGGGTTGCAAAGAAATATCTACTCATGGCTTAAAAAGCTCCTTGTAAAATAGAATCAGGAGCAAGTGGGAATGGACCTAGTAATCATAAAAGTAGTTTTTAGTCCAATCCAGGTAACGACATTTGAGAGAATAAAAACTGCACTGGCTGAAAATTGTATGTGCATAAACCTGTTTTCATAACCATATTTCTTTCCTCAGCACCCGCCTCCATCTCCCAACTCATTGTTACAGGCACATGCATTCATACATCCGCGCACTCTCGTATTCTGCTTTTTTCTCTCTCTCTCGCTCTCGTTTGTGCATGCACTCTATCTCTGTCTTGCAGCAACATCAAGTATTCTATTATCTTATCCCTCAACTGTCACTTTAACAAAAAAAATGTTTTCTTTGGATAGAAAAGCCTAGAATCTCAACCAACTCCTGGATGCCAGACAATACCGCCATCCTTCTTCCCTTTCACTTACCTTTTTGGCCTGAGCTAACCAACTAATCTCCCTCCTGTCTGTTTATCTCTTGAGGTTATGTGGACAGTTTGTGAAATTGATCCGAGATTATCCAGTGGATTACTATATAGAGCAGTTTATAGAACTTGCATGTACTAAATCCAAGTAAAAGATGTGAGCACGAGCAAATGTTTTATGTAGTCACTAAAAGAAAATCTTCTTGCATTCCTACAGTCTGATCAGGAAATTTGTTTTTGGTTTTCCATTTTTTTTCTAAATAAAATTAACTTTTTTTAATCACAGGTCCAAACATTTTTTGATTCACTGACGGACAAGGGTTCACAGCTGCGGACTGTCAAAGTGGCACTTGAGATGATTCGCCTGAACATTCAATGGATGGACAAAAATTTGAAAAACCTGGAATTGTGGCTATAGAAATGATTCTGTTTTCCTCTTTAGTAAATTAAATACACCTATGTGATAAGTGATGCTAAATTGCAGTAGTATAAAGCAGGGTGAAGTCAGTTGTCACTCGCAACAGCATCAGTTTGCACTATTGGAGGGTTGTAGTTAGCTCAGGGCAACTGTTACTGTTTGTTCGATCATTGAATTTTAATTGTGATTGCAAGGAGCTGCAGACCAAACTATGGGAATTTGGTGATGGGTATTGGTATTTGCAAAAAAAGCATTTTATTAAGCAAAACATTGTCATTATGAGTTACTGGTTTCAACCATTTAGTATGTGAGTGGAAGGTTAAGAATGTGTGCCATATAGCATATAAAGACAGAATGTTCAGCTTACCTGGCAATTTAACTTTATCTTACCATGTGCTTTGCAGTAAAGGGTGTTTTTTTGCAATTAGGCTTTAGATTTATTAGGACAATGCTTTTAAGTGTCGTATTGGTCTGGCCCTCATCATCATAATGACACCTACTGCAAAGTGGAGACTCACTCCTTTGTTTTTGTGTCATGACTATGCTTTACAATCATAATATAGTGTATGGTGTATTTCCCTGTATTGCATTAGAAATACCAGCCATATGAACCCCTATATCTTCAATTACTACATCTTTATCAAGGCCACTGTTTTGACAGAAAAGAACAAAATCATAGAATGTGATCCCCAAAATAACTTTTAAAAAATAAAGAAAATCCTGTAATCCCACAAAACAAGAATTTGACTTAATTCAGTCATCATAAACCAGTGCCCCTAGCTTTTATACATTTTCAGTTTTTCATCACCTGCCTCATGCAGTCTCTACTGAATGATGTATAAATAGTTTTTTTTAAAGCTATAGACTATATTTTATGAAAAACCAAAGCTCTGAGTTCACAACAGTTTTTATCCTAGGGTTCTGTGATGAACTATTGAGCTTTGCTATCATGAGTTATGATGTCATCAGAACCACTCAACGGAATTAGTGCTACATCTCACCGACAGCCATCTATATGTATTTGACAGATGTGTTTTAAATACAATTGCTGTTTGTGAATTATACAAGACCAATCCGAATTTAACAGGATTATTAAAAGCTAGTTCTGTACTGTAAATCAGAATGTACTGCAATAAATATTCTAACAGTAATCTGGTGTCAAAAAAATGCAAAATAAATTTTGCAAATTATAGAAGTTGGGCACTGCTTTTGAACTATGAGAATGATCTAAAAGAGTATGCAAAGAATGTAGCTAGTTCTAGTGTTGAGCTCATTTATTAACCTCAGGTATTGACCTCATTAATAATGTGGATTAAGAAACGCTAAGTGGGATGTTAACTGATACAAGTAGTGCATAGAATCATGCTCTCAGTAAATTGAGGAAAATGGGAGGACCTGCACAAATGATACTGATTACAAGAAATGAATCCACAGAAGTACCGTTATGGCACAAGTAATTTGTGTATTGACCTTTACTCTGTTTCTGGGGTTTTTTCTATCAGCTGAGCACTTTTTTCTTTATAATTACCATTCGCAAATTTCCAAAGCGTCTTTTCTAATCATTAAAGTTGCTTTTGGTAGTAAAACTAGAAATGTGGTAAATGGTTTATCCTACACATGTGTAAGTTAAATGGAAGCCATATTCACAAAGTTGAAAAACAGAAAGGAAAGGTCTACCCAAAATGTTGCTACTGTATTGACATTGCTCATCTCAGGTGTAAAGTGGTAATGCATTAATTATATGTTTGTGGTTTGTAGGAGTTCAATGTTTGAGTGAAAACCGAAGTGCTGCAATTTGGAAGCCTACAAGTTATTTTGAGATTTTAATAAAAATGTGAATTATATAAATCTCAATTTACAGCTGTTTTATAAAAAAATAAAAATAAAAATATCAAATCTTTTAACTGCTAAGATTTCCATAGTGTTATATGTATTAAAGCTGTTTGGTTTGTATTCTTTCAAGCTTGTATGATTGCACAATATTTGCCTGTAATAAGTAAGGTCTACAAACAGTGAAAAACATGATTAAAGTACTATTCTTTTTCCGTTCTTTCCCCTATGAGGCAGATTAATAAATTTTATTGGAATTTTGGACTAATGTATTTGCTTATTACCGAACTGCAAACAAGATATGTAATGCAAAAACTGGTGCATTTTGTGAAGTAAAAATAAATTACTTGATGGAGTTTCTGAATAGACAACTCTGGAAATTGGTTTGTGTATAATTTTATAAACTCTTGCGTACTTGCATTTTACTTAGCCACTATTTTCATGTCAAATTAAATAAGTTAAAGACTAAAACTCCATATGACTTGGGCTGTTCTAAATCTGTAGCCTGAAAGGCATGTTTTAGGTAGACTGGGTTGTTTGAGTTATGAACAACTTGTACCTTACTGCTGTAATATTCCCAATATGGTTCAGCCAGGCACATTTTTTTACATCATTTTCTTTCATCTTTTTATCGCTCTCTTTTTGGATAATAATGTAGCCTATGTACGACGGTACAAATAAAGATGACATTTTGCAAACAAATAGGCTAAGAGACATCATGTTGCAAATGTAATGCAGAATCATTTCTTGCTTGATGACCGAAAGCAAACTATTGGGAAAGGGAAACTTTACCCTAATAAGGAGACGATATGGGTGATCTTCTGATTTTGTGCTTCCAATGGAAAGCCATGCTGAAAGTGCAAAGTTAGAAAATTACACTGTATATAAAATTGCACAAATGCAATAGGTTGCCAGATTGATAGCCAGGAGGTCCTGGAGTCATAAACCAACAAATATATTGAAACTACTCTCCTAAAAAGACTTTGTTTGAGTCCAGTCTGTGATATTAAAATTGGCATTGAGTCACTACTCCACGATTGGTTAAATCCCTGACTGTTTCTGGGAGTTGAGGCTCAGCTGGTCTTTTGATTTGCTGTCCTCTCCTCTGCTAATATTGCCCTTACCAAAGGCCTCTCCCTCTACAACATTCTCCGAAGCAAAAGTAACTATACATTCCTCCTACTTCCATCATAGTCTTAAACTCCTGTTGCCTGTCCTTAACTGCCCCGAGGTGGTGATGGGTGCTGCTTTGAACTGCTGCAGTGATGATGTCCACCAAGATAAATTTCTGATAAGTAATCATTTTAAATTAATGAGAATGTAGTTTTGAACTCAGAAGAGGGGGAATTGGGCTGATATAACATGTAATTTAACGTGCAAATGTGCGGAGTCTTCCAAAGAGGAAAAATAGAGTAATGAAGTACAGGACACAACACAGGAGGGCGATCTGGGCATACTAATGGATAATGTGTTGAAATGAATAGTGCAGTGTGCACTAAGAAATCAGGCAAATAAAATCTTGGTCCTGAAATGATGCTGCAAGACACTAGCTTAATGGATTTGTCTGAAATTTCTCCCTGCTGTTTTAGCAGCAGCGTTAACAAATTTACCTTCATGCCTCCACTAAAATAGGAAGAGGATTTTTGTAATTATGAATTAAATGTTTGTATAATAGTAACTCACTTCATTATTTCAAGGCCTTTCTTAAGGTGATAGCTAATATGAGGGACTAGTCGGTTACATTTGGAGTATGATATACAGTTCTGGTCATTACTACAGTGAGAACATACTGGGCTTTAGACACGGTCTGTGAGACAGACCAGGTAAGCTTCGAATGTTTACACTGGGGGGGGAAAAAGGAGAAATATTATGACAGTTCTCAAAATTCTAAGTATCGTTAGTAAACATAGGTAAGAAAGGGTTAAAATGCAGCTTCAGCACATTGCAACATAGTTGGGTTGGGAGCAGGTGAGAGGTTAAAATGTTTTGATTTTATTGTGGGAGCACAACCCGGCTCCACCTTCTGGGCTTAACTGATGTGCATTTGGATGCTGATGAGAAACCTACATGCTGAAGTCAGTGATTTTAATTGTTGGATGTGAGCGGGTACTTAGTGGCACAATTAACGTCCTTGTTAGAGGTTTTTTCAAATTGTTTTTAACTTGGCTCCAAATTTAACTTGTGCAACACGGGTTTCCTGGGGCTCGGGAAACTGACCAGGGAAATGGAGGCAAGTTGAAGTAGCAATTCAGATAGGTATTTAAGAACATAAGAAATAGGAGCAGGAGTAGGCCAATTGGCCCCTCGAGCCTGCTCCGCCATTCAATAAGATCATGGCTGATCTGATCCTAACCGCCAATCTACTATCACAGAACCATCTGAATCTAACAGAATTAGACACACGAAATAGGAGCAGGATCAGGCTACACGGCCCCTGGGCCCGCTCCGCTACCCACAGGGCCATGACCGATCCGAACCTAGACTCATGTCCAAATTCCTGCCCGCTCCCCGTAACCTTTAATTCCCTTCTAGGAAACTCTCTATTTCTGTTTTAAATTTATGTAATGATGTAGCTTCTACAGCTTTTTGGGGCAGCATATTCCATGGACCTACCACCCTCTGAGTGAAGTAGTTCCTCCTCATCTCAGTTTTGAAAGAGCAGCCCCTTATTCTAAGACTCTGCCCCCTAGTTCTAGTTTCACCCATCATCGGGAACATCTTCCCCGCATCCACCCGATCCAACCCCTTCACAATCTTATAAGTTTCAATAAGATCACCTCTCATTCTTCTGAACTCCAATGAGTAGAGTCCCAATCTACTCAACCTCTCCTCATATGTCCATCCCCTCATCCCCGGGATTAACCAAGTGAACCTTCTTTGTACTGACTCAAGAGCAAGTATGTCCTTAAGTATGGACACCAAAACTGTACGCAGTATTCCAGGTGCGGTCTCACCAATACCTTGTACAACTGAAGCAATACCTCCCTATTTTTATATTCTATTCCCCTAGCAATGAAAGCCAACATTCCATTGGCCTTCTTAATCACTTGCTGCACCTGCATACTAACCTTTTGAGTTTCGTGCACCAGGACCCCCAGATCCCTTTGTACTTCAGTACTTTCCAGTTTCTTGCCATTAAGATAATGATTTTTCCTGCCAAAGTGCATAACCTCACACTTTCCAGTATTGTATTCCATCTGCCAAATCTCTGCCCACTTAGCCTGTCGATGTCCCCTTGCAGGTTTTTTATGTCCTCCTCACTCACTACTTTCCCTCCTATCTTAGTATCATCTGCAAACTTTGATATGTTACACTCGGTCCCCTCCTCCAAATCGTTAATATAGATTGTAAAGAGTTGGGGACCCAGCACTGAGCCCTGTGGAACACCACTAGTTACTGATTGCCAGTCTGAGAATGAACCATTTATCCCAACTCTCTGCCTTCTGTTAGATAGCCAATCCTCTATCCATGCCAGAATATTACCCCCAATCCTGTGATTTTTTATCTTAAGCAATAATCTTTTGTGTGGCACCTTGTCAAATGCCTTTTGGAAGTCTAAATACACTACGTCCACTGGTTCCCCTTTATCCACCCTATACGTTACTTCCTCAAAGAACTCCAGCAAATTTGTCAAACATGACTTCCCCCTTCATGAAACCATGCTGACTTTGTCCTATTAAATTATGATTATCCAAATGTCCTGTTACTGTCTCCTTAATAATGGACTCCAAAATTTTACCGACCACAGATGTTAGGCTAACCGGTCTATAGTTTCCAGCCTTCTGTCTACTGCCCTTTTTAAATAAGGGTGTTACATTAGCAGTTTTCCAGTCTGTCGGGACCTTGGCCGAGTCCAGGGAGTTTTGGAAAATTATTACCAATGCATCCACGGTCCCTACCGCCACTTCCCTCAAGACCCTAGGATGTAAGCCATTAGGTCCAGGTGATTTATCCGCCTTGAGTCCCATTATTTTACCGAGTACCACTTCCTTAGTGATTTTGATCGTGTTTAGCTCCTTCCCCCCCCTTTAGCCCCCTGTTTGTCCAGTGTTGGGATATTCTTAGTGTCTTCTACTGTAAAGACTGATGTAAAATATTCATTCAGTGTTTTTGCCATCTCCATATTTCCCACCATTAATTTCCTGGTCTCATCCTCTAAGGGACCAACATTTACTTTAGCCACCCTTTTTCTTTTTATATAACTATAAAAACTCTTACTATCTGTTTTTATATTTTTTGCTAATTTACTTTCATAATCTATCTTCCTTGAATCAATCTTTTTGTTATTTTTTGCTGTCTTTTAAAGTTTTCCCAATCCTCTATCCTCCCACTAGATTTGGCTATCTTATATGCCCTTGTTTTTAGTCGAATACTATCCTTAATTTCTTTACTTAGCCACGGATGGCTGTCTTTTCTTTTACACCCTTTTCTTCTCAGTGAAATATATATTTTTTGGAAGTAGCAGTTCAGATAGGTATTTAAATTTCTCATTGTCCCATCTGGATAAAAACTCACATTGCAGCAGGTGTCTCATTTCTCTCTGACAAATGTTTGGTGTGGATACAGCTTTTTTTCAACATTGGAGGATTTCAAAGAGACCAGATCAGGATGGAGGCATGTTGGATGTTTTTGACAGCACATCCGGAGAGGAAGACCATCACCATCCACGGCAGCGACAACATGCTGTGATGGGATCAGCACATACAAAGGAGAGGGGTCAAGGTCGCAGGAGGCACTACCCACATCACAGGGTTTACAGGCAGAGACACGGCTTCCTTGACCTCTCTGAAGAGCAGTGCTTCCGTAGGCTGAGATTGCTGCATCAGATGGTCGCAGATGGTCGCAGACATTCACTGGTGGCCACGCATTATCAGTGGCTGTGAAAGTGACCACTGCCCTCAATTATTGCGCTACCGGAGACATAGGATATCCCAGTCAGCTGCATATAAATACATACTGCAGGTCACTGCTGGATTGTTGTCAGGGCTGACAATTATGTACATTTCCTGTGATGACAATAGCCAGAATGAGTGGGAATTCGGATTAGCTTCTCTGGCTGGATTCCCCAAGGTACAGGGTGCCGTTGACTGCACACACATGGCAATCTGAGCGCTGTTACAGCAACCAGGAGTTTTTTATAAACTGCAAGTCCATTAATGCACAGCTGATGTGCAATCACAAGAGGCTCATGCAGGGTTGTGCCAGATTCTCTGGTAGTTGTCATGATGCCTTCATAATGTGGCATTCCAACATGCCAGACCTTTTCATTCCAGAAAGCAGACTTGTGGGCTGGCTCGTTGGAGACAAGGGATACCCCCTTCAAACTTAGCCTGTGGCTTCTGTGAGGAACCCCATCAATGATGTGCAGGAGCACCAGATGTGTCATCAGGCAACCCATTGGAATGCTGAAGATGTGCTTCAGGTGCCTAGATAGTTCTGGAGGTGCCCTTCGTACTCGCCAGCCAAGGTCTCCAGCAATGATAGTGGTGTGCTGCATCCTGCAAAATATTGCACAGCAGAGAGAATTGCAGATGGAGGATGATGAAGGGGCTCATCACTCATTTTTGGATGAGGGGAAAATAGAGGAGCAAAAGGATGAAGATGGGGCACCCAGCGCCAGAGCAGCTGCTTACATTGCTGCCAGGGATGCCCTCAGATTGCAAAGGTTCATCTAGTGTGAAACATAAGAAATGAAATCCTGCCGACCACTCCTACCACCAGGACCACCCCCGCCCCCCTCCTTTGCACTAAACAGTGCTTCAACCACTCATCCACCCATTGCACATCTGCCCAAAGTGTCCCATATTGTATTGACATTCATCATGAAACATGAATGGGCGAGTTGACACTTTGGATGTAATAATGGGCAAAATGTGGAAGTGATGTTAATCAATAAATTTTATGTGCTATTATAAAAAAAGGAAAATTAACATTTCATCAAACATCCATGTGCATACCCTTGGTGAATTAAATTTCTGGACTTTACACTTTCTACCACTTCTACGTGGTGCATCCTGTGTGTCTTCAGCAGAGGTAGAGGCAGGCTGCTCAGATTGTTGCTCAGATCCCTGCCCTGACTGCTGAGATGCTTTTTGCCTATGCCCTCTGGGTTTTAGCGTCCCTGAGGGTCCAGCCAAATACTGCTCCACCTCCACCTGTACAGGAGCAGACACGGCCCTCGGGAGACAAGGCAGCGTGTCAGGTATTGGCTGGGGGGTGCAATGGGTGAGAAGTGGAAGAATGGAGTTCACACTTCCATGTCCCCTTTCACCACCATCCCTCTCCTGGGTCAGTGCCACATCACTCCTACCACTCTGCTGCAGACCAGCTTGGTGGAGATCAGTGATGCGTTGTAAGGCCGTGGTTACGGTATCTGTCATCCTGTTTAAAGTAGCAGACAAATTGGCATCCAAAGTCTGCACTGCCATAGTCATGGCCTGCATGGATTCATTTGAGACTCATGCTTCAATCTCCTTGGAGGCGGCCATTCTCTCCATGGCAGATATTCTCCCAATTCCCTGTGCCACCAACCCGCTAACGATCGAGTTGGGCTCCCATCCTCTCCGCTATTGTGGAGAGTGTGCGTGGCACGTCTGTCAGTACCTGGCTAAGTTGCTGATGCACCTCTAGCATTCTCCTCAATGATAGCTCCTGGGATTTTGTATCTGTGTTCCGCTGAGCAGAGCTTGGAGAGCATTGTGCCCCCAAATGTGAACTCTCCACAGCTGTCCCTACCACCAGTGTCTGCATGTGCTCATTGCACTCTCTTTTACAAGGGGTGAAAAAACAAACCTGTGAGTGAGCGAAGGTGAGGTACTGACCCACTGGATGCAGTGCATTCGGTGAGGATGACTAGGAGACAGATGCATCACATTATATAAGGATCTGGGTGAGTTGCAATGGTGGATGGATAAATGGGGAGGTGATGAAGTGCATAGAAAATGAGGGCTGGGTACTGCTGAAATTTGAGTGGAAGTGATGTGATGGAGTACGCTTAGCAAGACAGAGTGAAGGGGGTGCTTAAAGCAGAGGGTGTAATTGAATCAGCAAATGTACTCACTTTTCCTGACCTGGTTAGGTCATTATGCTACTTCCTACATTGCATCAAATGCTCCTGTTCACCTTCTCAGCCATCTCCAACCACCCCTTCTTGGTGAGAGCAGTAGATTTCTTCCTCCCAATGCTAGGGAAAAATATGTCACTCCTGCAATAAAAACAGAAAATGCTGGAAATGCTCAGCAGGTCAGGCAGCATCTGTGGAGAGAGAAACAAAGTTAACGTTTCAGGTCAGAACTGGAAAAGGTTAGAGATATAATAGGTTTTAGAGGCAGGGAAAGGGGGAGGGGAGGAAAGAACGAAAGGGAAGGTCTGTGATCGGGTGGAAGGCAGGAGAGATTAAATGGCAAAAGGGCTGATGGTGAAAGGAGATGGTAATGGGACAAGTAAAGAAACAAAAGATGGGTCCAGAGCAATGTTCTCTGTAAGCTGCGCAGTGCTCCAGGGAACCCGTGCAGCTGGCTTGCCGACTTTTCAATACAAAAACCTTGCATGCATGGTATTTTGAATGGCCCGCACAGCCCATTAAAGGGGTTGCACACGGCCAAACAAAACTACAGGGAACATTGATCTAGAGAAGGTGTAAATGGGAATATCAGAATCATCAACAGCTGAGCTCCCTCCTGCTCCTGACTAAACATAGAAACATAGAAACATAGAAGATAGGAGCAGGAGTAGACCATTCGGCCCTTCGAGCCTGCTCCGCCATTCAATGAGATCATGGCTGATCATCCAAATTCAGTACCCTGTCCCTGCCTGCTCCCCATATTCCTTGATCCCTTTAGCCTTAAGAAATATATCCAACTCCTTCTTGAATATACTTAATGAACTGGCCTCCACCGCCCTCTATGGCAGAGAATTCCACAGGTTCACCACTCTCTGGGTGAAGAAATTCCTCCTCATTTCAGTCCTAAATGGCTTACCCCTTATCCTTAGACTATGACCCCTGGTTCTGGACTCCCCGGCCATCAGAAACATCCTTCCTGCATCTAGTCTGTCCAGGCCTGACAGAATTTTATAGGTTTCGATGAGATCCCCTCTCAATCTTCTAAACTCCAGTGAGTATAAGCCCAATCGACACAATCTCTCCTCATACGTCATTCCTGCCATCCCAGGTATCAGCCTGGTGAATCTTCGCTGCACTCCCTCCATGGCAAGAACGTCCTTCCTCAGGTAAGGCGACCAAAACTGCGCACAATACTCAAGGTGTGGTCTCACCAAGGCCCTGTACAACTGCAGCAAGACATCCTTGTTCTTGTACTCGAAACCTCTTGCTATGAAGGCCAACATATCATTTGCCTTCTTAACCGCCTGCTGCACCTGCATGCTTACCTTCAGCGACTGGTGTACAAGAACACCCAGGTCTCTTTGCACTTCCCCTTCTCCCAATCTATTGCCATTCAAATAATAATCTTCCTTCCTGTTTTTGCCACCAAAGTGGATAACCTCACATTTATCCACATTATAGTGCATTTGCCATGTTTCTACCCAATCACCCAACCTGTCCAAATCGTGCTGGAGTTTCACGACATCCTCCTCACAGCATACCCTCCCACCCAGCTTTGTGTCATCTGCAAATTTGGAGATATTACATCCAATTCCCTCGTCCAGATCATTAATATATATTGTGAACAGCTGGGGTCCTAGGACCGATCCTTGCGGTACATCACTAGTCACTGCCTGCCACTCGGAAAACGACCGTTTATTCCAACTCTTTGCTTTCTGTCCGCCAACCAGTTCTCTATCCAAGTCAATACCTTGCCCCCAATCCCATGTGCCTTAATTTTGCACGCTAATCTCTTATTGCGGGACCTTATCGAAAGCCTTCTGAAAGTCCAAATACACCACATCCACTGGTTCTCCCTTATCTATTTTACCAGTTACATCCTCAAAAAATTCCAGTAGATTAGTCAAGCATGATTTACCTTTTGTAAATCCATGTTGACTTTGTCCGATCCAGTCACTGCTTTCCAAGTGCTCTGCTATTACATCTTTTATAATGGACTCTAGCATTTTCCCCACTATCGATGTCAAGCTTACCGGTCTATAATTCCCCGCCTTTTCTCTACCACCTTTTTTGAATAGTGGGGTAACATTAGCTACCCGCCAATCCATGGGTACCGTTCCAGAGTCTATCGAGTTCTGGAAGATGACCAGCAATGCATCTACTATTTCTAGGGCCACTTCCTTAAGTACCCTGGGATGTAGATTAGCAGGCCCTGGGGATTTATCGGCCTTCAGTCCCATCAATTTTCCTAACACCATTTCCCTACAAATACTGATTTCTTTCAGTTCCACCCTTTCATCAGACCCTATGTTCCCCGGCATCTCTGGGAGGTTATTTGTGTCCTCCTTTGTGAAGACAGAACCAAAATATGTATTTAGTTGGTCTGCCATTTCTTTGTTCCCCATTATAAATTTCCCCCGATTCTGACTGCAAGGGTCCTACGCTTGACTTCACCAATCTTTTTCTCTTCACATATCTATAAAAGCTTTTACAGTCAGTTTTTATGTTCCTTGCAAGCTTACTCTCATATTCTATTTTCCCTTTCTTAATTAATCCCTTTGTCCTCCTTTGTTGAATCCTAAACTGCTCCCAATCCTCAGGATTATTGCTTTTTCTGGCCAATTTATATGCCCTCTCCTTGGACCTTATGCTATCCCTAATTTCCCTTGTTAGCCACGGTTGGGTCACCTTTTTTGTTTTATTTTTATGCCAAACTGGGATGAACAAATTCTGTCGTTCATCCATGCAGTCTTTGAATGTTTGCCATTGCCTATCCACCATCAACCCTTTGAGTGCCATTCCCCAATCAATCCTACCCAACTCGCTCCTCAGACCATCGTAGTTTCCTTTATTTAAATTGAGGACCCTAGTCTCCGAGTCAACTGCTTCATTCTCCATTTTAATGAAGAATTCGATCATATTATGATTGCTCCGACCCAAGGGGCCTCGTACAACAAGATTGCTAATTAATCCTTTCTTGTTACATAATACCCAGCAGTAATTCCAGAGAGGTTTCATTGAATTTGGGTGCTGCCCTTGCTGAATGTCCACCATCCATCCTACTCACCTCCAATTTCCATTTGTGCACTGTCCCTTTAAATACAGCTAAGATCACACCATGCAGGTGCACAACATGCCCGCTGCCCAGTTTGGAAATGCAAATTCCAGAAGTCAAATTAATTGGTATAATTGAGTCAGCGTGCAGACACTGACCCACTCATTTGACTTCTGGTTTTCGCCCCCGCAATTCCACCCTTCTTGCTCAGAAGCAGGCTTCATATTAATATCGGAGCCAGTGTGTCACAGGCAGAAAGATTCTCCCTCTATACCAAAAGCACTTGAGAGAGACAGAGAGAGAAAGCCCCTACTTAAAATTAATGCCTGCATTTTTATCATGGCTTGGACTTTGAGAGAGAACACTACTAGACACTAGTCTTGAGACTTAATTAAAATGTTGACCTTGAGAAGGAGCGAAGGAGTGGAAAGCAAGATGTTTACAATTTCACCCATGTCAGTCAATAGAAGTGTTGTAAAATGACCCCTTAGTCACTGCTCTTAAGTTTAAAGATGTAAAGCCATACATGTGAACAAGACAAGATCATGTCTGTGCAGCTTACCATATATGGGGATTTTGATAAGGAATGTGTAGCTCAGAAATGTATAAAAAGTAGCAGACTTTATTTTGGATTTGGATTCGAAGTGTTTGATCAACCTGAATACTGAGCTCCGAACTGTAATACGTTAAGAATCCCCAACCATCAGGTGTGGCTGTAAGAACTATTTTAAGTGTACGCCTATTATATAATTAATAAATCTATGAAGACTTGACCTTACCATCAAGGAATTTATTGATTTTGAAGAATAATTAGAACATCTAATAAATAAAAACCATCCTCTAACAGGTATAGATAAATTAAGGCCAAATAAATTGTTTGACATTGCCACAATGTAACCAAGGGACATAGGCCTAGAAATTGGGTATAGCCCGGCTTGAGGCGTTAGAACTGGCGCTGCGCAAAGTTTATAGCCAGACGAAACTTATCGCCGCCTGGCGCGATATTGGGTTGCATCGCCCCTAAAGGTGATTGAGGCGCGAATTCAGGCGTTACACGGGACTCCTAAGGTGCTAAACTTCCGGCGCAACCCAATATCGGAGCGGATGGGCTCAGCGCAGGTGCTCTCAATTACCGATGACCACGAGACTTCCAGGCACTGGCTAGCTCTTAAAGGGGTGGGTCAGTCAGCTTCAGCATCCACACTCTGCGCCTTGCAGGCCTCAGAATCGGCGCAGGCCCTTCTCTGGCAATAAAAACTTGGACCAGATGGAGAAGGTGAGACAGAGAGCAGAGCGCTTCATCAATGAGGCTCTGGAGCAATTGGTGGCCGCAGTGGAGCGCCGGCGAGATGTTCTCTACCCAGACAACGGCAGGAGGCCGAATCATAAGGACTATCGACGAGCTTGGAGGGATGTATGCCAGAGGGTCAACTCCAGCAGCATGGTGACCAGGAGCCCTGTCCAATGCAGAAAGAAATTCAACGACCTCACTCGGGTCGTGAGGGTGGGTGTTGTTCCTGCAAACTTCTGCATCCCTTCATTTGCACCTGACTTTATGGCTACAGGGTGGCCTGTGCCCCATTGGCCATCTGCCAGCAAGCACCCATGGCCCTTTCTAGGCACTCACATGCACATTTGACTCAGGGCGTCATGTAAGGGCTCTTGCACCATGGGGGGCATGAGGTGATCACTCAGGGCATCAGGTAACATAACTTCCCCTCCTTTCCCCTGCAGTCCATGCTGGCGAGGATTGGCAAAGACCAGCTTCGCACCGGTGGAGGACCTCCACAAGTGGTCACTCTCACGGATCTTGAGGAGAGAGTCCACCAGATTCTTGGAGGACGTCTGAATGGTCCTGTAACCACTGCAGCTACCGACCCCATTGTCGACAGTGATGGTAAGGTTCTCACCTCTTGCAACGGTCTCCTTCTACTTGTTCCCCCCGCCAGCATGCTTTCTCACTGTGGACCCATGTCATAGCCTTGCCGCAATCTGGCATCCCTTGCTGCGAACCTGTCCTTTTGCTAAAGCCACTCTTCCACCTCCCTGCTTTCAGATGCTGCATCACCAGCTCGGGAGCTGAGCCCTCAAGCTGCCAGTGCCAGTGCCTCCGAAGGCTCAATGAGAAAATTACTGTCCAACAGAAGGTCAGCAACTCTCTCCAGCAACGATCAGGATGGCCAGCCCAAATGGCTGCAGCTTTTATACTAGTGCTGTCCCCTTTAAATAGCGCCCCCCGAGTCCGAGAAGGGCCTAGGAACGCTCCATCCAACTGTCACTAATAGCGCCAGGCGGAAAGGTTGCGGGCGCCACCGAATATCCGGTCCGGGGTGCAAAAATGGCGTTGCACACTGAAATGACGTCATGATCTGCCTGCGCCCGCGGGCGTGCGCAAAGAATTAGCGCCGGCGCTAAAATCATAGTCAATATGGGAGGTGGCGCTATATTCACAGCGCCCGCCCGAAAATTGGGTAATGCCCCAACTCTCGGGCTCTTTAGGCGCTAATCGCTGGCGCTACCAACCGAATTTCTAGGCCATAGACTTGAAATCGGAGGTTGGAAGATGGTTAGATCATTTAGATTTAATAACTCCACATGCAGTGGCTATGTGGCTGGAATAAACTGCCTGGAAATAGTTGAGGTGGATAATGTCAACAAATTGAGGAGGGAGCTGTATTTTATTGGCACAATAAAATGTGTGATTTGTGAGTATAAGAAATGCAGTATGAGATATTTTGAATTTTGGGGCCATTCAGATGGACCACAATGGTCTTTTCTAGTCCACTGCATTCCAAGTTTTGATGTTCCTAAGTCATGTGGCCTCCATGGCCCTTGCTGTAGGAATTCCTATTGTATTATATAAAATAACACAAGCGATGGTTAAGAAGCTTTTCACCATTTTCCGCCTGCTGATGTGGCCTTCCCGACGGCGGGAAACCCCGACAGGGTCAGCGAGGCAAGCTGTGGGTCTGCTGCAGTGTAAGTGTGCAAATGACAGCTGCAGAGGTAGTGTGATGGGTGCAATGGTGCACAGGTAAGTATGACAGGTGAGAGAATGCAGTGAGAAATATTTTTATTCTGTTTATATGTATCTGCAGGTGACAAGATTTGATATTTCTGTGAAGCCTCATCTGATTGGGAGAATTGACAGATGACTTCTGCAATCTCACATGCAGCTGCCATCTGTTTTTTCCTAAGGAGAGAGTCATTGGTGAGTCTGGGTGCAAGGGCTCACCTTTGGACAGTGATTGTCAGTGTTTGATAGTACCTCAATGCTGCCATATTTTTTATCCACACTTCTTGTCCGTCTTTTTTTCTTCTCTCCCACATGGCAGCTGTCTTTCATTCTGCCAGCGCAATTTACACTTCATCGAGAGCCATCCTTTGTTTAACCTGTCCCATTACCATCTTCTTTTGCCTTGAATCTCTTAATGTCTCTTAACCTCTCCTGCCTTCTATCCTATCACAGACCTTCCCTTTTGTTCTTTCACCCCTCCCCCCTTTCCCAGCTCCTACACTTGCTTAAAAATCTGTTCCATTTCCTGTTTTTTTACAGTTCTGAGAAAAGGTCATCGACCTGAAACGTTAACTCTGTTTCTCTCTTCACAGATGCTGCCTGACCTGCTGAGTATCTCCAGCATTTTCTGTTTTTATTTCAGATTTCCAGCATCTGCAGTATTTTCTTTTTGTGTTAAATTATGAGGACAGGTTGCAGAAACTTGGCTTGTATTCCCTTGAGTTGAGATGATTGAGGGGTGATCTCAGTGAGGTGTTTAAAAATAATAGAGATTCAATAGGGTAGATATAGAGAAAATAGAAGAGGACAAGAGGTCATAATTTTAAAATTAGAGCTAGAGACACTACAAAGCACCTTTTCACACAAAGGGTAGTGGAAATCTGGAACTACCCCAAAAGGCCATGTATACCAGGTCAATACTGGATCAATTGACATTTTCAAGACTGAAATCGATAGATTTTTGTTGGGAAAGGGTATCAAGGTTTATGGACTAAAGGTGGGTAAATGGAGTTGAGGTACAGATCAGTCATGATCTAACTGAATGGTGGAACGGGCTCGAGGGGTTGAATGGCCTACTCCGGTTCCTTTGTACTAGTTTTATTCATTAAGCAAAAATGGAACCATACTTTTTTTCTAATTGTGCATTTCCCGTCCTGAAGTGAGAGTGAATTGCTTCTGAGTTCGTTGAAGGGTTGAGAAGCCGATTTACACTGACTTTCCCAATCGGTTTGAAGCGCTCTGATTTTTAATGCCGCCTGCTTCAGGAATGCTCTTCCCCGGGGCAGGACTCGAAGGCGTGAATCGGAACTGCAGAGGGCAAACCCAGCTGCTGCGGGTAACCTTTGTGAAGGAGGGGGAGAGGGCATAACATTCACCCCGGTGTGTAAATGCAATCTTCGATTACAACAGGAGAAACTGCTTGGAAATACTGAGCTGTAACCAACCATTCGTCAGCCAAACACATGCACACAGCGAGTAATGCGGAGAGATACTGGCAGTGTAAAGAGGCATGATGACAGTGACCCGGGCTGAGCTGGAGCTGCTCTCTACACTGACACCAGGAGGGGGAGCAGCGGCATTGCTGTCGCGGACCAGCTGGGGCTCGGCTGCCGGGTTCAAGTCATGTTCTGTCTCATTTCACTTGGCCCTGACAAAGTGGCGGCATTGCGTATTACTGTTGCTAATTAAGATTCTGCATTTAAAGTTGCACAGTCGCTATTTTGCTTATTGTTTTTTTGGCTTGTATAAAGGCGCCCCCTGAGCGCTGAGAGCTGGTGCTTCTGGTGAGTGGCTTCTGGTGTTGGTTACTGTTGTAAACAAAGCGTAGGCAAAGGCGGCCGCCTCTCCGCTACCCCAATTGCTACAGAACTAGTAGCACGCTGCTGGCAAACAGTACAAGTGAGTATTCTTATAAAGACTGTGGATAAATCCCATGTGTTATGCTGGTGTAGATTCTTAAACGTTACAGTGCAATTTGTATGATCTTAAACAGTGGCCCGGAATTTGCGGTCTGGATGACGGCGAACTGGCAGTGTTCGCCATCATTTCGCCTTTGAAACTAACCGCAACTTCAGGATTTAGCGCAAGCACAGCCTAATGCGGAAATGCTGAAGTTGCGGTCTGTCATTCACTGCTCCTCCACAGGTGCCCCCCCTGTCTTGTTTTGCACACTTTGTACAAAAATAATAAATTGCAGGACAACGGAGTATTACAATTTAAACTCTTTTAATGAAGCATCAGGTCTGTGCTGACTCACAGCAGTACAGCACTGTGTGGACAAAATGGCGTCAGGACCCCATGGTCTTCGAAACAATAGCAGTCCTTACAGATGCCTGCAGGCCAATGACAACTCAGCATGTGATAAATGTTATGTATTCTGTGTTCTATTGTGTGTTCTCCTCCCACCTGTGGTGGCACTGTCACAGGAGATAAATGGTTGGGTATTCTCTCGGTTAAGTTTAGCTCTCTTTGTTCGGAACTTTCCAGAACTTCCTTTCCTTCCAATAAAGCACTTCATGTTTGAATCTCTGAGTTCTGAGTCCTAAATTGTGTCTAGGTAGAAAGGTACCGACACAACAAGTGGCGACGAGGAGCGGATGAACCTGCATACGTTACGGGTGCAGTGAGTAAACAGAAAATTTAATTTGAAACGTGAGATGGCTACTATATTAGGAAACATCGGTGATTTTGATGAAAATGTGGAGCAATGGAGCGCATATACGGAACGTTTTGACTATTTTGTATTGGCGAATGCGGTGGCAAATGAAAAGGTCGTGCCTACCTTTTTGAGTGTAATCGGGCCGAAGTCTTTCAATTTACTTCGCAGCCTCGTGCAGCCAGATAAGCCAGGAACTAAAACATATAAGCAACTAGTGGAAATTCTTGGAGCACATTTTTCACCAAAACCTCTGGTTATTGCTGAGAGATTTAGATTTCACAAACGGAATCAAGAGGAGGGGGAATCAGTGACGATGTTTATTGCTGCTTTAAAAAGGTTGTCGGAACACTGCCAGTTCAAGGAGGTGCTGAATGACACCATTAGAGACAGACTTGTGTGTGGTCTGCAAAATGCAGCCACACTGAAACGCCTTCTTACTGAGGACAACCTTACTCTTGAAAAGGCCATTGAAGTTAGTGTCTCCGTGGAGATGGCGGAAAAGGAGGCTCACCAGTTGAGTTCAACAGGGAGAGTTCACAAGGTGTCGTCTGAGCCTAAAGGTGCGCGGAACGGCACATGTTACCGTTGTGGGAAAACAGGCCATCACGCTAATGACTGCTGGTGTACGGAGCTGGAATGCCGAAATTGTGGCAAAAAGGGTCACATTGAACGCGCCTGTAGAGGTAAAAAAAAGAACAGACAGAGCTGGGAAGCATGGAAGCAAAATGTCTGTATTTGGACAAGAGAGGAAAAAGAGTGTTCATTCAGTGCAGTATGATGGAACAAGCAAAACAGAGGGGAGCGACACCTCTGAGGAGGAAGAGGTGCACATACTGACGGTTGCAGGTGGTTCAAATGGCTACTGGGTGTCACCACTGGTGGAGGGACAATCAGTGCGGATGGAGGTGGACACAGGCGCGGCTGTGTCCCTTGTTTCAGACACTGTCTACAACAAAATGCTAAAGCATCTTACCCTTCAGCCAACAAACATTGTGCTAAAGACGTATACCGGCGAACCTGTGGCCATGAGAGGCGTCATTGAGGTGACAGTTAAATTGAACGGACAGACTGCAAAACTGCCACTATATGTGGTAAAGGGAAATTACCCATCGCTACTGGGACGTGCATGGCTAGAGAAAATCATGCTGGACTGGCCTGCAGTCCGCATGATGTCAAAAGGGGAGTCAGGTCTGACTGCAGTGTTAAACAAACATGCAGAACTCTTCAATGGGGAACTTGGGAGCATGAAAAAGATCAGCGTGAGACTGGACATTAAACCTGACAGCAAGCCAAAGTTTCACAAAGCCCGACCTGTACCCTATGCAATTAGGCCAAAAGTTGAGGCTAACTTGGAGGCCTTAGTCGAGAATGGAGTCCTGGAGCCTGTGAGCGTGAGCAAATGGGCCACACCCATTGCTCCTGTCCTGAAAAAGGATGGATCTGTTCGAATCTGCGGGGATTTTAAAGTGACTATTAACCCGGTGCTGTCTGTGGAACAGTACCCTCTTCCCCTCATTGATGATCTTTTTACGGGCCTGGCCGGAGGGCAAAAGTTCAGCAAAATAGACTTATGCCAGGCTTATCTACAAATGCATGTCGGTGACAAATCAAAGGAGCTGCTGACAATTGTGACACACAAGGGGCTATACAGGTACTGCCGCCTTCCGTTTGGAATTACATCGGCCCCTGCTCTATTCCAAAGAGCAATGGATCAGATTTTTAGTGGACTGCCAGGAGTCCAGTGCTACCCGGACGACATCCTTGTCACTGGGACAAATGAGGAGGATCATCTTCTGAACTTGGATGCGACACTACAACGACTGAAAGAGTACGGACTCAGAGTTCGTAAAGACAAATGTGAATTCTTTCAGTCTTCAGTTGAGTACCTGGGGCATGTGATTGACGCTACTGGCCTGCATAAGGCGCCGCCAAAGGTCAAGGCGATCGTGGAGGCCCCAGCACCCCAGAATGTGAGCCAGTTACGTTCATTTCTGGGGCTACTTAACTACTATGGGAAGTTTATTCCAGACTTAGCAACATTGCTGAAGCCGTTACATCAGTTGCTATGTCAAGGCAAAACATGGAAATGGACTGAACTGTGCAACGAAGCTTTCGCCCAAGCAAAGAAAGCATTGCTGAATTCGGAGGTCCTGACACACTTCGACCCAAAGCTACCCGTGCAGCTAGCATGTGATGCATCACCATATGGTGTGGGAGCAGTCATATCCCACATCATGCCTTCGGGTGAAGAGAAACCTATCGCCTTCGCATCACGCACCTTGAACAAGGCCGAGAGTAACTATGCGCAGATTGAGCGCGAGACCTTGGGAATCGTTTTTGGAATTCGAAAATTTCATCAGTACCTGTTTGGGAGAAGCTTCACACTCCTGACAGACCACCGTCCATTGACTTCAATCTTCGGGCCCCACACCGGAATTCCATCTCTCGCTGCAAGCAGGATGCAAAGGTGGGCTTTACTGTTGTCAGGACACACATACGACATCAAATATCGCAAATCAGACTTGCACGGCAACGCAGACGGTCTCTCGAGGCTACCCTTGCCTGTTACTCCCCCAGAGCCTCGTCAGATAGACATCTTCTACTTTAGACAAGTGGAGGGAGCACCTGTCACTGCAGTTCAGGTGCAAAGGTACACCCGCAACGATCCAGTCCTGTCTGAGGTAATGGACGATGTCATTCGAGGGAGAGCGATAGGAGATTCTCCTAGTTTGAAACCTTATGTTTCAAAAAGAAATGAGCTCTCCGTCCAGGCAGGTTGTCTTCTTTGGGGACGCCGTGTCATCATTCCGCCACCTCTGAGGGAACCTATACTGCAACAACTTCATACAGGCCACAGTGGGATGGTTCGGATGAAGGAAATGGCAAGAAGCTACTTCTGGTGGCCAGGTCCCCATGTAAAAGGGTCCGGAATGTTCCACAGCTGGCAATCCTACACCCCTGGGATTGGCCTGCAGAAGTGTGGCAGTGAGTACATGTGGACTTCGCCGGTCCTTTTGAAGGGAAGATGTTTATGGTGGTTGTGGACGCTCGTAGCAAGTGGCCGGAGGTCGCTGTGAGGAGGTCTACCACAGCAGAGAAAACAATTGAGAAACTTGGTGAGATGTTCAGCCATTATGGCTCACCGGAACAACTTGTAAGTGACAATGGTCCACAATTTGTATCGCAGGAGTTTGCAACCTTCCTGCATGTGAATGGTGTCCAACACATCAGGTCTGCGCCCTATCATCCCTCTACTAACGGCCAGGCAGAAAGGTTCATGCAAACTTTGAAGCACGCCTTGAAGGCATCGCAAGGTCAGGGCTCAATCCACTAACGTCTGAACAGCTTCTTGTTGTCCTACAGGAACGAGCCGCATGCCACAACCAAAACTTCCCCCGCTTCGCTCATGATGAAGATGCAGTTGCGGACAAGTTTTGACTTAAACCTCCAAGGGCAGAGCAGGTTGTCCATCGTCAACAACAAGCTCAAGTTGAAAAGAGAGAGAAAAGAGCCAAGGAGAGACGGTTTCATCCGGGAGAGCACGTCCTAACTACAACACTGGACCGAAATGGGTTCCTGCTACGGTGATCGCGCAGATGGGCCCTGTGTCTTACACGGTTGAGACTGCTGAGGACGTCGTCTAGAGAAGACACACAGATCAACTGTTGCTAGGAGCAGAGACAGCCACAGAGGCTCCAACGGCTGGTTGGCCTGAACTGTTTCCGAATGATACCGCAAACCAGCATCCTTTGCCACAGTGCTCTTCTCCAACACAGGAAGTCAAAGAGACTGTTCCACCTGTGCAAACTCCTGACTTTCAACTGACACAGGCACCTTCTCCATCCAGGCCTGTGTCAATGCCTACTGCTGTGGAAGCCAGCGATGACCATCGGTATCCTGTCAGAGAGCGGCGGCCTCCAAGACGCTTGGATCTGTAGGCTTAGTGACTTACCCACAAGACTGGGGCAGAATAAACCCCAGGGTAAAGTCAGGGTTTGAGGCAGTCTACCTCTACCTTAGGTTAGTTGAGTGTATTGAAAGTAACTTACCTATTGAGGAATAATGTGGACCTTCCATTTAAGAGGGGAGGAAATGTTATGTATTGTGTGTTCTATTGTGTGTTCTCCTCCCACCTGTGGTGGCGCTGTCACAGGAGATAAATGGTTGGGTATTCTCTCGGTTAAGTTTAGCTCTCTTTGTTCAGAACTTTCCAGAACTTCCTTTCTTTCCAATAAAGCACTTCATGTTTGAATCTCTGAGTTCTGAGTCCTAAATTGTGCCTAGGTAGAAAGGTACCGACACAACAATCACATGTGAATATAATAGGTATTCCTTACAGATGCCTGCGGGCCAATGATAATTCAGTATGCAAATGTTACATCCCCCTTTTAAAAGAAAAATATTATGCATTACTTTTGAACCTTTCTTCTACATAATGTTCTCAGTAGCATCAACATATAAGTAAACTCAGCATTTAACTAGCACTGAAAACATCTCAACGTTTCAAAAACGATGTACAGTTTTTTTTAGGGCAGCGATCCGGCTACACCCTTTGACAGTTCACAAGTCAAGGATAACTCTAGGCTTGACCTCTCGTCCCGACCTTGGGTGGTGTTGTTCCTTGGTGTTCAGGAGGTGCCTGCGATTGCAGCGGTACACCTGTCCTTCTGGGGTGCGGACATGATACGATCGCTCAGTGTCAGCTGGTTGGATGACAACTGCTGGCTTCCAGTAGTCATGCTCCTGGATTCTGACGGATTCTCCATTGTGCAGCAGCGGCAGTAGTCTAGCTGACCTGTCAGAGTATCTCTTTTGGTGTTGCTGTCTCTGTACACGTTTTGCATGCACTTGCTTGCAGCTGACGACCTTCCAGGGCCTGTCTGGGATACGGTGAGGTATCATGGGCTCTTTGACATTTGATGGGCAGCGTTATAGACAAGAGGAACATTTTCCGACAATGTCCTCAATGTGTTTGCACATTCCGGGCCAAACATAATGTCACGTGCTCTTTGTTTGCATTTTTCCATGCCCATATGTCCAGCATGAATTTTTGTCAACATCTCTTCTCTGAGGCTGGTAGGAATGATGATTTTCTCCCCTTTGAAGACGATTCCGTTGATTTGTGACAGTTTGTCTCTGTGGTTCCAGAATTCAGATATGCTCTGAGGGCATTTCCTCCTTTCCTCAGGCCATCCTTCATGTATGACTTTGCTCAGCAGTGTGAGTTGTGCGTCTTTCTCTGTTCCTGCTCGGATCTCCTTCAGTTTTGAGTCACTCACAGGTAAGCTGTTGTACACCATGTGCACCTGCACATCCATGCCTTCACTGAGGCTGCTGTCCTGGTAGCTAAGAGACTTTCTGGAGAGCGTGTCTGCGACAGGAATGTCTTTGCCTGGACGGTGAATGATTGTGAAGTCATACTTCTGTAGCTGAAGGATCATTGCTGCGGCTAGTGCTTTCCTCATGATTGACTCGAGGGGCTTGTGGTCGGATTCTACAATGACTTGCCGGCCATAGATGTACTGGTGGAAATGCTTACATCCGAACAGAATTGCATATAGCTCTTTCTCGATTTGAACATAGTTGATTTCACTGTCTGTGAGAGATCTGGAAATGTAGCCGATGGGCTTTCCTTCTTGCAGTAATACTGCGCCTAGTCCGTACTTTGACATGTCCACTTGTAGTCTGAGCTCTTTGTTGGGGTCGAAGTAGGCAAGAACTGATCCTGGTTCTCTGGTGATTAGGTCTTTCATTTTCTGAAATGCTGTGTCATGTTGTTTGTCCCACAGGAACTCATTGGATTGTTTGAGCAACTGACGCATGGGTGCGTTGATTTTGGAGAGGCTCGGGGCAAACTTGGCTAAGTAGTTAACCATGCCTAGTACTGTCTCTAGCTCTGCGCGGTTCTTCGGCGGCTCCATCTTCTTGATGGCATTAAGCCGGATCCAGAGAAAATCTCCGCCATCAGTTGAGAGGCGATGCCCGAAATAACTGATCTCGGTGGATCCGATTATGCTTTTCTCGGGGTTGAGCCGGATACCTTTCTCCCGTGATCTTTGTAGCATCGCACGGAGGTTCCTGTCATGTTCCTCTCTATTCCTGCCATAGATGAGGATGTCGTCTACGATTGCGACTACTCCGTCAAGGCCTTCATAGGTTTTGTCGATCTTCCGTTGGAATTCATCCTGAGCTGAGATAAGACCAAATGGTAAACGCAGAAATCGGTAGCGTCCAAATGGTGTGTTGAACGTCGTTAGCTTAGATGACTCTTCGTGAGCTTGCTAGTCCAGTATCCTGATCGTGCGTCCATTACACTGAAGTAACGTGCTCCCACTAGCTTGGGTGTGATGTCATCTAGCGTTGGTAGAGGGTAGTGAGGGCGTTTGATAGCCTTGTTCAAATCTCTGGGGTTGAGACAGACTCTGAGCTTGCCTGTACATGGTTTGTCAACCACTACTAACGCGTTGACCCACTCTGTCGGTTCTGTTTCCCGGACGATGATTTCTGTATTCTCCATGCTCTGCAGCTCCTCCTTCAGGCAACTATGTAGAGCAAGGGGTATCCTTCTCGGTGGGCAAACCACAGGGGTTGCTGCTGGGTCAAGGTGAATAGTGCATTGACCTGGGAATAGTCCGATTCCTTTGAAAACGTCAGCAAACTCCTCCATGACTGCTTCTCAACTGGTGCTGTCAATGATAGCACTAGCTTGACGAGGTCCATGTCTAAACATGCCTTTAGACCTAGCACTGGAGGTGCTTGAGTGTCAATAATGTAAAAGTTCAACATCATGTCGCTTTCTTTGTACTTGCATTTCATCACACATGTGCCTTTTACATTGAGCTGCTCGCCCCCATAGCCGGTCAGTCTGCGTGAGGTGGGCTGTAGCTCACACTCATCCTTCAAGCTGCGATACTCACTCGGAGGAATTACGTTAACCTGAGATCCAGTGTCTAGTTTAAACTTAAGCTCTTTGCCCAGTTTTTCTATCTCCATATCGGCAAAAGCTTGCTCAGTCTCTGAAATCTGTTTTTTCTGTGACACAGAATCAATTTTTTGCTGGAAATCACAGCAGGTCCGGCCGCATCTACACAGATGCGGCCGGACCTGCTGTGATTTCGAGCAAAAAAAATGTTTTTTTGACTTTTTTTGTTTTTCACACAGACCCCAGCATCTGCAACATTTGACCCCTTGTGACCCCACCTCATTGTTCTTTGATGTAATGTTTTCCTGACTGACCTGTTTGGACACCATTCACACCTTTGATTGCTGTGATTATCTCTCTGCCGAGGTTTGATAAATGGCAGTTAGAAAGATTACCTGTAAACATCTGACATTATTCTCTGACTATATAAGCTGTGTCTTTATGCATCTCTCCATTTCACCTGACGAAGGAGCAGCGCTCCGAAAGCTTGTGATTTCAAATAAAGCTGTTGGACTATAACCTGGTGTTGTGTGACTTCTTACATTTGTCCACCCCAGTCCAACTCCGGCATCTCCACACCATATCTGGCATTTGGCTGTCACTCACTGTGTGTACTGCTTTTCCGAAAACAGTCTTGCAAACTTTAGCAAAGTGGTTCCGTTTACCACATTTAGTACATTGCCTTCCTTTGGCAGGGCAGTACACCTTTTCTCCATGCCAGTAGTTTCCACAATATCCACAGTTTTTGAAGCGTTTTATGTCTGTGTCGCCCATTTTTAGAACTCTCTCTGTTCTTAAACACGCTCGCTGGGCAGTGTTCTTTGGTGTGTGTCTATTAACTGCGTGCACTGTATGTTCACTCGAGCTGTTTGTGGCGCCGGTTATGGTTTTCAACTGTGCTTGGGCTATCTCGTGCGATCTAGCTATGTCTATGGCTTTGTCCAGCGTTAGCCCGGACCCAACATCAAAAGTTTCTCTCTCACTTTAGCTGAATGTATTCCAAACACGATGCGGTCTCTGACCATCTCATCTTTATCTGCATAAACACAGTCTTTTACCAGCAGTTTTAACTCAGTCACGAACTGTTCAAACGACTCACTAGCTCCTTGTACTTTCTCCTGAAACTTGTACCTAGCGAATATCGTATTTGTCTTGGGCATCACATATGCTTCAAAACGGTCAAAATAACTTTTCAGTACCTTTGCTTCATCCGCGGTGAGAGACCATGAGTTAAAAATGTCTCTCCCTTTTTCTCCGATCCACAGGAGTAGGTACCTGAATTTTTCTTCCTCCCCTTTTCAACGGACCCGAGAACATTAATTCCACGTGTTGCTTGAACTTGCGCCATTCTCTATGTAAGTTCAAAGATCCCCAATTCATTCGAGGTAAGGGAGCTCCAACGATGTCCATTTCAAATCCCTGTTCTGACACCATGTCTTGTTTTGCACACTTTGTACAAAAATAATAAATTGCAGGACAACGGAGTATTACAATTTAAACTCTTTTAATGAAGCATCAGGTCTGTGCTGACTCACAGCAGTACAGCACCGTGTGGACAAAATGGAGTCAGGACCCCCAGGTCTTCTAAACAATAGCAGTCCTTACAGATGCCTGCAGGCCAATGATAATTCAGTATGCAAATGTTACACCCCCAAGCTGGCAATCAGTGAAATCTTTCAAATCATGGAAATTGACGAAAACTTCGGCTCTTCCGCAGTAATTACCAGTTAAATACCCCATTAAAAATTAAGATGCAAAGGGATAAGGTGTGACTGAGGTTTTAACAGCGTATTTTATTGGCTGCTAAACAAAGGTTGTGGCCCTGAAAAAGTAGTGGCCCATATTTTCTGAACCCTATGGGTGTGTATGAGCTGTGTACAGACCCGTAGAGGCCTCGCAAGTGCCCGTTTCAGGCATGCGAAACGCATGCGCTGAAAACCAGCATTTCCGATCTGTCAAGAATCCTCTTGACAGATCGCACGCCTGCCCTGGAGAAGGGCCTCTGCGGGTGGAGAGTTTCGCTTTCTGCAGAACCTCCACCTGCTGAAATCCCTTAAACATCTTACGCCTGGTAAAAGCAGGCGTAAGGCATGCTTTTACCAGCAAAAGAGTTTTAAAAAGTTAAAAAATTAAAACATTTCACTCATTTATAATTTAAAACTACTTTTAAAAAAGGTAAGTTTATTTTTAGCCCTGTAAAAAACTTTTTTTCAAAAAAATTTATTTTTGTCTAAAATATTTAATTAAATGTAATTTTGACTCATTTTAAAAACGGATTAAAAAAAAATTTATTCAATGTTTTAGTGTGTTTTTTGAATGATCCCCATTCATACATTTGACAGGCCTACGCTGAGAGACCTGTCAAAAGTGTGAAGGGGGATTCCCTTCTTCCATTGGTTCCCCATGGCCCACATGATTCCAGGGACGCTTGCAAACTGCCTGTGCCCCTGGGATACCTGGGCATTTGCGTGTGCGCACCAGGAGAGGCCCAGGAGTGGAAGTGTCCGGACCTCCGGAGCCCTCAGTTAAGGGTGTAGATTTTTTTCCAGATCGGAGGCATCCACACATAGAAAGCCTCCGATCGGAAAATTCAGGCCAATTTTAATTTTGTGCAGTGCCAAATTTATCCATTTTAATAAAAATTAAATTTAAGAAACTTTAAAAAATATAATTAAAAAAAAGTTTGTCCATCTTTATTTCAGGTTTGCATTTTCCCCATGCGAGAGCCCCAATCTTAGTTTTGCTCTCTCTAACATTTTTAAAAAGTTAGAATCAAAAGGAGCCTGGTTCGCTGTCTGTGAGAATTCTGTATGTTGATTACCTGCTTAGACAGCCTGTTAATGTCACAGCAGCTGAGAATCCCCATTAACTTACATTGATTTCAATTATGCGTCAGAAAACCTGAAATTCTCACCAAAGAGATTGCAAGACCTTTGTGCGAAGCTACCTTCAGGGCCAGCGGTGAATACCTTTTCTTCACTGTTGACTACAAATTCCAATATTTTGTATTAGGATAGTAAAGGAAAAGGTGATTAGAAGCTTTCATGGTAATGTGAAACTATAAACAGTAAGACACTGGAATGTACCTCAAGGGCATTTGATTGTAAATTTTAATCAATTGGGCAGAGTTGAAAAATGGAGTTTGTGTGGTTTAAATATTCTAAACATATATATCTGTATCTTACAGCACAGAAGGAGGCCATTCAGCCCATCGTGCTGGTGCTGGCACTTTGGTAGAGCTATCCAATTAGTCCCACTCACCTGCTCTTTCTCCATAGCCCTGTAAATGTTAACCAATTCACCCATTTTAGACTCTTGTTTTCAAATGAGTAGGTGGCCTCCTTATTCCTCCTACCAAAATGCAACACCTCACACTTATTTATATTCAAATTTATTTGCCATTTACATGCCCATTTTGCAAATTTGTTAATACTTTTGGGGGTTGCAGGAATAAGAATAGACAGAGATTATCAAATGCTCCATGGAACATAATGGTTCCTGTCCTGCTAGAACCTTAGAAAAAGCTACAGATAGCAATTTGTCAGAGTTGAAAAATTGAGTTTGTGTGGTTTATGGCACATACTTTTGGTGAATACTTTTGTCAAGCAGATATTTAGCAGAATTTTATCCTTGGGTGATTAAACAGAATCCATGACAGAGTAAATTATACATGACCTGTGGCAGGAGTAGGCTTGATGGGCCTTTCCTTGTTCCATACATTATTGCGTTCTTTATATTTTCTTTTGCCTTAAGTGGGGGAACATTTCCATGGGGCTTCTCCCAACTGTTGTAACTTCGAAAGAAGATCTGCAGAGATCCTGGAGCAATGTTCTTGGTTTTTCTCCAGGGTTTCTGTGGATCTTTTGCTGAAGTTGCAGCAGATGATCGGGAGATCCCCCATGGAAATTCAACCCCAGTAATTTTACCATCATCTTTGAAATTTTTCTTCAGACTTTTTTTTAACTGAAGACATATATAAAAAGGTCACCTAGATTTTCCTGTATCCAAATAGCAACCCCAGTTAATTAGTCTTTTCTGCTATTTTCATTCAAATTACAATTTCGCTTGCATTTCACGTAATCATTTTATCTGATGTTTGTTGAATATTTGCAGAATTTCTAGATGGTCTTCAGAAACTGATGGACGTATCATAAGATAATGCAGGCTATTAAATCCTACAGCTGTGTGCGTTGTGGCAATGACTTTGCCAGTCAAACAGCCCTAAAGCATCACTTTCAAGCTAAACATATTGGAAGAGTATACTGTGACAAGTGTGGGATTGAAGTGCTGCGAGATAAACTGAAGGAACATGAAGAGGTGTGTATCCGGAAGTATTCTCTATGATTTATCATCTAGTATACAGTGGAGCTCTACAAGTGAGGAAGGTTAGAAATTATAAAAGAGAAAAATTAATCCTGATTAGATCAACATAGGCCATTTAGTGAGAAAGCATGTTGCTTTTAAAGGTTGTGAGGCATAGTATGTCCTGTGCTGTAAGTTATTTTTGGAATTGTGATACCACCTTTTTAACATTAAATATATCAGCTCTTTTCTAAATTGGTCTAGTAATGCTGTGGAAAATACTGCTAAAACTACAAGCAACTGTTCTTTTCTGGTTTAAGACTTTCTTACTCTATGAATTTATTGCCCTGAAAATCTCTGGGAACCTGCTTTGCTTGGGCAAGTACAGGAGAGCAGAGCCCCTACCCACCTTAGTCCCAAAATGAACGAGGTCATTTATATATCTGGCTTCAGTGTCAGCCGTGGCTCAGTGGTAGCACTCTAACCTCTGAGTCAGTCGGTTGTGGGTTCAGGTCCCACTCCAAGAGACTTGAGCACAAGATCTAGGCTGACACTGAGGGAGTGCTGCACTGTCGGAGGTGCTGTCTTTCAGAGGAGACGTTAAACCGAGGTCCCATCTGACCTCTCGGGTGGATGTAAAATATCCCATGGCACTATTTTGAAGAAGAGCAGGGGAGTTATCCCCAGTGTCCTGGCCAATATTTCTCCCTCAACCAACATCAGTAAAAAAACAAATGATCTGATCATTATCACATTGCTGTTTGTGGGACCTTCCTGTGAGCAGATTGGCTGCCGCGTTTCGTACATTACACCAGTCGTCGTCGTACGTGTCTTCATACTGTTCCCTTTGGGGAACTATATGAAGTGGTGGAAGGATTTCTGGCTGCGATTAACACTCCTTCCGTGACCGTAACCATCTTCGTACCAGCCATTAGGGTGGTTAGTCCTATGGCGGGAGGGTTTTACGGGCTCCCACAACCCATACGAGGGGGGGGGGCCACCCACACCCACGGACGCAAGTATCCCGCTGGATGTCAACCCAGAATTTAGAGCCGGAGCTCTGACTCCACTTGCCGGGACTGTCTGGAGCAGGGTTCGAAACCCTACGCCTTCTGGCCCAGCGGCGGGGATGCTACCGCTACACCAAAGGCCCACTCCATTACACCAGTGATTACACCTCAAAACTTAATTGGCTGTAAAGCACTTTGGGATGACCTCAGGTCATGAAAGATGCTATATAAATGCAAGTCTTTTTTTTTCTTTATAGGCTGCTAGTACCTCCAATAGCGCATCACTGACGCCACCCCCGACCCATCCTATCCCAGTCCACCCTCCTAAGGTGGAGTGTTGCCTTACTAGTCCATCTGAAATAATCAGAAGCCCAAATGGGCTGAAGAAAAACACAATTCCAGTAAGTCTTTTACTCCAATAGGAGCCCCTCTGCTGCGTGAGAGGATAATTGATCCCCTCCACGATTAATTATCTGATTCTAGTAAAGGTTTGTGGCCTCAAAGGGAATCATGCTAGATCTCAACTGACCTTTCAAGGGAGTAAAGGGAGGAATTTCTTGGCAAAGCCCAAGAACTCTCCTCCCAGTGTGCCCGCTTGACATATGGCAGCTCAGCTCCCCCGCCCTTCCTATCCCGACTGGAATTTGAAGGGTTAGTCTAAACAGAATGGAACCCCAGTAAAACTGGGTTCAATCCCATGTTCTGGGGGCACCCCCCAGTGAAAATCAGACTTAGGCTCTCTCCCAACCCAGGAATTTGGGGCAGTTGTGTTGGCTACAAATATGTAATCATAAAGTTAGAAGCACTTAGTTGTAACAAATGCTGATACAGTGTTCCTAATTACCATCTTATGGATATGTGTACATGTAATATATGCACAAGCCAGGAATTTAGAAAAGAACTGAAACGTTAGTGAAAACAATGTAGTATTGCACTATTGGCTGAAATGTATAAAAATATATCTTCACTGTTTTGTGTTTTTATAAATTGCAGTTATGCAATAAAACCGCTACAAACTATAACATTCTAAAAGGTAATGCAATCATTGCCAAAGCAACATGCTGACTGTGAGCTGATTGTTTTAATGCAAATATCCATTTTTAAATAAGGGTAACTGGAAGAA
This sequence comes from Somniosus microcephalus, assembly GCF_052327205.1. Taxonomy (NCBI): domain Eukaryota; kingdom Metazoa; phylum Chordata; class Chondrichthyes; order Squaliformes; family Somniosidae; genus Somniosus; species Somniosus microcephalus. The sequence goes on along the minus strand of NC_140987.1, from coordinate 186,433,315 downwards.
AAAGGTGGTGGTCAGCAAGAATGAGCTTGCAGTTGGTAGAATGGGCTTTGAGATTTCAATTGAGGTGTGTGGTAAAGTATGGGATACAAGTCAAGTGGGGTATTGAGAGAATATTGCTCTTCCATGAGCAACTGCTCTTTTATTGTAGTAAGCATTGTAGTAAATTTTCATTAGGTTCTCTTATTTTAAAATAAACTGTCCATCTGTTTTTCCAATGAATTTTTTGAAGAGGTGACTAATGTAGTGGACAGGGGAATGTCTATGGGTGTTATTTATATGGACTTCCAGAAGGCATTTGATAAAGTCCCTCATAAGAGATTATTAGCTAAAGTTGAAGTTTATAGAATTGAAGACAAATTATTGACCTGGTTAGGAAATTGGCTGAGCGGTAGGAGACAGAGAGTAGGGATCATGGGCAGGTATTCTAATTGTGGTGTCCCACAGGGATCTGTGTTGGGGCCTCAACTATTCACAGTATTTATTAACAACTTAGATGATGGGATAGAGAGCCACATATCCTAGTTTGCTAATGACACAAAGATAGGCGACATTTTAAGCAGTGTAGATGGAAGTATAAAATTACAAAAAGATATTGATCGATTAAGTGAATGGGCAAAACTGTGGCAATTGGATTTCAATATAGACAACTGTGAGGTCATCCACTTTGACCCTAAAAAGGATAGATCAGAGTACTTTCTAAATGGTGAAAAGCTAGAAACAGTGGAGGTCCATAGAGACTTGGGGGTCCAGGTATATAGATCATTAAAATGTCATGAACAGGTACAGAAAATAATCATAGAAACATAGAAGATAGGAGGAGTAGGCCATTCGGCCCCTCGAGCCTGCTCCGCCATTCAATGAGATCATGGCTGATCATCCAAATTCAGTACCCTGTCCCTCCCTTCTCTCCATATCCCTTGATCCCTTTAGCCTTAAGAAATATATCTAACTCCTTCTTGAATATATTTAATGAATTGGTCTCTACTGCCTTCTGTGGTAGAGAATTCCACAGGTTCACCACTCTCTGGGTGAAGAAATTCCTCCTCATCTCTGTCCTAAATGGCTTACCCCTTATCCTTAGACTGTGACCCCTGGTTCTGGACTCCCCGGCCATCGGGAACATCCTTCCTGCATCTAGTCCTGTTAGAATTTTATAAGTTTCAATGAGATCCCCTCTCATTCTTCTAAACTCCAGCGAGTATAAGCCCAATCGACCCAATCTCTCCTCATATGTCATTCCTGCCATCCCAGGTATCAGCCTGGTGAATCTTCGCTGCACTCCCTCCATGGCAAGAATATCCTTCCTCAGATAAGGTGACCAAAACTGCACACAATACTCAAGGTGTGGTCTCACCAAGGCCCTGTACAACTGCAGCAAGACATCCTTGTTCCTGTACTCGAACCCTCTCGCTACGAAGGCCAACATACCATTTGCCTTCTTAACCGCCTGCTGCACCTGCATGCTTACCTTCAGCGACTGGTGCACAAGGACACCCAGGTCTCATTGCACTTCCCCTTCTCCCAATCTATTGCCATTCAGATAATAATCTGCCTTCCTGTTTTTGACACCAAAGTGGATAACCTTGCATTTATCCACGTTATATTGCATCTGCCATGCTTCTGCCCAATCACCCAACCTGTCCAAATCATCCTGGAGTTTCTCGGCATCCTCCTCACAGCACACACGCCCACCCAGCTTTGTGTCGTCTGCAAACTTGGAGATATTACATCTAGTTCCCTCATCTAGATCATTAATATATATTGTGAATAGCTGGGGTCCTAGGACCGATCCCTGCGGTACCCCACCAGTCACTGCCTGCCACTCGGAAAAAGACCCGTTTATTCCAACTTTTTGCTTTCTGTCTGCCAACCAGTTCTCTATCCAAGTCAATACCTTGCCCCCAGTCCCATGTGCCTTAACTTTACACGCTAATCTCTTATGCGGCACCTTATCGAAAGCCTTCTGAAAGTCCAAATACACCACATCCACTGGTTCTCCCTTATCTATTTTACCAGTTACATCCTGAAAAAATTCCAGTAGATTAGTCAAGCACGATTTACCTTTTGTAAATCCATGTTGACTTTGCCCGATCCTGTCACTGTTTTCCAAGTGCTCTGCTATTACATCTTTTATAATGGACTCTAGCATTTTCCCCACTACCGATGTCAGGCTTACCGGTCAAAAAGACCAATGGAATTCTGGCCTTTATATCTAGAGGACTAGAATACAGGTGGGTAGAAGTTATGCTACAGCTATACAAAGCCCTAGTTAGACCACACCTGGAGTACTGTGTTCAATTCTGGGCACCACACCTTAGAAAGAATATATTGGCGTTGAAGGGAGTGCAGCGAAGGTTTACCAGAATGATAGCTGGATGCCAAGGGTTAAATTATGAGGAGAGATTACACAAACTAGGTTTGTACTCCCTGGAATTTAGAAGGTTAAAGGGTGATCTGATCAAAGTTTTCAAGATATTAAGGGGAACTGATAGGGTAGACAGAGAGAAACTATTTCCGCTGGTTGGGGAGTCTAAGAATAGGGAACATAGCCTAAAGGTTAGAGCCAGACCTTTCAGGAGTGGTAGAAGTTTGGAACTCTCTTCTGCAAATGGCAATTGATGCTGGGTCAATTGTTAATTTTAAATCTAAGATTGATATAATTTTGTTAACCAAAGCTACTAAGGGATATGGGGCAAAGGCGAGTTTATGGAGTTAGGTCACAGATCATCCATGATCTCATTGAATGGCGGAACAGGCTCAAGCGGATAAATGGTCTACTCCTGTTCCTATGTTCCTAACTCTCCAAAACCATGTTTTCTGAAAACGAAATTGAAAACTGCACAACTTAGGCTTTAAAAATAACCTCAAAAGGATTGGCAAATAAAACAGAATCCTCTATTTTTCTAAGTGTTACTTATAGAAAATGCCAGCATTTTGCTAAGATATTTCTGCAACATCTTTATGAAAATGTAATGATTTCAATAAAATTAGGCAAAAAGATTGCAATTCTTTTGTAACGTGCACAGGAAATATGTTCATTACTGTACAATATCACAATCAGTAAGTAAGTTTATTGCTAACTTTTTATGGTTTTGTACATTGGTAGCTGAAAGTAATATTTTAAAACTATATGCAGTCAATATATTATGCTTCAACTGTAGACTGTACATTACAAAGATAAACATAATTTGTCGTATGAGCATCCGCACTGGGATGAACCCTTGCAACGAGAGGACAAGTTTGTGGCATCAGAAAAGAGTGTGTCTTGCCGGATGTGTGGCAGAGTGTTTGGAACCATGCACAGCAGGGAACAACATGAGAGGCAAGAGCATCATTTTACAGCCAGCCAAAGAGGTAAACTACATTCAAAAAATCTCATTACTCACAGATGTTTGTTGTGTACTAGCTTAGCAGGAGGGAGTCCTTTTGGGGTGGGTAAACTAACTCAAAACTTTACTGTCTTCAAGATAGAGTTCTAACTCTTAGACCTAGTTTTTCCTTGTGATTACCATCTGTTTTTGGGTGGATTTGGGGCGGTTGGAAGAAGTTGTGCTGACTCCTTGTTCGTAGAAAGCCCCGTGACAATTTTCCTCTGAATGTGATGCTGGTGACCATCCAGCTCCTGCCAAAATACAATTCAATGCACGCAAATTGTATTTACATTTTACGTTAATACCCCACTTTGAATTTCCTTCCCTTGATGCCTGTGACTCACCTCTTGAAATCAACATCAATATAAAATAGGCATTCTGACAGGTGGCTGTGGATGAGCAGGCCATCTTCTGAAGATTTATAGTAGCTACTACTTTACTGTTGAAGACTTATATATTTTATTTTCTTGAGCTTTTTCAATCTCAAGCTTGTGGATACATTTAGAATTGCTCCTGCTGCTTTGTTGTCTTATTCACCATCAGCACAGAACACAATGATGCTTCCATTAGGAATTCCCCTTTACCTGGGCTTTAAAGAGAAAGAACAGGAGGATGAGGAAGGCCAATGCAGGGAAGCTAGGCTGACCAAGCATGATTGGAGGTGTCGTGCACCCACCCTTCTATATTTACAGTTACCCCTAGTGATATCTAAACTTCCCCAATCAGTTGTACACAAAAAGACTAGGCCGGAATTTTCAGAGGTAAGTGAAAGTTGAAAAAATGTGAACAGTGACTCCAACCCACCCACTTTCACCTTTCACTCAGCAGGACGGGGGTGCGGGCTGCATATTATAATGAGGCCTGAAGCCTCTACTTTAACCTGCTTTGCAGATTTTACTGCAGGTGGCTGAGGATCTCGGAGCTCGGGATTCCCGGTGGCTGCAATGAGGTGGCCTCAGCCTCGGGGAGCAATGCTTGTGGGCCGGGAGGAGCAGGAGTACTTCCTCCGGACCCCCCCCAAACTCCCCCACCAGCAGCCTGCCCTCCCTGGAATCGGGGTTCAGACCCCCCAGGATCGCAACTCGGCCCTGGGGTCAGAGATGAAACTCCGCCCACCCCCAACCCCTGGGGGATTGCAACTTAGCCCCAGGGTCGGGGATCAGACCCCCCCCCCCCCCCCCCGGGCCTGAAACACCAACCTCAGAATCGTGACTAGGCCCCAGGGTCAGAGAACAGATTCCACCGCCACCCCTGGGGGATTGCGACACAGCCCCAGGGTCAGGGATCGGTGGTCACGACAACCCTGGGGTCGGGAATCGGACCCCCACCCCGCAGGGGATCGGACCCCCACGGGCTTGGACCCCACATCCTGGGCCCAGCACTTACTTGTTGCTGTGGCCTCCTTCTCCGAGTCCCCCGCAGGACTCGACCCCAGCCTGTCAATTAGGCTGACTTGCGGGCGGCGAACCCGCCCCTGATGTCGCACACGCGTCGTCTCCCGGATCCCCCCGCACTGTGCGGGTGTGACACGGCAAATTCCATCCCAAAGTTTCCCTTGTGAGGCAATAGAGGAGTAATTCCACCAGTTTAGCACAGACCTGGAGCCTACCTAAAATCAGAGAGTTAAATGCGTGGCTCAAAGACTGGTGTGGGAGAAATGGGTTTTGCTTCTTGGGACACTGGCACCAGCACAGGGACGGGAGAGAGCTGTTCCCTTGGGACGGACTTCACTTGGCCAGTGCTGGGACTAGAATCCTGGCGAATCGAATAACTAGGGCTGTAGAGAGGGCTTTAAACTAATTAGTGGGGGGGAGGTTTCAAGAGGGCGAAAAATAAAAACGTCAGCGGAAAAGGCAATAGAGCAAGGTAGCAGTGGGGGAATTAAAAACCAGAGCATGTCAGGAAGGGACAGAATGTATAAAGATAAAGGTAGAGTAGTAAAGGGGGTAAAAGTAGGAATAAATGATCACAAAACATATTTTAAAGTTCTTTATCTGAATGCACGCAGCATTCGTAACAAAATAGACGAGTTGACGGTACAAATAACTACACATGAGTATGATCTGGTGGCCATTACAGAAACATGGCTGCAAGGTGAACAAGACTGGGAACTAAACATCCAGGGGTATTTGACAATTAGGAAGGACAGACAGGAAGGAAAGGGAGGTGATGTGGCTATGTTAATAAAGGATGGAATCACTGCAATAGTGAGAAATGATATTGGGTCAAAGGATCAGGACAGTGAAACAGTTTGGGTGGAGATATGGAATAATAAGGGGAAAAAGTCACTAGTGGGCATAGTCTATAGGCCTCCTAACAGTTGCAACTCTGTTGGACGGAGTATAAATCAGGAAACAGTTGGGGCTTGTAATAAGGGAACAGCTATAATCATGGGGGATTTTAACTTTCATATTGACTGGACAAATCAAATTGGGCAGGGCAGCCTTGAGGAAGAGATCATAGAGTGCATTAGGGACGGGTTCCTTGAGCAGTATGTAACTGAACCAACCAGGGGGCAGGCAATCTTAGATCTGGTCCTGTGTAATGAGACAGGATTAATAAAAAATGTCCTAGTAAAGGATCCCCTTGGAATGAGTGACCATAACATGGTTGAATTCCAAATTCAGTTGGAGGGTGAGAGAGTTGGATCTCAAACCAGCGTACTAAGCTTAAATAAAGGAGACTATGAAGGTATGAGAGCAGAGTTGACTAAAGTGGACTGGGAAAATAGAGTGAAGTGTAAGATGGTACATGAGCAGTGGTGTACATTCAAGGAGATATTTCACAACTTTCAAGAAAAATATATTCCAGTGAGGAAAAAGGGGCGTAAAAGAAAAGACAGCCATCTGTGGCTAAGTAAGGTAATAAAGGATGGTATCCGACTGAAAACAAGGGCATATAAAGTAGCCAAATCTAATGGGAGGATAGAAGATTGGGAAACATTTAAAAGCCAGCAAAGAATAACTAAAAGATTAATTAAGGAAGGGAAGATAGATTATGAAAGTAAACTAGCAAAAAATATCAAACAGATAGCAAGAGTTTCTACAGTTATATAAAAAGAAAACGGGTGACTAAAGTGAACGTTGGTCCCTTAGAGGACAAGACCGGGAAATTAGTAGTGGGGAACATGGAGATGGCAAAAACGCTGAACAAATATTTTGTATCAGTCTTTACAGTAGAGGACACTAAAAATATCCCAACACTGGACAAACAGGGGGCTATAAGGGGGGAGGAGCTAAACACGATTAAAATCACTAAGGCGGTGGTACTCGGTAAGATAATGGGACCAAAGGCGGATAAATCCCCTGGACTTGATGGCTTACATCCTAGGGTCTTGAGAGAAGTAGCGGTAGGGATTGTGGATGCATTGGTGGTAATTTTCCAAAACTCCCTGGATTCAGGAAAGGTCCCAGCAGATTGGAAAACTGCTAATTTAACGCCCTTATTTAAAAAGGGAGGCAGACAAAAGGCTGGAAACTATAGACCAGTTAGCATAACATCTGTGGTTGGTAAAATGTTGGAGTCCATTATTAAGGAAGCAGTAACAGGACATTTGGATAAGCATAATTTAATCGGACAGAGTCAGCATGGTTTTATGAAGGGGAAGTCATGTTTGACAAATTTACGTGAATTCTTTGAGGACGTAACAAACAGGGTGGATAAAGGGGAACCAGTGGATGTGGTGTATTTGGACTTCCAAAGGCATTTGACAAGGTGCCACACAAAAGATTACTGCACAAGATAAAAAATCACGGGATTGGGGATAATATACTGGCATGGGTCAGTGCTGGGACCCCAACTCTTTACAATCTATATTAACGATTTGGAGGAAGGGACCGAGTGCAACGTATCCAAGTTTGCCGACGATACAAAGATGGGAGGGAAAGCAGTGAGTGAGGAGGACATGAAAAACCTGCAAAAGGACATAGACAGGCTAAGTGAGTGGGCAAAAATTTGGCAGATGGAATATAATGTTGGAAAGTGTGAGGTTATGCACTTTGGCAGAAAAAATCAAAGAGTAAGTTATTATCTAAATGGAGAGAAACTGCAAAGTGCTACAGTACAAAGGGATCTGGGGGTCCTGGTGCATGAAACACAGAGGGTTAGTATGCAACTACAGCAGGTGATCAGGAAGGCCAATGGAATCTTGGCTTTTATTGCAAGGGGGATGGAGTATAAAAGCAGGGAAGTCTTGCTTCAGTTATACAGGCTACTGGTGAAGCCACACCTGGAATACTGCGTACAGTTTTGGTTTCCATATTTAAGAAAAGATATACTTGCTCTCGAGGCAGTTCAGAGAAGGTTCACTCAGTTGATTCCGGAGATGAGGGGGTTGACTTATGAGGAAAGGTTGAGTAGGTTGGGACTCTACTCATTGGAATTCAGAAGAATGAGAGGCGATCTTATCGAAACTTGAAAGGCTTGATCGGGTGGATGCGGGGAGGATGTTTCCACTGATGGGTGAGATTAGAACTAGGGGGCATAATCTTACTTTCAAAACTGAGATGAGAAACTTCTTCACTCAGAGGGTAGTAAATCTATGGAATTTGCTACCTCAGAGAGCTGTGGAAGTTGCGACATTAAATACATTTAAAATGGAGATGGACAGTTTCCTAGCTGATAAGGGAATTAGGGGTTACGGGGAGCGGGCAGGGAAGTGGACGTGAGTCTAAGTTCGGATCAGCCATGATCCTATTGAATGGCGGAGCAGGCCCGAGGGGCCGTATGGCCTACTGCTGCTCCTACTTCTTATGTTCTTATGTACCTCTGCCAGAGGCACTGCATTGCCAATGTTAGTCAAAGTCACAATGACACTCAACTTCTACGCCACTGGCTTCTTTCAGGCCGTATTAGGGGCATATACAACATCAGAAATTTAGCTGTCCACTGATGTATAAGGTACTGTTTGAAATGCTTGAAATGCATAGTTCTTCATCAACAACAACAACTTGCATTTAAATAGCATCTTTAACTTAGAAAAATAGGGGCTTGGGGGAGTGGGGAATGGGGGTCGGGGGCATTGGGGTTACATAGAATTATATAGAATTAGGGTTGCAAAGGGGTGGAAATTTTCCACGGGAAGTTTAGCTTGGGAATTTTGGGAATTTTGCCCAAAAAAGCACATGCTAGCATAATATTGTTTTTTTTGTATTTCTTTTTTTTCCACAGGTCCTCTCTTAATAATTAAGATTCCATCTCTGTTAGTAATTTTAAGGAATTTCTTAATCAATATATGTTTATATTCTTACTTGGCTTGTTTTAATAATTACAAGTTTTGTGTGTGACTGTGAACAAATGTGTCCTGATTGGTTGGATGAGCGATTAGCTCCCTCTATTTGTAATATTTGCATATCGAATTGTGATTGGCCTGCAGGCATCTGTAAGACTGCTATAGTTTTTTTAAGATCCAGGTTAGGGGTCCTGAGGGAAGTCATTTTGTTTTCTGCTGATGTGATGATGCAGTAAGTAAATCAGACTTTATACCAAATAAACCAGTTACTTGTTGAACTCTGTTGTCCTTCAATTTAAAATATACAAAATAATACACTATTGGTGATGTAGCGTCGTGTGTGTACAGGTCATGCTTCCATCACATGGAGCATCAGCAAAAATGTACTCACCCTGTTGCAATCGTGCTGATCGACCGCAGTTCGACACAGAGATGAATGCCCTTTATTTCTCTGCATAGAACAATGCCACGTTTACCGTCGGATGTGTGGAAGCATTTTACCCCAGGCATTAAAGATGGAAAGACTGTGTACATGTGCAAACACTAGAAAGCCATATGTAAAGAATGCCACAAAGATGCAGCAGCATTTATCCAAATGCAACAACTTCACTCAAAGCTCACAGCAGTCAGCCCAGAGTTCCTCTGCTTCCATTCAAGAAGATGATGGTTCTCATTCAGCATCAGGCTCCTTATCATCAGCAACTCCTGGCCCACTTGGAAGGTTCTTTGATACAATGGATAACCATGGCCAGAAGAATGCAGATGAGTGCCTTGCTCGAGCTGTATATGCAACAGGCTCACCCCTCATGCTCACAGCCAATGTGTACTGGAAGAGATTTTTCAATGTTATTCGCCCTGCATACTGTCCTCCCACCAGACATGCTGGCCTAGAAATTGGGTTCTGGTCTTGCCAGGGCTGTAGCGCCAGAAAGTTTGCGCCAGCGGTAATGCGGCAGCGCCCGACGAAAATTCGGGTGCGCCGGGCCCAGACGGCGGCGGGCGCTAAAACCCTCCTTTAGCGCCTCAAAACGGGCGTGAACTTGGGTTTCCCGGCGCTAATCCCCCGCTGCGGCACCCGATGCGGTGCGGCAGGCAGGGGAACTGCAGGCCTCCTCCTCCTGTTAAGGAGGAGCTGCCTGCAGCCGACAACTGTCCGGCGGATTGACCCGACATCTGAGCCCGGCACCTCGGGGAAGTGCCGGGCTCGCATGAGACACTGATCAGGGCCGCGGGGGGGGAATGCAGGAGTCCGGGAAGGGAGGTGCGGGCAGGCGGCCGCCGGGAACGCGGCCGGCCGCCGCTCCACCTTTATGCGCCGGCGCACACTGGGGGAAGACTCTGTTGCCAGAGTCTTAGTTGCGCCTGCCACGGGCGAGGCGGGCGCAACTGAATTTCGGCTTGGGGCCGGGTTACCACGGCAACCGGGACGCTGCGCACACCGATGACGTCATCGGTGCCGGCGCAGCGCTACCGGTCTACCGCCGCGGAAGGGCCCCAGGCAATTTAGGAACCGGCGCCAATTGCAGCGCTAGGCCCTCTAGCGCCGCAAAATCGGTGCTAAGGGCACTGAATTTCTAGGCCGCTTTGTCTACTTATTTGCTGGAGGCTGAGTATAACAGAGTCCAAGGAAAGCTCAAAGAAACGATAGCGATGGCAGACTGTGTTGCAGTTATCTCAGATGGGTGGTCAAATGTATGAGGGGAGGGCATCATAAACTACATCGTCTCCACTCCTCTCCCAGTGTTCTTCAAGAGCACAGACACGAAGGACAACAGACACACAGGCACATACATTGCTGATGAGCTGAAAGCGGTCATCAACGATCTTGGATCACAAAAGGTCTTTGCAGTAGTTACTGACAATGCTGCGAATATGAAGGCTGCTTGGGCTCAAGTGGAGGAGGCCTACCCTCATATTACGTCTATTGGGTGCGCAGCTCATGGGCTTAACCTGCTCCTCAAGGACATCATGGGTTTGAGAACCATGGAAGCACTGTACAAGAGAGCCAAGCAAGCTGTTAAGTATGTCGGGAAAACAGGTAGTTGCAGCAACCTACAACTCCAAGCAAATGACAAAGAACAAGAACACCACACTGAAGCTGCCCAACAACACTAGATGGGGTGGTGTTGTCCTAATGTACAACAGCCTTCTGGAGGGTAAGGAGTTGCTGCAAGAAATGGCAATATCCCAGTCTGGGGATATGGAAACCACCATCAAGAAAATACTGCTGGATGATGTGTTTTGGGAGAGAGTGGTTAGCAGCCTTAAACTACTCTCACCAGTAGCATCTGCAATTGCTCAGATTGAAGGAGATGATGCTGTCTTGTCAGATGTTCTCAGGCTTTTTACTGATTTAAAAGAACAAATCAGCATTGTCCTACCCACATCCCTGCTGCTCAAAGCAGAGGAGAAGGCAATTGTTCAATTCATACAGACGTGTCAAGAATTTTGTGTCAAGCCGATTCATGCTGCAGCATACATGCTGGACCCAAAGCATGTTGGGAGACCAATACTTTCTGGAGAACAGATCAACAGCGCTTAGTGTGATTTCTACCCTCTCTCACCATCTCAACCTGGATGTGGGCAAAGTTCTGGGAAGTCTGGCAAAGTTCTCTACCAAGCAAGGTCTTTGGAATGGGGATGGGCTATGGGAATCATGCAAGCATATCAGTGCACATACCTGGTGGAAGGGACTTTGTGCATCTGAGGCCCTGTCACCTATTGCATCGGTGACACTCCAAATCCCACCTTCATCAGCGGCCTCTGAACGAAACTGGTCACTTTTTGGGAATACGCATACAAAGATGCGCAACAGGCTGACTAACGAGAGTGGAGAAACTGGTGGCTATCCGGGCGAACCTACAACTTATTGAGCCAGATACAGAAGTGTCCACCACACAGCTAGACACTGACACAGAGGAGGAAATGGACACGTCAGAGCCAGAGTCAGAGAATCAGGAGGAGCAATGAGGAGTAGAAAACTCAGAAGACTCATGAGTAGAAGACTCAAAGGGACAAAATAAGGACAAATTACAGGCTAAATAAGCTGACGCTCATTTTATTTTAGATGGGTCCTTTTTGTGGGGGTTCAATAAAGTTCAAAATTATAACCTAAATAAAGTTTTGAAAGCCTGTTTTTATTTGTATGGAACAGTATGTCTATTTTGACGACAAAGCTAATATAAGGGTCAGAGACAAAAACCATCAGTGTGCAAAAAAACTAGAACTTCCCATAAATTCCCAAAAATTCCCATGGAAAGTTTCCTCTTTTAAAAATTCCCAGAATTTTGCAACCCTATATGGAATATACAGCACAGAAACAGGCCATTCGGCCCAACCAGCCCATGCTGGTTCAGGTAGGAGAATGAGAGGGACTGGGGTATGGGGCGGGTGTGGGGCCCAGCATTTCTTGCAGAGCTCAGAGCAACAACGTGGGAGTGAGAGCAGTGCAGAGAGAGGACCAGTCAGTAAAGGGGTGAGTGAAACCTTGTGACTTTACACTGGGTACATCGCGAAAGATTGTTCCCACTGGTGGGCGAATGGGGAACAAGGGGACAGAAACAGGATTCCCATTGGAAGGTTTTAGCACCGAGGGCTATTGAGCCATGGGATGCTTCAACACAATGTGCCCTGTGAGAAGTACCCCAAAAAATGAGTCCGCTGCCCTTTGTGAGATCTCTCGGTTTGGTTCAGGTCAGCCAGTGCTGACCAGTTTGACATGTGAAGTCCAAGTACTTTTTGGCGCTGACTGAGGCTCTCAGCTCAGAGTTGTCACCTGCCCAAACCAGGGTCCAAGGGGATAGGAAGAGTGATGGGGCCTGTTAAAGATCGCATCGACTGGGGGGCCTGACCGCACCTTGTGTAGTGCAGGGGGAATTAGGCTGTAGTTGCAGGGTGAATATAAGCGGGTTATAGGATTACTATTAGTTACAAGTAGGATATTGGGGCATTACACATATTGCTACCAGTTACCTATAGACTATCAGTGAGTTATTGTTAGTTATGAGAAGAATCTGGGGGAGAAAGTTATTATAGCCCCGTTTGTGGTGTTAAAACTTTAGAAGCAGAAAAGTTATCGCCAGGCACTAATGACGAGAGGCTCCTGCGAAATTCAGTTGTAGCGCTCCAAGAGGGTAGTGGAGAGCTAAATCAAGCGCTACCACTTCCCTTAGAGCACTAAAGGGAGTGAGGGGGCGATATCGGCAAAGCGTTGATCAATGTTCCGTGCAGCGCTGCCGGACTCGCAGGCTCCTTCCCTCTCTTAAAGGGAAGGGCCAATGCTCAAAGCAGTTAAAGGTAAGGCTGGGGATGGGTCGGCGATGGCATCCGCGATCTGCGAGGAGCAGCCCCAGGCACTCTAAGAGAGTGCAGGGCTGATCAATCGCAGTAATGAAATTTTTTTTTAAAACCGCACTAAGGGGTGAGAACAAAATTTTGGCCTACCTGACCACCAGCCCCTTTAATTACCACTCCCCAAGTGGCCGGCCAAGGTCACAATGCCTCCTGCACTGCCGTTGCTGATGCCCGGCAAATCTGCAGGGGGTGGAAGCGAATTTAGGTTCCGGAGCGGTAAAGGGGTGATGACGTCACGATCTCCGGGGCGCAAGAGATTGAGGCGATAAGTTTTACCGCTGACACTACCCCCCATTGAATTTCACGAGAGTCGTCTCTTTCGCCACGCCCGGTCGGTAAGTTGTTAGCGCTCTGTTAGCGCCCTCCGGAGGCGATAACAGGAGGCGCAAAGGAGACCAATTTCTAGCCCTCTGAGTGTTACCAGTATTACAATTAGTTATCAGTGTAATTTCATTGAGTTATTATTAGTTACTGGTGGACTCAAAGTTCCTCCCTCCCCCACCCTCCGGTTTCCCCCACCCCCCCCACCCTCCGGTTTCCCCCGGCCACTCCCTCCCACACCCTCCGTTTCTCCCGGCGACTCCCTCCCCCACCCTCCGGTTTCCCCCAGCGACTCCCTCCCACACCCTCCCCCACCCTCCGGTTTCCCCCGGCCACTCCCTCCCCCACCCTCTGGTTTCCCCCGGCCACTCCCTCCCCCACCCTCCGTTTCCCCCGGCCACTCCCTCCCACACCCTCCGTTTCCCCCGGCCACTCCCTCCCCCACCCTCCGGTTTCCCCCGGCCACTCCCTCCCCCACCCTCTGGTTTCCCCCGGCCACTCCCTCCCCCACCCTCTGGTTTCCCCCGGCCACTCCCTCCCCCACCCTCCGTTTCCCCCGGCCACTCCCTCCCCCACCCTCTGGTTTCCCCCGGCCACTCCCTCCCCCACCCTCCGTTTCCCCCGGCCACTCCCTCCCCCCACCCTCTGGTTTCCCCCGGCCACTCCCTCCCCCACCCTCCGTTTCCCCCGGCCACTCCCTCCCCCACCCTCTGGTTTCCCCCGGCCACTCCCTCCCCCACCCTCCGTTTCCCCCGGCCACTCCCTCCCCCACCCTCCGGTTTCCCCCGGCTACTCCCTCCCCCACCCTCTGGTTTCCCCCGGCCACTCCCTCCCCCACCCTCCGGTTTCCCCCGGCCACTCCCTCCCCCACCCTCCGGTTTCCCCCGGCCACTCCCTCCCCCACCCTCCGGTTTCCCCCGGCCACTCCCTCCCCCACCCTCCGTTTCCCCCGGCCACTCCCTCCCCCACCCTCTGGTTTCCCCCGGCCACTCCCTCCCCCACCCTCCGTTTCCCCCGGCCACTCCCTCCCCCACCCTCCGTTTCCCCTGGCCACTCCCTCCCCCACCCTCCGTTTCCCCTGGCCACTCCCTCCCCCACCCTCTGGTTTCCCCCGGCCACTCCCTCCCCCACCCTCCGTTTCCCCCGGCCACTCCCTCCCCCACCCTCCGATTCCCCCGGCCACTCCCTCCCCCACCCTCTGGTTTCCCCCGGTCACTCCCTCCCCCACCCTCCGTTTCCCCCGGCCTCTCCCTCCCCCACCCTCCGTTTCCCCCGGCCACTCCCTCCCCCACCCTCCGTTTCCCCCGGCCACTCCCTCCCCCACCCTCCGTTTCCCCCGGCCACTCCCTCCCCCACCCTCCGTTTCCCCCGGCCACTCCCTCCCCCACCCTCTGGTTTCCCCCGGCCACTCCCTCCCCCACCCTCCGTTTCCCCCGGCCACTCCCTCCCCCACCCTCTGGTTTCCCCCGGCCACTCCCTCCCCCACCCTCCGTTTCCCCCGGCCACTCCCTCCCCCACCCTCTGGTTTCCCCCGGCCACTCCCTCCCCCACCCTCCGTTTCCCCCGGCCACTCCCTCCCCCACCCTCTGGTTTCCCCCGGCCACTCCCTCCCCCACCCTCCGTTTCCCCTGGCCACTCCCTCCCCCACCCTCTGGTTTCCCCCGGCCACTCCCTCCCCCACCCTCCGTTTCCCCCGGCCACTCCCTCCCCCACCCTCTGGTTTCCCCCGGCCACTCCCTCCCTTTCCCTTTGTCGCCTGCTGGTGGCCTACTGGTTCTCGGAACTTCTCGCACAACATCTAGGAGTGCGAAACCGCGAGTAAAGATACTCAACTACAGGAGACACAACTTTTATAAGATAAATACATTGACATTTGTAGATGCCATGTGGTCAGAATGTCATGTGATTAAACTTCCAGGAATGCCTCCAACCAGTGTTGGTAAACCAATCGAGAAGACTTCCTTTCATTGGGCGTGCACCATCCCTTTGGTTGTCTGCTTCCTTCAGTGCCAAAGATTGCCCTACTGCAGCCATTCTATCTTAGTGGAAGAATCAGAAAATTTTTGGACTCTGTGTCCTGATGTAGCAGCCTCAGACATCCTTTCTTTTCTGACAGTAGTACCATTTCTTGAACCAAATAATGGCTAGCCTGCCCTTTTAAATTGCAGCAGCCAATTAAATGCTGCACCATTTTCCCCCCTCTCCCCCCACCCACCAGAAAGCTCCCCCAGTAGAGGAAATATCAGTGACAGCCTGCCCAAAGCATAAAAAGTAAACTGACCCAAGAGAATGCAATTGAGGTCAGAGCAGTGTCATATCAGCAAGCAGGAGTGCTGTCCTGACACACTTCTGACAATAACCCCCGACCACTTCTTACGGAGCAAAAATTGAGGCCAAGCTTATCTCCTCTTGATATATAAATGTCATTTAGTTTCCTTTGGCGTCTCCTACTTTTTTTGTAATGAATCTGACTGCACATCTGTTTGGGATTTGCAAAAAAGTCATTTTTTAAAAAGAAAGAAATTGCATTAAGACCCAAGAAGGCATTTGAAAAATAACCATTCAAGTTACAGGAAATCAAAAAATGGAAAGCTAAATTCTCCATCAGAATGAGTACTATAAGAGTAGATTTTTATGCAACCATGAAAGCCCAGTGAAAGAAGGAAATTAACTTTCTTGAATGTTCAGACTGTGCTATAGTAATGGCTTCCACCGCCCTTTCAGGCAGCGCAGTCCAGATCACAACTCGCTGTGATTCTTAAGAAAAAATGTCTCTCCATCTCCCCTCTGGCTCTTTTGCCGATTATCTTAAATCTGTGTTCTTCTGGTTACCGACCCACTTGCCACTGGAAACAGTTTCTCATTATTTAATCTCTCAAAACCTCGTAATTTTGAACACCTTTGTCGGAATTCTTTTAACATTTTAAACACTTCGATCAGATCATCCCTCGATCTTCGGGACTCGGGGAATACAAGCCTAGTCTGTGCAGCCTGTCCTCAATATAACAACAACAACTTGCATTTATATAGCGCCTTTAACGTAGTAAAGCATCCCAAGGCACTGCACAGGAGTGCGATCGGACAAAATTTGACACCGAGCCACATAAAGCAAGTAGGTTTTAAGGAGGAGAGAGAGGCGGAGAGGTTTAGTGAGGGAATTCCAGAGCTTAGGGTCCGGGCAGCTGAAGGCACAGCCGCCAATGGTGGAGCGATTATAATCGGGGCTGCG
Organism: Somniosus microcephalus; assembly: GCF_052327205.1. Classification (NCBI taxonomy): domain Eukaryota; kingdom Metazoa; phylum Chordata; class Chondrichthyes; order Squaliformes; family Somniosidae; genus Somniosus; species Somniosus microcephalus. Next base: position 186,416,811 of record NC_140987.1, on the reverse strand, counting down.
GAAGAGGCCAGAATTGGAGGAGCGCAGAGATCTCAGAGGGTTGCAGGGCTGGAGGAGGTTCCAGAGATAGGGAGGGGGCGAGGCCCTCGGTATCATACTGGTAAATCTGCACTGCACCCCCTCCAAGAAACATACCAAATTCTTACAGGGTAGATGCAGGGAGGATGTTTCCCCTGGCTGGGGAGTCTAGAACCAGGGGTCTAGAATAAGGGGTCGGCCATTTAGGACTGAGATGAGGAGAAATATCTTCACTCAGAGGGTGGTGAATCTTTGGAATTCTCTACCCCAGAGGGGCTGTGGATGCTCAGTCCTTGAGTATATTCAAGACAGAGATCGATAGATTTTTGAATATCAAGGGATATGGGGATAGTGCAGGAAAGTGGAGATGAGGTAGAAGATCAGCCATGATCTTATTCAATGGCGGAGCAGGCTCGAAGGGCTAAATGGCCTACTCCTGCTACTATTTCTTATGTTAGAAAGCTGGAGATAGGTGCTCCAGTGGCTCAGCAAGTGCAGCTGAACCATGCAGGCCAGGTAGGACTCCTAGTCAATCCCCTAGTCTGTGCTGAGTTGGCAGTAGGGGTCTGGCCAAGCTTACTGGTTTTGATCGCTATTCACTAAACCTTGTCTGGAGTGTGTGTGTGCATGTGTGAGTGCGAATGTGTGTGTGTGCGTGCGTGTGAGTATGTGCGTGCATGTGTGCGCGTGCGTGTGTGCGCGTGTGTGAGTGCGCGAGTGTGAGTGTGTGTGTACGCATGCATGTGCAAGTGTAAGGTGAGGACAGGATCATGCTCAGCTGCAATGCCCCCTACGTCAAATACACTGATGGCACCACAGTCAAAGCTCACGTATGAGTAATGGCCACTTGGGTAAGTTCATAAAAGGCATCTGATGCCTGTGGAACTGTAGCCCATTAATAGTTAAGGCCTTCAGGAGAAAAGAGCAGTAAAATTTGGCAAACAAAAAACCCCCCAGAAAGCTGAATCATTTAATTTCTTAACCAAACTGACGTGAAGGAATGTAAAAGCAGGCGACCTCCCTGCCTTTTGGTTGGGAATGGTGCTTGCAAAGTGTAAGATAAATAAAATTGAGAGGGAGAAATAAAGCAGTTTGTTTTTAAATTATTATAAAATAGTCTTTGAAAATAAAATGTGATCATTTTATTTTGGTTTTCTGTGTAAAGTTGAATGTTTAAATCATCAATTTATTTTCAATATGGTATGTTGTCAATTGGAAATGATTAAATATAAGGGTCACTTTTCTAAGTTGATACTACTGGCGAGGGGATCAGCTGGGCAAATCAGTAAATCGTGGGCATGCTACCCAAGATTCTAAGTCCATTAAAATGGACAACAATAACTTCCATTTATATAGCACCTATAATGTAAAACAAAATCCCAAGGCATGCCACAGAATAATTGAATGAGAAACAGACCCTGAACAAAGCATAAGGAAGAGTGACCAAATACCAGGTTGAACAAATTATTTCTGAGGGGAAGAGAAAGGTGGAGGGAATTTCAGAGGGTAGGACCCAGGTGCTTGAAGGTTTTGCAATTAATGGTGAGCTGAAAGGGAGGGAGATGCACAGGTGATTGGAGTCAGAAGAATAAAATGTTCGGGAATGGGGTGGGGATATAGAGCTGGAGGAGATTGTGGGGATAGGATGAGGCAAGGCCGTGGAACAGTTTAGAGATGTAAATGAGGATTTTAAACTTAAGGTGTTGGTGGATGGGGACCCAGTGTAGGATAGCAAGGACAGAGTGATGGCCGTGCAGGACTTAGTGTGGGACAGGATACGTGCAGCAGAGTTTTAGACAAGTTATAGTTTATGGGGGTGGAGGATGGGCAGCCAGTAAGGAGAGTCTTGCAATAATTGAGTCTAATGTGAGAAAGGCATGTACAAGGGTTTCAGTGACGTAGCACAGAGGTAGGGGTGGAGCCAGGAAATATTACAGAGCTGCAATTAGAGTTTTAATGATGGAGAGGATATGGGGTCTGAATCTCAGCTGAGGTCAAACCGGGCACCAAGATTGTGAACAGTCTGTGTCGGCCAGAGACCTTGATTTGAGACTGAAGTCGATGGCTTTGGTCTTCCTAGTGCTGAGCCTGTGATTTTCTGATATGCACAAGATAGCGCACAGGCAGGAAATTACCCCCATAGTAAGTGATCTAAACAGGGAATTCCAGTGTAGAAAACCACTTCCCATTCATTTCTGGTACACACTATTATTAATCCAAGCATGAAGCTTAAAACAAAAGTAGAAAATATTTCTGAATTTTCGGTATACTCTATCGAGTCATCCCACTGTCAAATTTCACCCAGTTACAGCTGCTCATTTTAGACACCTGAATAAATTTCTATAAAATGTTTTTGTTCAGTATTTTCATATTTCTTTTTTAGACTGAATAATATAATTAAATGGAATATGGTGCATTCCAAATCAAATATAACATTTATTAGCGGCATAGTTGAGTATTTATAGGGATTGAACTGTGCTACTTAACACAAGGATTAAGGTGTAGAACTTGATCTTTGGTGCAAACTAGCAGCTTTCTAAAGCATTTTAAATGGGTAATACAAAGTTTCTTTTCTATTTTTAAGCATTTTAAATTGGCTAACTACTTAAGTAGCTTTCATTTACCAATTATGTAGGTTCTTCTAAAAATTAGAATTTTTGACTACATTTTTATAGCAAGAATGTCAACAGCATTCTCGCCAAACAGTATATTGGATCACGGAAGTCCACAGCTATTACAAAAATTCATGGAAACATACCTTCAACCAGAGATGGGACTCGTGAGAATGGCTTGTGCTGGAGAAGTAGTAAAACTCATTGACTTAGTTCAAGAGTGCTGTCCCACATCTGTGACCCGACTCATCAAGGTAATGGGTGCGATCTTCAAAAGTGTTTTATTTGGGTGGACTGAATTCTGGGAAATGTTAGACAATTTGCAGTTGGTCTGTATTTTTTAAAATGGAAATAGCACTATTTTGCTTTCTGTGCACCCAATTATCTTAATTTCAAAAGATGCGGATTGCCAATTTTAACAGACTTTTTTCAGCTGAGGATTGGAAGGGTATAAACCAGGCCATTCCTACAATTTACACATATAATTGTTTGCATAAAGGCAAATTCACAATCCTGTATTGGACCGACTATATACCAGCTCATCTGTACCACTAGTCCTCATTTCTTGATGTGTGCTGGGGAAATATGGTGAGGTTGCCACCCTCTCACACTTTTTATGGATATTGCTACAATTGAAATATATTAGCCTACAATTTGAAGAAGTTATAATAATATTTGCCTTTATAGTTGAACTTAACTTACTTCACTATGTGTGGGACTCTTGATAGAAATCACTTTGGATCCTGATACGGGACACCTTTTTGCTGCACGTTGATGGACCTGACGTTTTGGGGCCAGGTTGGTAGGCTTTTAGGTGCTCTAGGTCAAGAGGATATGAAATTTAAACAAATTAAGAGGACCATGTATGCTTTCCTCCTCAAAGTTCATATGTCTGTGGTACTCTTTGCTTTGCTATGCCATGGAAGGCACCCTGGTTTGCTGTAGATATGGTCCCCCTAGGTAGATATACCTGCTGGGTAGAGATCGTAGCACAGTGGGTTCCCCAAACTGTAGTAATGAACTCTGGAAAGCTGGAGCATAGTGGACTTCCTGAACCACATTAAGGGATTTGGGGAAACCTGAAGGGTTAATGCTGAATTTTGGGGAAACAACTTTATGAGAAAGCAATGGCACTTCTCACAGACAGGCTGCTGATGATTTGGTAAGGTTATATCTGAATCATTTGGTTTCTGAAACTGTTAAGTCTGTGTGTTATAGTGATAATTACTACACAGACTACAAGAGTAAATTCAACAGGTCTTTACTGGTTGGAGGTAGGGACTATACTGAATACAATATTACTACACAGTGCTTATATACCGGTGTGGTCACCACCGGTATTACGTATACAGCAGCCAGAGAAAGTAGTACATCTCTTAAGGTGGAACAGGCTTAAGTTCTCTTAAGGTGGAACAGGTTACATACACCACAATCCTCCCTTTTTAGCTTAACAGTCATATCCCCATTTAACATAACATAATAACATATATACATATATAACTTCAGGTATAACAGTTCAAAGGTTCAGTCTCTCAGGAGGCTTTCTGATGCGGCTTGGATAACGCCTCTCAGTAGTCTCTGATTCTTGTTGTTGAGGTGCCTCCTCTATTTGGTTTCCAATGCATTGGGTGTCATCATCATCAAGTACATTCCCTGCCGAGGTAGATGCTTCAGGTTCATGAACGTCTTCCACAGTTGTCTCTGTCACAACCATGGGTTCGACCCTTGCTCTCGACTCTACCAGTTGATCCGCATGATGCCTTATCACATTATGACCAATATCTACTGTGTACATCAGAGGTCCTTGTCTGGCCCGAATTGTTCTGGACTGCCATTTTTCGTTTCCATAGCCCCTTGCCAACACTGGTTGTCCTACGTCGAAAGTTCGAGTGGTCTTGTTGTTAATATGCCGAAACTGTTTGTTTTCCACTTCCCTCCGCACATTTGGTTTTAACAAGTCCAACTTGGACCGCAACCTCCTGTTATAAAACATCATGGCAGGACTTTGGTTAGTCACTGCATGATCGGCGTTTCGATATGACATCAGGAACTTGTCGACCTTGTGTTGCAGCGGAATCTGATCATCGTTCATGGCCTTAATTGCCTTTTTGAATGTCTGGACAAATCTTTCAGCCAACCCGTTTGTCGCCGGATGATATGGGGCAGAGGTATAATGTTTTACTCCATTTTTCTTTAAGAATTGTCGGAATTCTTCCGATACAAACTGTGGTCCGTTGTCCGAACAGATCTGTTCTGGCAATCCGTTCCTTGCGAATATTGTTCTTAACACCGCAATTGTCTTTTCTGAAGTAGTGGTATTCATTTTGATGACTTCTGGCCATTTTGGAATGTGCGTCCGCCGTGATTAGGAACATGGAGTCCATGAATGGACCAGCAAAGTCAATGTGTACGCGTTGCCATGGGGCTGAAGGCCATTCCCATGGGTGTAGCGGTGCTATCGGAGGTGCATTTTGCACTTTTTGGCACCCAGCGCAGCTTTTCGTTAACTCCTCAATCTGTTGGTCAATACCCGGCCACCATACATAAGCCCTAGCAAGACTTTTCATTTTAACTCCCCCCCAGATGACCTTCATGCAGTTCGTTTAAAACTCTTTCCCTTGGGAGGAATAATCACTCTTGTCCCGTACATCAAGTTACCATGGCAGACGGACAGCTGGTCTCGCCTTGCCGAAAATGCCGGTAACAGAGGATCACCCCGTGTTGGCCATCCTTTCACCGTCACCTCGTAGACTCTGGACAGTGTCGGGTCATTCCTGGTTTCTCTTTCAATACTTGCATTGGTGACTGGTAAACACTCGATGATGGTCGAATGAAATAACTCAACAGGGTCAACTTTCGTCGTGTCTTCTTCTTTAGGTAGTGGCAGGCGCGACAGCCCATCAGCATTGCCATGCTGTTTCGTACCTTTGAATTCTATTTGATATTGATGTGCCCCTAGGAAAAGAGACCATCTCTGGAGACGCTGCGCTGTCATCACCGAAACACCCTTCTTAGGGTTAAAAATGGATACCAACGGTTGATGGTCTGTCAGAAGTGTGAATTTTTGGCCCTGCAGGTAATGATTAAACTTCTTCACTCCCCATACAAGGCTAAGAGCCTCCCTATCGATCTGCGCATAGTTGCGCTCAGCGGAGGTCAATGATCTGGATGCAAACGCGACTGGCCTTTCCGTGCCATTTGGCAACTTGTGTGAGAGTACTGCCCCAATACCATATGGAGAAGCATCACAAGCCAACCGAATAGGCAGTGTCGGGTTGAAGTGAGCCAACACTTCCTCTGAGGTGATCAATTCTTTGCTTTTGCGAAATGCCTTCTTACAGTTTTCGCCCCATTCCCATGGTACCCCTTTCTGTAAAAGAGCGTTTAACGGGTGCAGTACCGTGGATAGATTTGGCAGAAATTTATGGTAATAGTTAATTAATCCTAGAAACGACCTCAACTGAGAGACATTCTCCAGAGCGGGAGCCTTTACAACTGCCTCAATCTTGTCAGGAGACTTATGAAGCCCCTCCCGGTCAATGACATGGCCACAGTACGAGATCCGCTTCTGGAAGAACTCACATTTCTGCCAATTTACTCTAAGTCCATACTCTTTCAGTCTGTTGAGCACCAGTTCCAAGTTTGCGAGATGTTGTTCATCACCATCACCTGTGATCAGAATATCGTCCAGGTAACATTGTGTGCCTGGAATTCCCTGTAATACCTGCTCCATGGCCCTCTGCCAAATTGCTGGAGCCGATGCCACTCCAAAAACCAGCCTATTGTACCGGTACAACCCTCGATGCGTGTTGATCGTGAGGTATTGGCGTGACTCTTCCTCAACCTCCATCTGCAAGTACGCCTGCGCCAGGTCTAGGTGAAGTGTTTCCCGCCAGACAATGAAGCGAAAATATCCTCAATCCGTGGAAGCGGATACTGCACCGTGTGAAGCACCGGATTAACGGTGATTTTGAAATCTCCACAGATGCGAACCTTCCCTGGATCTCCTGGCTTGTTGCTCGCAGGACGTTTCATAACGGGAACAATGGGCGTAGCCCACTCACTCCAATCTACCTTCGACAGTACACCTGAACGTTCTAGTGCTTCCAGTTCCGCTTCAACAGTAGGTCGTATTGCATAGGGTACCGGTCTGGCTTTAAAAAATTTTGGTTGTGCATGTTCATCAATCTTGATGTTTGCCGTAATTCCTCTCAGTGTTCCCAGTCCCTGCTGGAACACCTCTTTAGCATCATCCAATATTCTGGACAATCGTTTAGGTTTGACATCTGTTTCCCCGGAATCTACCGTTAGTGCCTTCAAGGAGTGCCAGTCCATATTCATTTTCCTAATCCACTCCCGTCCTAGTAGTGGTGGACCTCCTTCAGGTAGCACATATAAGTCCATTACTTGGCTTTCTTCGCCCTTGTGGACCACTTCTACCTCTATTTTTCCGATGGGGTACACTCTTTGCCCCGTGTATGTTTTCAATATAATCTCCGTATCCTGTAGGGGAATATGTTGGAATAACCTTCTGTAATCTTTCTTATTCATGACTGTCAATGCCGATCCAGTGTCCAATTCCATTTTTACTTGGACTCCTGCTATCTGAAGAATGACCCAAATTGTCTGGAGATCTGCATCCTTACCAACGTTGTGTACTCTTAAGCTATCCAGTTCATTACTGCTAGCGTCTGAATCTGACTTCTGTTCGGTCAAACTGTTTTTTGTCACCTTGTGTACCTTTGCATATTTTCCTTGCGGTGACTTTTTGTTGCTGGTCTTCTTTCCTGACCGGCATACTTTAGCTATGTGGCCAAGTCTGCCACACGTTCTGCATTCTTGGTTTTTAAACCAACACTGGTTCTGATCGTGCGTTGTCTTTCCACAACGATAACATTTGACAGAACTCAAACCCAATTTGTTTGTACCGAGTTCCGGTGACCGTAGCTGCATTACTGCCGTGCCTCTCACTGCGGCTTCGTGTGCTGCTGCCATAGTGACCGCCTTCTCAAGCGTCAGCTCATTCTCCTTGAGCAGTCGCTTTTGTGTATCCTGTTTAAATAAACCACACACAAATTTATCTCGTCGTGCCTCTGTCAGTCCCGTTCCAAACTGACAATATTTTGCTAGCTTACGTAATTCCATCAAATATTCAGCATTGCTTTCATTCTGCAGCTGCCTTCTGTCGTAAAATTTAAATCGTTCCGCTAGCATCAGCGGCGTGGGGTTTAGATGATTTTTCAGGACAGTAACAATCTCCTTGAACGTCTTATCCGCCAGTTCATCTGGTGATACAAGGTGTTTCAATTGCCCGTATGTCTTCGCACCCATTAAATTTTATAATGTTAGTGCTTTATCTGCATCAGGAATTTTATTTGCCTTACAATAATTTTGTATGCGTTCTACATACATGGCCCAATCTTCGATGTCACTATCAAAGGTATTAATGTTCCCATGTTTAGGCATCGTTGCAATTTATTGTATTTTTATGTTATCCAAGATGGCAGCTTCCCGCTCTTGTCGTCGTCCTCCGCCCACAAAATGGCGGTTTTCCCACGCTTGGCGGTCTTCAACCGTCCCCCGACGCTGTCTCCGCTTCACCGCGGCTCTCGCGCCTTCAGTTTCCCCAGACGCTGCGCCTTTTAGCCCGAATGCGGCCCTTATCTCCGGTCGCGATCGATGTCCCCGCGCTGCGCCTCTCGCTCGAAAGCGGCCCGGCCCTTATCTCCGGTCGCGATCGATCTCACTGCCCTTATTCCTCCGTCTTCCCAGCCCCGTCTGTACAGCCAACGCGGTTGACTTTCTGTCGCGTCGCTGCCCGGCTTACCCACCACCGAGGTAGAAAGAAGAAGCTGACAGTCGCTGATGGAGGCTTCGAGGTCAGGATGTCTTCTGCACTCCGGTTTCTCGATGCCTGCCGCTCGACGTGTCTTCCAGTAGGGTGATGAGGGTGGAAACCTCTCTTCGACGTCCTGTCTGTGGACAAAGCCGCCGTGGAAATAACTGCCGCAGGGTAAAAATCGGACTCGTCGCCACTGTTAAGTCTGTGTGTTATAGTGATAATTACTACACAGACTACAAGAGTAAATTCAACAGGTCTTTACTGGTTGGAGGTAGGGACTATGCTGAATACAATATTACTACACAGTGCTTATATACCGGTGTGGTCACCACCGGTATTACGTATACAGCAGCCAGAGAAAGTAGTACATCTCTTAAGGTGGAACAGGCTTAAGTTCTCTTAAGGTGGAACAGGTTACATACACCACAGAAACTAGTCGAGCAGCTTGCAGAGCTGGCCCTTACCAAAACATCAAAGCCAATTTTATGGCTGCAGTTGTGGTTAAAATGCTTTTGGAAGTAAAATGATAAAAACATGGCCAGGATTTCTGCTCTCATCAGATTATGTAGCAATTAACCAAACATAATGTCTGACATATGCCTTTTCAGAATTGATTGGCAGATTGAAAGTGATTCAGTGACCTGCTCAAACCTTCTTAATTGACATTGGGCTTTGACTATGGAGAAAGGGTTCATCAGTAAAATTTATGATTTATAAAGGACTGTCTTTTGCCCCCAAGTCAGTCAGTCAGCAGGTTGAAGTTAGTTCACTCAGCTCACTCGGGTCACTCAGCTCACTCGGGTCACTCAGCTCACTCGGCTCAGTCAGTTCACTCGGCTCAGTCAGGTCAATCAGTTCACTCAGCTCAATCAGTCAGGTCAGTTAGCTAAGGCAGAGTCAACTTAATTAACAGCAGGAGGCAGAAGTCAGTAAGTTGGTCACGGATTCCTCACAGCAGTCAAGTACTTCGGTAAAGTTAGGCCCCAGAGCAAGCTGAAAGTGCTCAAATCCAGTTACCAGAGTGAATTCAAGCCAAAAAGGCCAGCATTAAGAGTTGAAGTTGTAAGCTGAATATAGGTTTTGTATTCAACTGGCAGAAATAAAGCTCATATAATTTATCACCACAGTATTTAAACTCAGGCCTCTGAGTATGTAAGCATATTACTGCAGTAACCTTGCTGGATAACTGTGCCTGGAAGTGAAGATGAACCAGAGAGATGGCTACAGACGGGGATGCATCGCAAGCCTTTAGTTAACTGATGGACCACAGAAGGATAAGGTGACTTCAGACTAAACTGTTATCAGCTACGACTAATGCACAGAGAGATGTTTGTGCCAAGAACAATTTAAGTGCTCTGTTGATTCATAACCTTTACCTAAATTCCTAAAAACTTGGGGATAGAAATTCATTATAGCCCAGGAATGGGCAGTGTCATTAGAAAAGTTGGAGAATTAGCGCCAAGCGCTAATGCTTTAGACTGCACACAAAATTCGTGCTCACTGCTCAAGAAAATGATTGGAGTCCTAATTCAAGTCTTAATGCCCAAGCTCATTGGCATTACACTCAAAGCATGGACCAATATTAAGTGCAATCTAATCGCAAGTCATGATTGCCACAAGTTTTTTTCAGTTCTTAAAGGGGCAGTTCATTGATGCTGCAGAACCTCATTCTCAGCATTGCTGGCTGTACAGCTGCCTCAGCAAGCAGCAGCAGGACAAGAAGGAGTCCGAGGAATGAAGCAACTGTACTCGTGGCCGATCCATGCCCCAGGGAGAGAGCCCGCAGATTCTGTGATCAAGCTTTGGAGGCGTTGGAGCTTTACCTGACAAGTGGCAGGAGGCCCTCGCTGCAACTCTTCTGCACCATATGGAGGGAGGTAGCGCAGCATGTCTCAGGCAGCACTGTTGTCCCCAGGACGCCCACACAATGCAGGAAGAAATTTAACAATCTCACTTGGGTGGTCACGGTGAGTGAATGCTTCAACAAATGCTGCATACCACCATCTGAACCATGGGACTGGATTTTACCAGCCCTGAGGAGGTGGGTTTGGAGGCTGGACTGCTGGGAAAATGGGAAAAATTGGGAGCAGGTCCTTACCCCACTCCCAACCCGCCTCCGAACCATCTTCTAAAGCAATAATTCTAAAAGGTCTAAGAGTGTTAAGAAAACAAGCCTGAAGGCTTTGTGTCTTAATATGAGGAGCATTCATAATAAGGTGCATGAATTAGCTGTGCAAATAGATGTAAATGGATATGATATAATTTGGATTACGGAGACATGGCTCCAGGGTGACCAAGGCTGGGACTTCAACATCCAGGGGTATTCAATATTCAGCAAGGACAGGCAAAAAGGAAAATGCACTGGGGTAGCATTGCTGGTTAAAGAGGAGATTAACACAATAGTAAGGAAGGATATTAGCTCTGATGATGTGGAATCTGTATGGGTAGAGCTGAGAAATACCATGGGGCAGAAAACGTTAGTGGGAGTTGTATACAGACCCCCAAACAGTAATGCTGAGGTTGGGGATGGCATTAAACAGGAAATTAGAGACATATAGATTGGTCTAACCAAATTAGTAACAATACTGTGGAAGAGGAATTCCTAGAGTGTATACGGGATGCTTTCCTGGACCAATATGTCGAGGAACCAACTAGAGATCAGACCATCTTAGACTGGGTATTATGTAATGAGAAAGGATTAATTAGCAATCTTGTTGTGCGAGGCCCCTTGGGGAGGAGCGATCATCATATGATAGAATTCTTCATTAAGATAGTGAAGTAGTTGACTCAGAGACTTGGGTACTGAATTTAAATAAAGGAAACTATGAAGGTATGAGGCGCGAGTTGGGTAGGATGGATTGGGGAATGTTACTTAAAGGGTTGACGGTGAATAGGCAATGGCAAACATTTAAAGATCGCATGGATGAAATACAGAATTTGTTCATCCCTGTTTGGCATGAAAATAAAACAAAAAAGGTGACTCAACTGTGGCTAACAAGGAAAATTAGGGATAGCATAAGATCCAAGGAGAGAACATATAAATTGGCCAGAAAAAGCAGCAAACCTGAGGATTGGAAGCTGTTTAGGATTCAGCAAAGGAGGACAAAGGGATTAATTAAGAGGGGGGAAATAGAGTATGAGAGTAAGCTTTCAGGGAACATAAAAACTGACTGTAAAAGCTTCTATAGATATGGGAAGAGAAAAAGATTGGTAAAGTCAAGCGTAGGTCCCTTGCAGTCAGAATCAGGGGAATTTATAATGGGGAACAAAGACATGGCAGACCAATTAAATACATACTTTGGTCCTGCCTTCAAAAAGGAGGACACAAATAACCTCCCAGAGATGTCGGGGAACATAGGGTCTAATGAGAGGGAGGAACTGAATGAAATCAGTATTTGTAGGGAAATGGTGTTAGGGAAATTGACGGGATTGAAGGCCGATAAATCCCCAGGGCCTGATAATCTACATCCTAGGGTACTTAAGGAAGTGGCCCTAGAAATAGTAGATGCATTGCTGGTCATCTTCCAAAATTCTATAGACTCTGGAACAGTTCCCATGGATTGGAGGGTAGCTAATGTAACCCCACTATTTAAAAAAGGTGGTATAGAAAAAGCGGGGAATTATAGACCGGTAAGTCTGACATCGGTAGTGGGGAAAATGCTAGAGTCCATTATAAAAGATGTAATAGCAGAGCACTTGGAAAACAGTGACAGGATCGGACAAAGTCAACATGGATTTAGAAAAGGTAAATCATGCTTGACTGATCTACTGGAATTTTTTGACGATGTAACTGGTAGAATAGATAAGGGAGAACCAGTGGATGTGGTGTATTTGGACTTTCAGAAGGCTTTCGATAAGGTCCCGCATAAGAGACTAACGTGCAAAGTTAAAGCACATGGGATTGGGGGTAAGGTACTGACTTGGATAGAAAACTGGTTGGCAGACAGGAAGAAAAGAGTTGGAATAAACGGGTCTTTTTCCGAGTGGAAGGCAGTGACTAGTGGGGTACTGCAGGGATCGGTGCTAGGACCCCAGTTATTCACAATATATATTAATGATCTAGAAGAGGGAACTAGATGTAATATCACCAAGTTTGCAGATGACACAAAGCTGGGTGGGCGTGTGTGCTGTGAGGTGGATGCAGAGAAATTCCAGTATGATTTGGACAGGTTGGGTGATTGGGCAGATGCAGTATAATGTGGATAAATGTGAGGTTATCCACTTTGGTGGCAAAAACAGGAAGGTAGATTATTATCTGAATGGCAATAGATTGGGAAAAGCGAAGTGCAACAAGACCTGGGTGTCCTTGTGCACCAGTCGCTGAAGGTAAGCATGCAGGTGCAGCAGGCGGTTAAGAAGGCAAATGGTATGCTGGCCTTCATAGCGAGAGGATTCGAGTACAGGAGCAAGGATGTCTTGCTGCAGTTGTACAGGGCCTTGGTGAGACCACACCTTGAGTGTTCTGTGCAGTTTTAGTCACCTTATCTGAGGAAGGATGTTCTTGCCATGGAGGGAGTGCAGCGAAGATTCACCAGACTGATACCTGGGATGGCAGGAATGACGTATGAAGAGAGATTGGGTTGATTAGGCTTATATTTGCTAGAGTTTAGAAGAATGAGAGGGGATCTCATTGAAACTTATAACATTCTAACTGGAGTAGACAGATTAGATGCAAGAAGGATGTTCCCGATGGTCGGGGAGTCCAGAAGCAGGGGTCACAGTCTAAGGATAAGGGGTAAGCCATTTAGGACAGAGATGAGGAGGAATTTCTTCACCCAGAGAGTGGTGAACCTGTGGAATTCTCTACCACAGAAGACAGTTGAGGCCAATTCATTAAATATATTCAAGAAGGAGTTGGATATATTTCTTAAGGCTAAGAGGATTAAGTGATATGGGGAGAAAGCAGGGACCGGGTACTGAATTTGGATGATCAGCCATGATCGCATTGAATGGCGGAGCAGGCTCGAGGGGCCGAATGGCCTACTCCTGCTCCTATCTTCTATGTTTCTATCTTCCCGGGAGGCAAGTCCCTGACTCGCGCAGGGACCCCTCTCCTGGCGATGGGAAGAGGATTAGAGCCAATTAACAGGTAGTTAACAGGCAGTTACGAGGCTTTTCCCCATTTTACGCCTACTGATGCGGGCTTCCTGACATCGGGAAACCCCGCCAGGGTCAGCGAAGCGAGCTGTGGGTCTGCTGCAGTGTAAGTGTGCAGATGACAGCTGCAGAGATAGTGTGATGGGTGCAATGGTGCATAGCTAATTATGACAGATGAGAGAATGTCATGAGAAATAGTTTTACTCTGTTTATATGTATCTGCAGGTGACAAGATTTGATGTTTCTGGGAAGCCTCATCTGATCGGGAGAATTGACAGATGGCTTCTGCAATCTCACGTGCAGCTGCCATCTGTTTTCTCCTAAGGAGGGAGTCATTGGTGAGCCTGGGTACAAGGGCTCACCTTTGGGCAGTGAATGTCAATGTTTGACTGCACGTCAATGCTGTCAAACACTGAGAATTCATCTGTCAAAAAATTATGGGGCCTGTCACTTTAACAAAACCGGCAGCTGATGCGTCATCTGACACCGGCTTTCCTTTAATTGGCCGGCAAGCCTGCAGAGCGGGCTTAACAAGGCCAATCAGGGGGAAATAACGTCAGGTCGTCAGACCTCGCTAGGGGCAGGTCTAGAACCCGGAAACCAGCTGTCCCGCCCCCAACGCACCTCCTCAGGTAAGATCCCCGCAATTGTCTTCACACACTGCCCAAAACACCACACCCCCAGCACTCACCCACCAACAATCTCTACCTACCAATACTCACACCCACATCTCACACGTTGCATACAATGACAGCTATTCAACTATGACAGGCACATCACCCAAACACATTGCTCCACACTCATTCACAAACTTTCCTTTCTCTTGCAGGCTAAGGTGGCTCACAACAGGAGGGAGCAGGAGTGCACAGGCGGGGGACAAGCTGACACCCAACCACTGTCTGTGATGGAGAATAGAGTGCTGCAAATTATTGGGCACCAGGTGGTGGGCGCCGTGGCCACTGCGATGTTGACACCCTTGGGGACAACAACAGTATGTTCATCACTACTCCACCTGATATCCCACTTCCCCCTCCCCCCACAAGCGTTTCGCACTTTCCAGCTAATCCCTTCCTGCCCCACTCCCCTCACCATAACCCGGCTCTTGTGCCTTTATACTTTCAGATAATCCGCAAGCACCTGCGCAGCCTGTCCCCGAAGGTACCGTAAAGAGTGAGGCGGGAGAAGAGGAGGAGGAAGAACACACCGCATCACTGCATGTCTCACCTGCAGGCACCAGCTCCGATACGGGCACTACGTGTTCTTTAGAGGGTAGCATAGTGGTGGGCTCTGCACAGGGTGAGGCACCAGGAATGAGTGGCTGCAGCAAGACCAGGGGGAAAGGGTATCTTGGGGGCCAGCTCCCTGGAGGGCAAGTTCGCTTGCGAGTTCTGCTGCACAGGACTCAGATGAGGACCTCGATGGAGAGGCCTTTAGAAGAAGGGTGATGGGCATGCACATAGGTGCAATGGCAAGGGTGCCCGAGAGCCTCTTGGCAATGATAGAGTGTGGAGGAGTCCATCTCCGACATTGCACAAGGCTCTGTGCACACCATGGAGTCCTCCATTTCCAGTCTGCAAAGGATGGTAGACTCCCAGAGAGGCCATGGTGACCCAGACCTGATGGGCGATCTTGCAGTTTCCATTGCAGCACAGGTGGAAGCAACACAATGTCTTAGTGCTGTAATGCAGTCTATGCTTGGTAGCACCAATCTCAGACTGCTCTTATGCAGTCTCGACTTGATGCTACGCAAACTCTGACTGCTGCCATCATGGTTGGGTCTACCACTGTCGACCGGAGCTTTCACGGTGTCGCAGCAGCCCAGCAATCTGTGCTCCAACAGATTGCTCGGGATGCTAAGGTGCTGTCCTGGGGGAATGGCAGTGGGTCAGTGGAGCAGGAACCTGCTGTCCTCTCAGGGTGCAAGCACTCCCACCACTGCCACTCCACCATTGCCCTTGTTGCTGCCTGTCATCCAGCCAGCCCAGACTGCTGCTGCCCATGCTGCGATGGATGGCGAACTGCGAGATATTAGCTATGTCTCCTGTTGCACACTAGAAGGATCCGCTGGCGAAGAAAGTGAGAGCGACGGTGACCTTGACTACCACTGAGAGAGCTGTGGTGGTCATCTTGATCTGAGGCTGGAGGTCTGGTTGCAGGAGGTGGCAGAATTCTGTGACCACCTCTTTGGTGAAGCAGAGCCTTCTAATACACTGCTCCTAGGTAGGAGAAGTACACTCGGAATACCCTCGGAGGGTAAGGCCTCCTGTTGAGAGCCCTGATGGCCCTCCTCCTCTGGGCACATGTTCCAGTCTTTCTCACTGCCTCTGCTCCCTCTGCCATAGATCCTGGAGGGCGGGGTTGACTGCCAGTACAGCCTCCATTAATGTAACCAAATGTAGCAGTTTGATTTTTTAAAGAATAAATGTAGCTGCATTATAGTTGCCACAACACTCCTGATACAAAATAACCTTGAAATTACTAAATGAAGCTGTTGGGACTATGTGAAACTGACAAGAAAGCATTGAAACTCCACTAACCTGACAGCTGCGAGTCATTACTGATGATCCCTTTAAATAATGTCCCTGGAGTTGGCTTCCTGGTGCTTCACACCAGCTCTCCTTGTCGATGTTTACTCCAGGTTAAGGTAGGTGGCGACAATCAATTTTGCAGATTGGGGAGTCAGTGAGCATTGCACACTCACTGACGTCACGATCCACCTGGCGTTGAGGCTCCCGGCGATAACTGTTACTGGGGGGAGGGGGGGTTGCGGGGGGTGGCAGGATTTGGTGTGTGGTGCTGGATTTGTCCCACCCCGGTGATAATGCTTTAGCACCCCGCTAGTACCATCTGCTGGTGCTAACGGGAGGTGCTAAGGTACCGAATTTTTCCCCCTTGATTTGTAAATTGAGAGTCTTATAAAATAAACCAGAAATGTTACTTGTACAATATCCCTGGTATATTTGAGGGAATTGTTTAAATGGGATTGGAGAGTGTGGGCTCGATTTTCCAAGCCTCGAGGAGGCGGGAGTGGTGGAAAAATTGCAGAATCGGGGGGCAGGAACCCATCCCGCCCCCAACCCGCCTCCGTGCCAATGTCCCAGGAGGCGGGTACCCAACCTGTGCTGGGAGCCACCTCCCTGAGGCGGGAAGGGGATTAATGCCAATTAACAACCTGTTAACAGGTAGTTAACAGGCAGTTTTTTGCCTAATCCCTATTTTTAGCCCTGAAGTGTGGGCTGTCCGACGGCTCTGAACCACGTCAAGTTAGCGAGGCGGACCGTCGGTCTGCAGGGGTTGGAGGGGTCGAGATGTCCATTGTGCAGGTGAGTGATGGGTGCATGTGTGCAGAGGTAAGTGTGTGAGGTAAGTGTAAAGTGTTTTAATAAGTTTTACTTACCTTTACTTTCTCCTGCAGGCTTCCTTCCTTCAGTTCTCGGGAGTCCCTGAGCTCACCGGCACAGAAAGCAGAATGGCTGCTGAACTGCCAAAAGCTGCAGCCTCTGCTTTCTGGTCTGGAGAGATCTCTAACTGAGTCTGAGTAGAAGGACTCAAGTTAGAAGACAGATTGTCAGTGTTTGACCGCTTCACAGAGCTGTCAAATGCTGATTTTTCATCTGTCAAAAGCTCTTGACAGATGAAATGTCAATCGCTGACGTCACCAGTAACCAGGTGTCCCTTAATTGGCCTGCTGAGGTCGCTGGGCGGGCTTAACAAGGTCAATCAAGTGAAAGTAGCGTGGGTTGGCCACAAGTCGATGGAGGCGGGACTACAACCCAAAAAGTGGGAGTCCCACCTCCAAAAGCTCCCCATTGACAAAATTGAGCCCTGTGAGTCAGAAGGTTGTTGGTTCAAGCCCCACTCGAGACTTGAGCACATAATCTAGGCTGGCATATCTGTGCAGTACTGAGGGAGGCTGCAGTGTCAGAGGTGCCTCTTTCAGCTGAGATGTTAAACTGAGGCTCCATCTGCTCTTTCAGGTGGATGTAAAAGATCCCACGGCACTATTTGAAGGCCAACAGGGGAGTTCTCCCGGTATCCTGGCCAATATTTATCCCTCAACCAACACCTAAAGTAGATGATCTGGTCATTTATTTCATTGCTGTTTGTGGGAGCTTGCTGTGTGAAAATCAGCTGCCACATTTCCTACATTATAACCGTGACTACACTTCAAATGTACTTTGGGACATCCTCAGGTCATGAAAGGTGCTATATAAATGCAAGGCATTCTGTCCTGTATTGTAATTTCTGTAATATATCTTCACAGGGTGGCTCTTACTTCAAAGGGACAGACACCAAAAGTTGGTCTGATATTGATGTTGTGATATTTAGTTCCTCATTTATAAGCATTGATGACTGCAAAGAGAAGATATCATACGTGCTATGTGGTCTGGAGAATAATTTGAAGATATCTGTAATGGCCAACAGGTGAGACAAAGGAATGTTTTTAAAAAAAAATTAAAAGACTGTTAATGCTGGAAATTTGAAATAAAAATAGAAAATAATGGGAAAGGCAAACCAGATCTGTCACATTTGAAAAGGAAAGATAAGTTAATGTTTCAGGTAAGGACCTTCAACAGATGCTAACTGGCTCTACATTGCCAGTATTCTCCATTTTTTGGCAGTATTGTGTTGTGTAGGGTGTTCTCCCCACCCCCGTCACTATTCCGTCTCTATTTGCAGCTGATAGGCAAATTTGTGAGTGGCTCCTTAGAATTTAGGCATACCCTCTGCAGCAGTGTCTACGACCCATGTTCAGCTCAGTTGGGCCTCAGTTGAGCGCTGATATAATGAGGTTCATAATTCACAACAAATATACATTCCTCAAAGGAATAAAAAATTCCTCAGGGTTTGTAGTCCAACCATGGCTAACAAGAGAAGTTAAAGATAGTATTAGATTAAGGGAAGAAGCTTATAATGTTGTCAAAAAGAGTAGTAAACCTGATTGGGAGGATTACAGAATTCAGCAAAGGATGATCAAGAAATTGATAAAGAAAGAAAAGAGAATATTAGAGTAAACTAGCAAGAGACAAAAAAATAGATTGTAAAAGCTTCTATAGAGATGAAAAAAGGAAGAAAGTAAGCATGGGTCCCTTAGAGGCAGAGACAGGGGAAATTAGGGGAATAAGGAAATGGCAGAGACATTAAACAAATACTTAGGGCTTGAATTTCCCAGGGCCATGGAGGCAAGAATGGAGGCGTGTGGGGTGTTAAAATTGCAGATTCGGGGGGCACGAACCCTTCCTGCCCCCAACTCGCCTCCATGCCCATTTCCCAGGAGGCGGGTACCCGACCTGTACTGGGAGCCGCCTCCCCGAGGCGGGAAGGGGATTAGTGCCAATTAACTGCCTGTTAACAGGTAGTTAACAGGCAGTTTTTGGCCTAATCCCTATTTTTAGCCCTGAAGTATGGGCTTCCCGATGGCTCCAAACCACGCCAAGTTAGTGAGGTGGACCGTCGGGCTGAAGGGCTTGGAGGGTTCGAGATGCCCGGTGTTCAGGTGAGTGATGGGTGCATGAGTGCAGAGGTAAGTGTGTTTGGTGTGTGTAAAGTGTTTAAATAAGTTTTACTTACCTTTACTTCCTTCAGCTCTCGGGAGACCCTCATCTCACCGGCACAGAAAGCAGAATGGCCGCGAGCTATCAAAAGTTGCAGCATTCTGCTTTCTGTTCTGGAGAGATTTCTAACTGAGTCTGTGGAGAAGGACTCTAGTTAGAAGTCAGATTGTCAGTGTTTGACAGCTTCACAGAGCTGTCAAACGCTGATATTTCATCTGTCAAATGCTGAGTGTGAGTAGCAGAGACTGCCGTGAGAGTTTGGGATTAGCAGACATCGCGGAGGTGGAGCAGCGAGGCGAGGCCCAGTCGAGGCAGCCAGGAGCAGCAGCGGGTGTTGAGTCGAGTCGGAGCGGCGAGGCGAGGCGGTCTAAACAGGCTCCACAGGCAACATTCCAAGGGGAGGTCAGAATTCAAAAGTGACATCACAGCCAAGCTGATAGGTGATTGGTTGGTTGGTGAGTACTTTTCCTTCCCTTTTAAACCTTTATAAGTTGGTAAGTTCAATTAAATAGAGGTGTGATATTCATCATCTAGAATCGGGGCAGAGGGTATTTAAAAATAATAATAATAAATTTAATTAATTACATAGAATGGGAGAGCAGGTGATGTGTTACTGCTGCAATATGTGGGAGCTGGTGGACACCATTGATGTTCACAGTGATCACATTTGCAGTAAGTGCTGGCTGCTCGAGGAACTCCGGCTCCGTGTTGATGAGCTGGAGTCCGAGCTTCAAACACTGTGACACATCAGGGAGGGGGAGAGTTACCTGCACTCTGTGTTCCAGGAAGTAGTCACACCAATTAGATTAACTAATTCAGATGTAGTCCGTGGTCAGGGACAGGAGGGTGTGACTATGAGTGAGGCAGGTACGGGGATCCAGGAGGTCGTGTTGGAGGAGCCGCAGCCCTTGCTCTTGTCCAACAGGTTCGAGGCTCTTACTCCCTGTGAGGACGGGAGCGGGGACTGCAGGGAGGATGAGCAACCTGGCCACAGCACCGTGGAACGAGGGGCCATTCAAGTGGGGGGAGTAAAAAGAAATGTTGTAGTGGTAGGGGATAGTATCATTAGGGGGATAGATAGGGTTCTTTGCAGCCGAGAGCGAGAGTCCCGAAGGTTGTGTTGCCTGCCCGGTGCCAGGGTTAAGGACATCTCCTCTGGGCTGGAGAGAAACTTGGAGTGGGAGGGGGAGGATCCAGTTGTCGTGGTCCATGTTGGTACCAATGACATAGATAGGACAAGGAAAGAGGTTCTGCTGAGGGAGTATGAGCAGCTAGGGGCCAAATTAAAAAGCAGAACCACAAGGGTAATAATCTCTGGATTACTACCTGAGCCACGAGCAAATTTGGCTAGGGTAAATAGAATCAGAGAGTTAAATGCGTGGCTCAAAGACTGGTGTGGAAGAAATGGGTTTTGCTTCTTGGGACACTGGCACCAGTACTGGGACAGGAGAGAGCTGTTCCGTTGGGACAGACTTCACTTGGCCAGTGCTGGGACTAGAGTCCTGGTGAATTGAATAACTAGGGCTGTAGAGAGGGCTTTAAACTAATTAGTGGGGGGGAGGTTTCAAGAGAGCGAAAAATAAAAATGTCAGTGGAGAAGGCAATAGAGCAAGGTAGCAGTGGGGGAATTAAAAACCAGAGCATGTCAGGAAGGGACAGAATATATGAAGATAAAGGTAAAGTAGTAAAGGGGGTAAAAGCAGGAATAAATTGTCACAAAGCATATTTAAAAGTTCTTTATCTGAATGCATGCAGCATTCGTAACAAAATAGACAAGTTGACGGTACAAATGTCTACACATGGGTATGATCTGGTGGCCATTACAGAAACATGGCTGCAAGGTGAACAAGACTGGGAACTAAACATCCAGGGGTATTTGACTGTTAGGAAGGACAGACAGGAAGGAACGGGAGGTGGGGTGGCTATGTTAATAAAGGATGGAATCACTGCAATAGTGAGAAATGATATTGGGTCAAATGATCAGGATAGTGAAACAGTTTGGATGGAGATAAGGAGTAATAGGGGAAAAAGTCACTGGTGGGCGTAGTCCGAAGGCCTCCTAACAGTTGCAACTCTATTGGTCGGAGTATAAATCAGGAAATATTTGGGGCTTGTAATAAGGGAACAGCTATAATCATGGGAGATTTTAACTTTCATATTGACTGGACAAATCAAATTGGGCAGGGCAGCCTTGAGGAAGAGTTCATAGAGTGCATTACGGACGGGTTCCATGAGCAGTATGTTACTGAACCAACCAGGGGGCAGGCAATCTTAGATCTGGTCCTGTGTAATGAGACAGGATTAATAAAAAAATGTCCTAGTAAAGGATCCCCTTGGAATGAGTGACCATAGCATGGTTGAATTCCAAATTCAGTTGGAGGGTGAGAGAGTTGGATCTCAAACCAGCGTACTAAGCTTAAATAAAGGAAACTATGAAGGTATGAGAGCAGAGTTGACTAAAGTGGACTGGGAAAATAGATTAAGGTGTAAGACGGTACACGAGCAGTGGTGTACATTCAAGGAGATATTTCACAACTTTCAAGAAAAACATATTCCACTGAGGAAAAAGGGGCATAAAAGAAAAGACAGCCATCCGTGGCTAAGTAAAGTAATAAAGGATAATATCCGACTGAAAACAAGGGCATATAAAGTAGCCAAATCTAGTGGGAGGATAGAGGGTTGGGAAGCATTTAAAAGCCAGCAAAGAATAACTAAAAGATTAATTAAGAAAGGGAAGATAGATTATGAAAGTAAACTAGCAAAAAATATAAAAACAGATAGCAAGAGTTTCTACAGTTATATAAAAAGAAAAAGGGTGGCTAAAGTGAATGTTGGTCCCTTAGAGGACGAGACTGGAAAATTATTAGTGGGGAACATAGAGATGGCAAAAACGCTGAACAAGTATTTTGTATCAGTCTTTACAGTAGAGGACACTAACAATATCCCAACACTGGACAAACAGGGGGCTATAGGGGGGGAGGAGCTAAACATGATTAAAATCACTAAGGAGATGGTACTCGGTAACATAATGAGACTTAAGGCGGATAAATCCCCTGGACCTGATGGCTTACATCCTAGGGTCTTGAGAGAAGTAGCGGTAGGGATTGCGGATGCATTGGTGGTAATTTTCCAAAACTCCCTGGATTCAGGAAAGGTCCCAGCAGATTGGAAAACTGCTAATGTACCACCCTTATTTAAAAAGGGAGGTAGACAAAAGGCTGGAAACTATAGACCAGTTAGCCTAACATCTGTGGTTGGCAAAATGTTGGAGTCCATTATTAAGGAATCAGTAACAGGACATTTGGATAAGTATAAGTTAATCGGACAGAGTCAGCATGGTTTTATGAAGGGGAAGTCATGTTTGACAAATTTGCTCGAATTCTTTGAGGACGTAACAAACAGGGTGGGTAAGGGGGAACCAGTGGATGTGGTGTACTTGGACTTCCAAAAGGCATTTGACAAGGTGCCACACAAAAGATTACTGCACAAGATAAAAAATCATGGGATTGGGGGTAATATACTGGCATGGGTGGAAGATTGGCTATCTAACAGAAAACAGAGAGTTGGGATAAATGGTTCATTCTCGGGTTGGCAATCAGTAACTAGTGGTGTTCCGCAGGGGTCGGTGCTGGGACCCCAACTCTTTACAATCTATATTAACGATTTGGAGGAGGGGACCAAGTGCAACATATCCAAGTTTGCCGATGATACAAAGATGGGAGGGAAAGCAGTGAGTGAGGAGGACATAAAAAACCTGCAAAAGGACATAGACAGGCTAAGTGAGTGGGCAGAAATTTGGCAGATGGAATATAATGTTGGAAAGTGTGAGGTTATGCACTTTGGCAGAAAAAAATCAAAGAGCAAGTTATTATTTAAATGGCGAGAAACTGCAAAGTGCTACAATACAAAGGGATCTGGGGGTCCTGGTGCATGAAACACAGAAGGTTAGTATGCAGGTACAGCAGGTGATCAGGAAGGCCAATGGAATCTTGGCTTTTATTGCAAGGGGGATGGAGTATAAAAGCAGGGAAGTCTTGCTTCTGTTATACAGGGTACTGGTGAGGCCACACCTGGAATACTGCGTACAGTTTTGGTTTTCATATTTAAGAAAATATATACTTGCTCTCGAGGCAGTTCAGAGAAGGCTCACTCGGTTGATTCCGGAGATGAGGGGGTTGACTTATGAGGAAAGGTTGAGTAGGTTGGGCCTCTACTCATTGGAATTCAGAAGAATGAGAGGCGATCTTATCGAAACATTATGGGCCAGAAAATAGGTTCGGGTGCTTGCCGCGCGTGCAAGCCCCCGATGTGCACTTACGCAGCGCGCTGACATTTCAATCCTGGCCCGCATTGCATTTCCTGTCACTGGCCCGCTTCAGGCCCTGCCGCGCTGTGCGTGCGTGACCCAGCGGCGTACTTAGTGCGATGAGCCGGCTGGGATCACGTGAGCACTGGGCAACCAATGGGAGGTTGCAAAAGTTCATTCATGAGTTTGATAGTAAGAACTGTCAAACTCATGAAAACTCCTGGCCCCAAAACACTACTTAAACTTGAAAGAAAATGTAAAAAAACATCGCACTACTTAAATAAAGTATAAATAACAGTAAAAAACTATTTTAAACAATAATTTTAAATTTTGAAAAAAATTATATAAAAAATCGGGGCCAAAAATACACTTACCTTACTGTAAAGTCTTCAAAAAAATGAACCTGTGGAAAATTTTTCTAATTTTACTTAATAGACCACTTACCTGTTAAAAGTAAGTACTTACGGCTGCTTTTTCCACGCGTAAAAACCGGAGTCTTTTCCCCACGGGCAGCTCTAATAAAAAAAGGGAAGTTCAGCGTGCATGCGCTGCCTGATATGTCGTACGCGTTCCGCCTCTTAACCCCTTGGGTCAGAGGAGAGGAAATGCCGGTTTTCCCCGCATGCGCTGTGCATGCTGAAAACTGGCAATTCCTCCGGGCCCATGCGTGAGTACCCCGTCCGTACTCACGCGTTGGGACAGGAATTACTGGCCCATAAGATTGTGAGGGGGCTTCATCGGGTGGATGCGGGGAGGATGTTTCCACTGATGGGTGAGACTAGAACTAGGGGGCATAATCTTAGAATAAGAGGCTGCCCTTTCAAAACTGAGATGAGGAGAAACTTTTTCACTCAGAGGGTAGTAAATCTATGGAATTTGCTACCTCAGAGAGCTGTGGAAGCTGCGACATTAAATAAATTTAAACGGAGATAGACAGTTTCCTAGCTGATAAGGGAATTAGGGGTTACGGGGAGCGGGCAGGGAAGTGGACGTGAGTCTAGGTTTGGATCAGCCATGATCCTATTGAATGGCGGAGCAGGCCCGAGGGGCCGTATGGCCTACTCCTGCTCCTACTTCTTATGTTCTTATGAAATGTCAATCCCTGACGTCATCTGTAACCGGGTGTCCCTTAATTGGCCTGCTGGGTCAATCATGAGAAAATCGCGTGGGTTGGCCACAAATCGATGGAGGCGGGACTAAAACCCAAAAAGTGGGAGTCCCGCCTCCATCATGTCCCCATTGACAAAATCCAGCCCTTAGTATCTGTCTTCATGGAAGAAGACACAAATAACATTCCAGAAATATTGGGTAACTAAAGGTCTAGTGAGAATGAGGAACTTAGAGAAATTAGAATTAGTAAAGAAATAGTACTGGAGAAATTAATGGGACTAAAAGTCGACAGATCCCCTGGACCTGATGGCCTACATCCTAGGGTTTTAAAAGAGATAGCTACAGAGAGAGTGGATGCTTGGTTTTGATCTTACAGAATTCCCTAGATTCTAGAACCGTCCCCATGGATTAGAAGGTAGCAAACATAACCCTGCTATTCAAGAAAGGAGGGAGAGAGAAAACGGGGAACTACAGACCAGTTAGCCTGACATCAGTAGTAGGGAAAATGCTAGAATCTGTTATTAGGGATGTGGTAACAGGGCACTTAGAAAATCATAATATGATTGGGCAGAGTCAACAGGGATTTATGAAAGGGAAATCTGTTAGAGCTTTTGAGTTTGTAACTAGCAGTGTAGATAAGGGGGAACCAGTGGATGTAGTGTATTTGGATTTTCAGAAAGCATTTGAGAAGGTGCCACACAAGAGGTTATTACACAAAATTACAGCTCATTGGATTGGGAGTAATATATTAGCATGTATTGAGGATTGGTTAACGGACAGAAAATGTAGAGTAGGAATTAACAGGTCATTTTAGGGTTGGCTGGCTGTAACTAGTGGGCTACCGCAAGAATCATTGCTTGGGCCTCAGCTATTTGCAATCTATACCAATGACTTAGGTGAGGGGACCGAGTGTAATGTATCCAGGCTTGGTGATGTTACAAGGTTAGTTGGGAATGTAAGCTGTGAGGAGGACGCAAAGAGGCTGCAAAGGGATATAGACAGGTTAAGTGAGTGGACAAGAACATGGCAGATGGAATATAATGTGGAGAAGTGTGAAGTTATCCATTTTTGGTAGGAAAAATAGGAAAGCAAAATATTTTTTAAATGGTGAGGGACTGGGAAATGTTGGTATTCAGAGGAACCTGGGTAGCCTTGTACACGAATCAGAGAAAATTAACATGCAGATAATCAACAATTAGGAAAACAAATAGTATGTTAGCCTTTATTACAAAGGAATTGGAATATAAGAGTAAAGAAGCCTTACTACAATTATATAGGGCCTTGGTGAGACCACACCAAGTGGAGTACTGTGCACAGTTTTGGTCCCCTTACCTTAGGAAGGATATACTTGACTTAGAGGGAGTCCAGCAAAGGTTCACTAGACTGATTACTTGGATGAGGGGATTGTTCTATGAGGAGAGATTGAGTAGACTAGGCCTATATTCCCTAGAGTTTAGAAGAATGAGAGGTGATCTCATTGAAACATACAAAATTCTTAAAGGGTTTGACAGGGTGGATGCTGGGAGGATGTTTCCTCTGGATGGGGCATCTAGAACCAGGTGTCACAGTCTCGGAATAAGGGGTCGGCCATTTAGGACTGAGATGAGGAGAAATTTCTTCACTCAAAGGGTTGTGAATCTTTGGAATTCTCTACCCCAGAGAGCTGTGGATGCTCAGCCGTTGAGTATATTCAAGACAGCGAAAGATTGATTTTTGGATACTAAGAGAATCAAGGAATATGGGGATAGTGCAGGAAGGTGGAGTTGAGGTAAAAGATCTGCCATGATCTTATTGAATGGTGGAGCAGTCTTGAAGGGCCAAATGTCCTACTCCTGCTCCTATTTCTTATGTTCTTATGTTCATGGTGCCACCAGAATCCTAAGAGCAGACTATTGACATTCTAAGCGAGTGTTTCAGGTTACTTGATAGATATGAGGGAGCTCTGCAATACTCACTGGCAATTCCACGGTGTTCAGCTCCTTTTGATAATGAAGTAGCTCATGCTAGTCTACAGGAGGATCTGGGTAACATTCAGGCTTGGGATGACAAGAGACAGGTACCATTCACTCTACATATATGCCAGGTAATGACCATCGTGAACAAGAGAAAGCCTAGCCATCTCCCCTTGACCTTCAACAGCACCACTATTGCTGAACCCCCAACAATCAACATCCTAAAGGTCACTTTGTCCAGAAGTTTAACAGGATCAACCATATTAACAACATGGCTACATGAGAAGCCAGAGGCTGGGTACTCTGCAATGAATGGCTCACTTCCTGACCTCTTAAAGCCTCTCCACTATTTACAAGGCTCAAGTCAGGAGTGTGATGGGACACACAGCACTCGCCTGGATGGTGCAGCTGTAACAACACTTAAGAAGTTTTACACTACAGGATAGGGCAGTTTGCGTGATTGGTACCTCTGCCACTAGACTCAGTATCCAATGGTGCCAATGAGATTGTTGAAGCTGTTGTCTATATTCCAACCCCAATCATTTGGAAGCCAGAAGGAACAGCTGACACTACTTTGCCTCCCACTGTATCGAGCAGCAGCCATAGTTTCAATGCCAAAAGATACAACTGTCATTAGGTCCCTTTTTTAGGAGACCTCGGCCACAGATTGTTCTGGAGTTGCCATGCACTCATGGTTGACTGCAGTGTTGAGCACTCAGCCATCATGGTGCAGCATATATGGTTAGTATGACTCTTCCAACTGAGCTACCATCTTTAGCACATTTCTGGACACCATTCCCAATGCCTGTACTTATTTTTGATGCTCTATATGTGTCCTTATTTTAAATGTCAGACCCCCAAGATCTGGATTGCAAGGCTCTTTAACCAAAAGCAGATGTCCCCCATACCTTCCGATTAACAATAAATGCTTTCTGATCTTCTACTCCTGTTCCTTCTAGCCACTCGTGCTCTGTACATTATCCCGTGTATAACTCTCGGGCTCACTAATGGCTCCCCCCGGGTGGGTGTGTCTAGACTGATGCTTGGAAGTTAGACCATGAAATACAGAGGAGCCTGACTGAAAGGTCACCTTCTTCCACTGTGATTGGACCATTCCTTTTGTTGGCCTCTTTCCCTCAGTCCCAAAGAACAGCTCCCTTCTTTGCATCTTTTGAACCAACAAATCCTCTACAGAGGAGTATGAAAATTTAACTTTCCAATCAAAAGGAACATTTACCTCACTGTCTCTGAGGCAATCTCTTACAAGCTTCTTCCCAAATCCTTTCATTGGAGATGTACACTTTTTCCTATTCCCACACCCCAGAACCGTTGTGTTAAAAAAATTGTTTTAATTCTGGCTACATTTCATGAATGCATTGTGCGATATATAGAAGGCACAATAATATCAGCCCATTATCTTAAATGTTGATACACACATATATGATCCAAACTGTTTTTCATTTCAGGATATTGATGGAAAAGAAGACTTCACTTTCTCTCCGATTTCAGTTCAAGTGTTTCAAAGATCTGCATATTCACCACTTTGATGTTATGCTTTGCTATGATTTATTAGGATCCATTCCATCCCAAGGTTTGCATTTTATTTTCCACTATTATTTAGATCTGAGCACATAATGCATTTTGCTGTAGGCAATGTATTCAAAGGAATACAGCTTTGAAAAAAATATTCAAGCTATTTAACAGATTGAGAACAATCACTTAAAGAAATACTCCATGATATCTTTCATATGATGGCTTTTCATACACATTTTTGGGAAAATATATTCTTTGCAGCAAATTAAGTAATAAGATTATACTTTTTTCCTTGATAGCTTCCAAGTAGAGCTATTATTGTCTTAATTTTTCTCCATTTAAGGCGCACATGGAATACCTCCATGACCTCCCATTGCCTAGGTTTACTTTCGCAACACTCATTCTCCAAGTCAGTGAAAGATCAAGTATATTCCACAAATGAGAAAGACCTTCATAACTTGTTTGTGACTTCAGCACTTGTATTTAACTCTTCCCATTATCCTCTCTCTATTATGCGAGAGGTGTTTTTTTCTTCGAATGGGATAGCTATCTCTATTCAATTTGTAAAATAAATTAAACTAGACAATAACTCATCACATGGGAGTAGAGGTAGTTTCTTTTCTGGCATATTCCTCCTTGTATACCATCAGATTTTTTTGGTGGTCTCTTTGTGTAATATTTATTTTATTTTTTGATCACATTGATTTCATTTTCTTTACTGTATTTTTATCCATACGGCTATTTTTACTTTTAACTTATTGGGTAAAATAAGGTCTTGGTTTATTGTTTTCTTAATGCTTTGTCTTGTTTCCTGTTCCTTGCTACTTTTCCATACCTATTAGTGGATGGTGACACAAAGGATCAGATGCCCTCTCCCCTGCTCTCCCAAAGGTAGTAGCCTGGATTTTTTTGTGTGCCCATCTAGTCTTAATGATGGAGCTTCAGAGGCACAGGCAGCAAGAGTAGCAGCAGCCTGAAGATGATGCAGAGGATAGCCTATTGCCACCTTCAACAGACATTCATGCTACTCTCATACTAGAAACCTTCTCTTGACTACAATAACTGCAACTGTCCTGAACTTTCATACAATGGGGTCATTTCAGGCTGTCACTAGGTGGGGGACTTCAATGTCTGTGTACAGACGCATTAACAAGTCACAGATGCATTGCTTGTCAGAGCAGGAAGATTCAATTCCTCCCCAATAGGCAATTGGCAGCAGTGCGACAAGATACTACAGTTTTAGAGAATGGCAGGATTCCCAAAGGTCCAAGGAGTCATAGATGCCTCAGACTATGTCAATAGAAAAATATTCCACTTTCTCAGTGTAGTTAGTCAATTCTGATTATGGTGCAGGAATGGAGCTCATTATATTAGTGCTCAGGTTGGGTCGTGGAAAACTACACAGGTTTCAAGGAGTTCTTGAATGATGAAATGCCTTAAAATGAAGGCATCATGGCCATTCCCAGAGAAGCCAACATTCACTTGCAAGATGTTCAGAGTAGCAGAAGACAATCCATTGCAAACTGCAAGAAACTTATTCAAGAGATCTCCTCTTGACTATAATATCTGATCACTGCAATGCTAGTCTGCATGCACAACAACTGTAGTGCAACCCTAATTTTAATGTGAAATCATATTATGTGTGTGCCTAGTGTTTCTTCCTACGCTGCTTTCCCTTGGTACCAGTGTATAAAGAATGTGCTCTTAAACCTAGCTTTTAGTTCACCTAGGCGCTATCCCAATGGTGTGTGAGATGGCTGAGTTGCTATAGGTGCCTCCTGAGACTTAGGTAGCCCTTGTTTCAAAGTAGCTTACTCCCGAGATTGACTTGCTGTAGGCGAGACCTCTTATGCTGCTTCCTTTCTGCTGCACGTGTAGGCTACGCTGCCTCACACACTAGAGAAAAATTGGGTGTTAAAGTAAATCACGATTCTTCATAACTAAACAGGCAATTTTGTTTTTGTTTTATTTTACCTCTTAAATGCAGGCTTTATTCAGTTGATGGAACTATTGTTCCGGGAACGGTAGTGTAGTGGTAATGTCACTGGGTTAGTAATCCAGAGGCCTGGACTAATGATCCAGAGACGTGAGTTCAAATCCACGGCAGCTGGGGAATTTAAATTCAGTTAATTAAATAAATCATGAAACTACTGGATTGTCATAAAAACCCATCTGGTTCACTAATGTCCTTTAGGGAAGGAAATCTGCTGTCCTTACCTGGCAGGCCTATAAGTGACTCCAGACCAACAGCAATGTGGTTGACACTTAACTGCCCTCTGAAATGGCCTAGCAAGCCACTCAGTAACAAACTGCTACGAAACACAATAATAAGAATCAAACCGGACAGACCACCCGGCATCAACACGGCAATGGCACACCCAGCCCAGTCGACCCTGCAAAGTCCTCCTCAACAACATCTGGGGATTTGTGCCAAAATTGGGAGAGCTGTCACACAGACTAGTCAAGCAACAGCCTGACACAGTCGTACTCACAGAATCATACCTTTTAGCTATACTCACAGAATCATACCTTTTAGTCAATGTCCCGAACTCCTCCATCACCATCCCTGGGTATGTCCTGTCCCACCGGCAGGACAGACCCACCAGGGGTGGTGGCACAGTGGTATACAGTCGGGAAGGAGTGGCCCTGGGTGTCCTCAACATTGACTCCAGACCCCATGAAGTCTCATGGCTTCAAGTCAAGCATGGGCAAGGAAACCTCCTGCTGATTACCACCTACTCCCTCCATCAGCTGGTGAATCTACTCCTCCATGTTGAACACCATTTGGAAGAAGCACTGAGAGTAGAAAGGGCACAGAATGTACTCTGGGTGGGGGACTTCAATGTCCATTACCAAGAGTGCCGCGGTAGCACCACTACTGACTAAGCTGGCTGAGTCCTGAAGGATATAGCTGCCAGTCTGGGCCTGCGACATGTGGTGAGAGAACCAACACGAGGGAAAAACTTACTTCACCTTGTCCTCACCAATCTACCTGTTGCAGATGCATCTCTCCACAACAGTATTGGTAGCAGTGACCACCGCAAAGCCATTGTGGAGACAAAGTCCTGTCTTCACACTGAGGACACCCTCCATCATGTGTGGCACCACCCCCATGCTAAATGGGATAGATACAGAACAGATCTAGCAGCTCAAAACTGGGCATCCATGAGGCGCTGTGGGCCATCAGCAGCAGCAGCATTGTATTCCACCACAATCGGCAACATCATGCCCAGCATATCCCTCACTCTACCATTACCATCAAGCCAGGGGATCAACCCTGGTTGAATAAGGAGTGTAGAAGAGCATGCCAGGAGCAGCACCAGGCGTACCTAAAAATGAGGTGCCAACCTGGGGAAGCTGTAACAAATGCATGCTAGAAAGCGGAAGCAGCATGCTATAGGTAGGGCTAAGTGATCCCACAATCAACGGATCAAATCATAGCTCTGCAGTCCTAGCACATCCAGTCGTGAATGGTGGTGAACCATTAAACCACTAACGGGAGGAGGAGGCTCCATGAATATCCCCATCCTCAATGATGGTGGAGCCCAGCACCTGAGTGCAAAAGACAAGGCTGAAGTGTTTGCAACCATCTTCAGCCAGAAGTGCCGAGTGGATGATCCATATCGGCCTACTCCTGAGGACCCCACCATCACAGAAGCCAGTCTTCAGCCAATTCGATTCACTCCACATGATATCAAGAAACGGCTGAGCGCACTGGATACAGCAAAGGCTATGGGCCCCAACAACATCCCGGCTATCGTGCTGAAGAATTGTGCTCCAGAACTAGCCGCGCCTCTAGCCAAGCTGTTCCAGTACAGCTACAACACTGGCATCTATCCAATAATGTGTAAAACTGCCCAGGTATGTCCTGTCCATAAAAAGCAGGACAATTCCAACCCAGCCAATTACTGCCCCATCAGTCCACTCTCAATCATCAGCAAAGTGATGGAAGGCATCATCGACAGTGCTATCAAGCGGCACTTACTCACCAATAACCTGCTCACAATTGCCCAGTTTGGGTTCTGCCAAAACCATTCAGCTCCCGACCTCATCACAGTCTTGGTCCAAACATGGACAAAGGAGCTGAATTCCAGAGGTGAGGTGAGAGTGACTGCCCTTGACATCAAAGCAGCATTTGACCGAGTGTGGCATTAAGGAGCCCTAGTAAAACTGAAGTCAATGGGAATCGGGGGGAAAATGCTCCACTGGCTGGAGTCATACCTAGCACAAAAGAAGATGGTTTTGGTGGTTGAAGGTCAATCATCACAGCCCCAGGACTTCGCTGCATGAGTTCCTCAGGGCAGTGTCCTAGGCCCAACCATCTTCAGCTGCTTCATCAATGACCTTCCCTCCAACATAAGGTCAGAAATGGGGATGTTCACTGATGATTACACGGTGTTCAGCGTCATTCACATCTCCTCAGATAATGAAGCAGCCCATGCCCATATGCAACAAGACCTGGACAACGTTCAGGCTTGAGCTGATAAGTGGCAGGTAATATTTGCGCCACAGAAGTGCCAAGCAATGACTATATCCAACAAGCGAGAGTCTAACCACCTCCCTTTAACATTCAATGACATTACCATTGCTGAATCCCCCACTATCAACAACCTGGGGGTCACCATTGACCCAAAACTTAACTGGACCAGCCACATAAGCAGGACAGAGGCTAGATATTCTGCGGCGAGTGTCTCACCTCCTGACTCCCCAAAGCCTTTCCACCATCTACAAGGCACAAGTAAGGAGTGTGGTGGAATACTCTCCACTTGAGTGCAGCTCCAACAACGCTCAAGAAGCTCGACACCATCCAGGACAAAGCAGCCTGCTTGATTAGTACCCCATCCACCACCTTAAACATTCACTCCCTCCACCACCAGTGTACTGTGGCTGCAGTGTGTACCATCTACAAGATACACTGCAGCAACTCGCCAAGGCTTTTTCGGCAGCACCTCCCAAACCCGCAACCTCTTCCACTAGAAGGACAAGGGCAGCAGGCACATGGGAACACCACCACCTTCAAGTTCCCCTCCAAGTCACACACCATCCTGACTTAGAAGTACATTGCCGCTCCTTCATCGTCGCTGGGTCAAAATCCTGGAACTCCCTACCTAACAGCACTGTGGGAGTACCTTCACCACACGGACTGCAGTGGTTCAAGATTAGGGATGGGCAATAAATGCTGGCCTTGCCAGCGACGCCCACACCCCATAAACGAATATTTAAAAAAAAAAATTTGAATCAGAAGCTTGAGAGTTCAAATTCTATACCGGACTTAAACCGATAATATAGATTAACACTTCAATGCATGAGGGAGTGCTGCATTGTCAGAGATGCTGTAGTTTAGGCGAACCATTAAACTGAAGCCATATCTGCCTGGTGTTCAGGTGGATATGAAAGATCCCATGGCACTATTTATAAAAGTTTAGGGATTTCTCACAGTATTCTGGCCAGCACTTTTCTCTCAACCAGCACGCCAAAAATAGTTGAACTGCTTATTCCTCTGCTGTCTGTAGGATGCTATGTGCATAATGGCTGCTCTGTTTGTCTCTGCATTAAAAACAATTGCTGCACTTCAGAGTAATTCATTGTGCAGCTCTTTGTGATGCTTCTAACAGATGTTGATATCTTCTTCAAGTGGATTTTTTTTAAATGTTGTACAGATGTTAAAAGGAGCTTATATCGACAACTGTACAATTGTGGGGATGATGTAAAAATCCAGCTTTATTCAGTCTCTCTGCTGCAATACCAGGTGGAATTTGTGAAGGTATCTACTGTTGGTGTAAAGGATCTGATTCGTCTGGTTAAACATTGGTTTAAGACCTCACTCGCTAAGCCCACTGAGGCCAATAGGTTTGGATACATTTGCACTAGATTGTTTCTTTTTATGTTGTAATGTTTAATAAAAGTATAATGTGACTATTTAGCTTTAGAAAATTGATATCAAATTGGTGAACTCTGCTGGATAAAAATATATAATAGTTATTACTTATCATGTGAATGCTGATCATGCTCAGTCAGAATCCTCTCTCTACCATATTAGCAGAGGCATTAAACTACTAAAAATAAATGATTTAATGTGAACATTCATAGAAAGAACTTGTATTTATATAGTGCCTTTCACAATCTCAGGATGTCCTAAAGGCAGGCTCATAGCCAATTAAATACTTTTGAAGTTTATTCATTGTTGTAATGTAGTGAAATTGCAGAGAGAGCAATTTGATATGAGCAAATTAAGTGTTTGCACAATAACATCACCAACAGTAATTTCCACCCTATGGTTAAGATCCTGGTAGTTCAGTACTTTTGAAGTTCTAATAATAATAATAATAATAATAATAATTCAACTTTATTGTCATTGTACAATGCACAACGAAATGTGATCTTGCAAGCTCCCATGAGTCCAGTACAAATAACATTAACATTAAACGTAAATAGCACCGTCCTGGGAGAAGCAAAGCCGCTGCGTCTGTGCGCGCCGCCATTCCATTTCCACCATTCCTCCTGTCCGACAATCTTCAGCCCAACGCCCGGGCCTGCTCACCCCAGGCACTAACCAGGCCTGGCTCTGCTTAGCTTCCAAGCCTTGCCAGTGACCCTGTCCCTAGTTACTGACTCACATCTGTATCACAAATGTGACGTGATCAGTTACAATCTGAGGCAATAATCTAGTTGTCTGAAGCTATTTAATAAATCATTTCAATCATTTAATTAAAGGAAAGTTATTTGAGGTAATGTAACAGGAAGAAATACTACTTCATTATCACATCCAGGCATGAAGATGATTTGTACTGTTGCCAGTGCAAATATACTCCACTGAGACTTGAAACATGGATATAAGATATAAAAGATGCAAAGTTCTAATTACACCTTAACCTGCTTTCAGTTAACTGTAGGGGGGATGAGTTGGATGTAGAACTGGTTGAGATAGGATGAAGCGAAATTATTGAGGGGTTTGTAAATGAGAACAAAGATTTTGAATTCAGAAACAGAGAGACAGTGAAGACCAGTAAGGACAGTGTTGATGGGCGAATGAGACCTGGTGCAGGAAAGGATACAGGCAGCAGAATCTTGGTCAAGTTGGAATTTATATAGGGAGGAGTTCGGGAGACCAGTAAGAAGTCAAGTTTGAGGTTAAAAAAAACTCTGAATAACTGTTTGAGCCATGGAGGAGTGAAATAGGAGCAAAGGTGAGCAGTGTTATGGAGGTCTAAGTATGCAGTCTTGGCAATGGATTGGCTGTGCAGTTTGAAACTCAGCTCAGTGTCAAGCAGCACACTAACGTTGTGTGTTGTCTGTTTCAGCTTGAGTGAAAAGTTAGGTAAGGGGATAGAGTCAAGAGCAAAAGGATACGTAGTTTTTGACAGCAGTCGAATAAGATGACTTCAGTTTTCCGAATATTCAGCTGGCACAGTTGGTAGCACCCTCGTCTCTGAGTCAGAATAGAAACATAGAAACATAGAAAAATAGGAGCAGGAGTAGGCCATTCGGCCCTTCGAGCCTGCTCCGCCATTCAGTATGATCATGGCTGATCCTCTATCTCAATACCATATTCCTGCTCTCCCCCCATACCCCTTGATGCCTTTTGTGTCTAGAAATCTATCCATCTCCTTCTTAAATATAATCAGTGACTTGGCCTCCACAGCCTTCTGTGGAAGAGAATTCCACAGGTTCGCCAACCTCTGAGTGAAAAAATTTATCCTCATCTCAGTCCTAAATGTCCTACCCCATAACCTGAGACTGTGACCCCCCCAGCCAGGGGAAACATCCTCCCTGCATCCAGTCTGTCTAGCCCTGTCAGAATTTGTGGGTTCAACTCCCACTCCAGGGACTTGAGCAAAAAAATCCAGGCTGACACTCCAGTACAGTGCTGAGGGAGTGCTGCACTGTCAGAGGTGCTGTCTTTCGAATGCGATGTTAAACCGAGGCCCCGTCTGCTCTCTCAGGTGGACGTAAAAGATCCCATGGCACTATTTTGAAGAAGAGCAGGGGAGTTATCCCCGGTGTCCTGGCCAATATTTATCCCTCAATCAACATCACTAAAACAGATTATCTGGTCATTATCACATTGCTGTTTGTGGGAGCTTGCTGAGCACAAATTGGCTGCCACGTTTCCTACTTTAAAGCATTTTTGGACATCCGGTGACCATGAAAGGCACTATATAAATGCAAATCTTTTCTTTCTGGTTTATTCAAAACTTGATGTCAGACAACACTAACTATTTTGGGATCGTGGGTGGAGAAGTAGAGCTGGATGTCATCAGCATACATATCGAAACTGACCCCATGTCTGTGGATAGTGTTTTCAGTGGGTGGCATATAAATGAGGAAAAGGACTGTCCTATGGATGGACACTTGGGATGCTCTGGAAGTGACTGTGCAGGGGTGGGAGGAAAAGCTGTTGCTGGAGATATGCTGACTCTGTTGGGACATAGAGTGGAACCAGTTGAGGGCAGTCCCCCAAAGTTAGATCACAGATGAGAGATAGTGGAGTCATTGACTGTGCTGCTCTTTGTGGAGAGGCTTAAGAAGACAGGGTGGGAAAGCACATAATGTAGTCACAGAGGATGTTGTAGATGAATTTGATTAAGGCTGCCTTGACATGTATCATTAGTTAAAAGATGCTCATCTGGATTGTGTTCCTGGCAAGCAATCTGAATGCAGTATTAGTGGTCTTAAGATGCTGATGTATTAGATGGAAGAGTGCCCTTTTTGGCTATAGAATAAAGCCATTTTCTCATCCTGACATGGGTAAAATACCCATTACTGAGTCAATTTGATATGTCTTCATAGATTCCGGAGGCTTCCTTCTTCCTATGCCATGGAACTCATCACCATCTATATCTGGCAGTTGGCAGGAAAGCCCATATTTTTCAGTTTTGTCCAAGGCCTCCGAGCAGTACTCAAGTTCCTGGTAAATTGCACTGATATTTTTATCATCTGGTGTGATCACTATGATGAAAACGTTCATATTGTGAAGAAAGTTCTTCAGAAACAAAGCAGGTAAATACCAAGAATAAGTTAACAAAACCCAAGCATGGATTTGCACTGGTCTGAATTGGACTCTACACTCATTTAGAAAAAAAAATCCAAATCAGTTGCTCCTTTAAATGAAATAATAGCATGTATGTACAGATACAATTAGTGTCATTGAGTTCCTTCTGTTATGTTATACTTGTCCTCCTCTCAGCATTTAGGTGACCTATGATAATTTTAGTAAGTCTAGCCTGAGAGGCCTCGTAGATAAAGACACTGCCCGATATGACACTAGGCCATACAGACCAGAGTGTCACAGATTTGATTCCTGGTTAGCTGATCAAACAAGGTTAAGGAAACCTCTGGCTGATCACCACATTTCATGCTCCCCCCCCGCCCCCCATCTCAATTATTGAACACCACTTGGAGAAATCACCAAGAGAAGCAAAAACACAGAATATTACTCTGGGTGGAGGGCTTCAATGACCATTGCCAAGCATGGCCTGGTAGTACCACCACTGACTGAGTTGGTCGAGTTGTGAAAGCTGCCAGACTGGGCTTGCATCAGGTGATGAAAGGACCAACATGAAGCAGTAGCCTACCTGACCTCATCCACACCAACCTAACTATTGCAGACATGTCTAACTGTGAGAGCATTAGTAGGAGTGATCACCACATTGTGGAGACAAGGGGGATGAATATCTTTGGCCTTGTTTCGTTAGCAGAAGTGCAGCGGAGTAGGTGCCACTGACCTCCATTTCTGACCTCACCAGAGTATCTAGTATCTGAGCGGAGTCACTTAATTTGAATACTGCCAGCAAGCACCCATGGGAGCTTCTTGGGCATTTGCCGTAGGAGGGGAATCGGTCAATAGATGGCCGATCCAGACAACAGCTTCCAGTATTTCCAAAGTCTTAAAGGCCATGTGCCCCTGGTGGCGTAAATGCCCACCATTTGCCAGTAAATTAGGAAACCTTCCCCTGACCTGAGGAAGTTCACTGATCGGCACTGAAGGTTCCTGGCATAAGTGCCAAGATTGCTGGTCTGAGGATTTTAATGTTTAAAATTCCCAATGTTTGAAATTCCCAAGTAAGTGTAAATGATAATATTGTTTGTTTTCAATTCCAGACCTTTTGTTTTGGATCCGGCTAACCCCACTTTCAATGTCTGTGAAAATAGCAATGCTTGGGATGAAGTGGCTTACGTGGCTCGTCAAAGTCTTCTGAAGCCACTTCTCAGTGGTGTGCAAGCAAAGGTTCCATGGCTCTTTACCAATAATTGGTGACATTTGTTTTATCACCTGAGTGGTATACATATCAGAGTATGCCCTAGGTAACTACGAAATACGTTACAAAGGAGAAGGAGTGGCATTAATGCAAAATTATGTGTAAACTAATATAATAGAGCATTTTACTTAATTCTGATGCCTGTGCGCAAGTGAGGAAGAAGGGACCTGAGCTCCTGCCTTCTAAGATAGGACTCCGGATCGATATCATACATGTTGACCTAGCAAATTAGTAAAATCTGATCAATTGCGTCAAAAAAGCTGAAAACTAGAGAATGTCCCTGATTATAAACCTGAAATGTGTGGAAACAAATAATTTCATGGGTTTTCTACCTTATGCCACAGGGATACATAACATTCCTCCATTTGAATTAGAGAAAAACGTAAGTAAATGAAAGCCTGAAGGACGTAATCCAAATGTTGAAGGCACAAAATTGCTGTCCTGGAAAAAGTTGAGTTTTACATTAAAAATGAATCATTCTGGTTAATTTTATGCATTTGACAGATTTTTAATACTGTATTAAAAAAAATAAAGTTGACATTTGGATTTTCAACAAACCAACTAGACTATTATTTCCCTAAAGGTTACCTTAACATTAGGTCTCTCAAATCTAACCCCCCACCCACCTCCCTCGCTCATACCAGTTCACAGAGGCACAATACCCCATTCAACTCTCCACCCTTCATGGAGACACACTCCTCCTCCAAATCATACTGGCACTCTTCTCCCTCTCCTCAATTCAATCTAGCACTCCTCTCCCTTTCCCCCTCCCCCAATTCAACCTGCACTCTTACACCCTCTCACCCTGTTCAAACTTGCAGTATTCTTCCCTCCCCCAACTTCAAGCTGGCACTCATTTCCTCCTCCTCCAGCCCCACCAGTTGAGGCTGGAACTCACTTCCATCTATTCCAACAACAACTAACATTTGCATAGAGTCTTTAACGTAGAAAAGCATCCCATAGTGAATGAATGCCAATCCAAGAAGGAGATATTAGAAGGGGTGCCAAAAGCTTGGCTAAAGAGGTAGATTTTAAGGTGGGTCTTAAAACTGGAGAGAGAAATGGAGGGCTTCAGGCAGAGAATTCCAAAG
Organism: Somniosus microcephalus; assembly: GCF_052327205.1. Taxonomy (NCBI): domain Eukaryota; kingdom Metazoa; phylum Chordata; class Chondrichthyes; order Squaliformes; family Somniosidae; genus Somniosus; species Somniosus microcephalus. Next base: position 186,377,436 of record NC_140987.1, on the reverse strand, counting down.
CATAGGGCCTAGGCATCTCAAGGCAAAGCTGCCAACAGTGGGGCAAAAGGAACAGAGGATGCCCAAGGCTAGAGAGTAAGATTTTCATCAAAGGTGGAGGAGAGAGAGTGGTTGAGCCAATCAACAGATGCAGAAGTATCATGGTGAATCGAAGGCCAAAGGTTAAGCAATTGGGAGTTTGAAGAGAGTTTTTCTGGGGTGGAGATGGGATTCTAAGGGAATAGAGGGATGTGGGTGATGAGGGATACAAGGAAATTGTCAGAGATGGCCTTGTCTGTGACCTCATGGCCCGGCATATCCCTCACTCTACCATTACCATCAAGCCGGGAGATCAACCCTGGTTTAACAAAGAGTGCAGGAGAGCATGCCGGGAACAGCACCAGGCATACTGAAAAATGAGGTGTCAACCTGGTGAGGCTACAACACAGGACTACTTGCATGCCAAACAACGGAAGCAACATGCGATAGAGCTAAACGATCTCACAACCATCGGATCAAATCAAAGCTCTGCAGTCCTGCCACATCCAGTCGTGAGTGGTGGTGGACAATTAAACAGTTAACAGGAGGAGGAGGCTCCAAAAATATCCCCATCCTCAATGATGGTGGAGCCCAGCACGTGAGTGCAAAAGACAAGGCTGAAGCATTTGCAACTATCTTCAGCCAGAAGTGCCGAGTGGATGATCCATCTCGGCCCTCCTCCTGAGGTCCCCAGCATCACAGATGCCAGTCTTCAGCCCATTCAATTCACTCCACGTGATGTCAAGAAACGGCTGAAGACACTGGATACTGCAAAGGCTATGGGCCCTGACAACATTCCGGCAATAGTACTGAAGACTTGTGCTCCAGAACTAGCTGCGCCCCTAGCCAAGCTGTTCCAGTACAGCTACAACACTGGCATCTACCCGGCAATGTGGAAAATTGCCCAAGTATGTCCTGTCTACGAAAAGCAGGACAAATCTGACCCGGCCAATTACCGTCCCATCAGTCTACTCTCAATCATCAGCAAAGTGATGGAAGGTGTCGTCGACAGTGCTATCAAGCGGCACTTACTCAGCAATAACCTGCTAACTGACGCCCAGTTTGGGTTCCGCCAGGGCCACTCAGCTCCTGACCTCATTACAGCCTTGGTCCAAACATGGACAAAAGAGCTGAACTCAAGAGGTGAGGTGAGAGTGACTGCCCTTGACATCAAGGCAGCATTTGATCGAGTGTGGCATCAAGGAGCCCTAGCAAAACTGAAGCCAAGGGGAAAACTCTCCATTGGTTGGAATCATACCTAGCACAAAGGAAGTTGGCTGTGGTTGTTGGAGGTCATTCATCTCAATCACATGACATCACTGCAGGAGTTCCTCAGGGCAGTGTCCTAGGCCCAACCATCTTCAACTGTTTCATCAATGACCTTCCCTCCATCATAAGGTCAGAAGTGGGGATGTTCGCTGATGATTGCACACTGTTCAGCACCATTCGAGACTCGTCAGATACTGACGCAGTCCGTGTCCATATGCAGCAAGACCTGGACAACATTCAGACTTGGGCTGACAAGTGGCAAGTAACATTCGCACCACAAAAGTGCCAGGCAATGATCACATCCAACAAGCGAGACTCTAACCATCTCCCCTTGATATTTAATGGCATTACCATCGCTGAATCCCCCACTATCAACACCCTGAGGGTTACCATTGATCAGAAACTGAACTGGACCAGCCATATAAATACTGTGGCTACAAGAGCAGGCCAGAGGCTGGGAATTCTGCGGCGAGTGTCTCACCTCCTGACTCCCCAAAGCCTTTCCACCATCTACAAGGCACACGTCAGGAGTGTGATGGAATACTCTCCACTTGCCTGGATGAGTGCAGCTCCAACAACACTCAAGAAGCTCGACACCATTCAGGATAAAGCAGCCCGCTTGATTGGCACTCCATCCACCACCTTTAACATTCACTCCCTCCACCACCGGCACACTGTGGCTGCAGTGTGTACCATCTACAAGATGCACTGCAGCAACTCGCCAAAGCTCCTTCAACAGCACCTTCCACCCCGCAACTTCTACCACTTAGAAGGACAAGGACAGCAGACGCATGGGAACATCACCACCTACAAGTTCCCCTCCAAGCCACACACCATCCTGACTTGGACCTGTATCGCCGTTCCTTCACTGTCGCTGGGCCAAAATCCTGGAACTCCCTTCCTAACAGCATTGTGGGTGTACCTACACCATATGGACTGCAGCGGTTCAAGAAGGCGGCTCACCACCATCTTCTCAAGGGCAATTAGGGATGGCACTAAATGCAGGCCTAGCCAGTGACGCCCACATCCCATCAATGAATATAAAAAAAATAGAGAGGCCAAGAGGAAAGAGAGAGAGAGAGAGGGACAGTTGTAATGGGCTTGGGTCCAGAGCTGAAGCCAACTGTTCCAGATTTTTGATTTATTTCACAAATGCATTTTGGCATAGCTAAAAAAATCTGGAAATAAAAAGCTGGCTTCAGTAAAACAGACCATGAAGCTGTCGGACTGGATTGACCTTTAGAGAAGGAAACCTGCCGTCTTTACCCGGTCTGGCCTATATGTGACTTCAGCCCTCACCAACATGGTTGACTCTTAACTGCCCTCTGTAGTGGCCCAGCAATCTAGTGGCCTAGTATCAAACCGCTATCTGCATTGGTTCAAGAAGAAGGCGGAAGGGATGGGCAATAAATGCCAGCCTTGCCATCAATGCCTATATCTCGAGAATTAATATAAAAAAGAAAAACTTCAAATTTTCTATAGTTGTGTGTGCTGCTCAAATTCTACTTAATGATTGTCACCTTTAGAAACTCACAAATATTTTTAAATTAAAATAGTTTTTTGGTCAGCAGGGTGACATATGCAGAAAGCCATCACCATGTTTAAGAGTCTCCAGAGGAAATGACAAAGAAATCTGCAGCTGTAGTATTTCTGCCTTCCTAATACAGCGTACACACTTCCCTCCTCTAGGTATATAACCCACTTAGCTAAGGCTGGAGAACTTGGGTGTAGGTTGGCAGAGCCACGACTTAGGGACAGGGGTACTTTTGGAGTTTAGCCAACTAAAACCATGCAAAACAGACCACTAGTAAGCACTGCTCTGCTTGTCCAGCTCAGACCACCCTACCTGTACAGCAGTGACTTGCAAGGTTTTCAGGAGTGAAGTGGGAAGAATCCCAACCTCAAGTGACAGGTTTACGCTCCAGGTTCCATTAGTGAACCAGATTAGCTGGTCAATCATTAACAATGCACTGGAGAACTGCAGAAGTGCCTGGTTCAGATTATCAAGCCTGCCACCGAGTTGACTTGGTTTCAAATTTCCAAGACTAAGGGGGAGAAATTCAGTTGGTTAGCACCTCCCGTTAGTGACTGGCAGAGGCGCTAATGGGGCGCTGATGCAGTAGCGCCGGGGCGAGGCAAATCCAGCGCCGCACGGCAAATCCGGCCCCCCCCCCCGCGCCTGTCGTGCTGCCGCTAACAGTTACCGCCGGGGACTTCAACACCAGGCAGATCGTGATGCCAGTGAGCTGGGCGCCCGATCTGCAAATTCATTTTCACCCCCTGCCTTAGTGCCAAACTGTTACACTTGGTTACATTAATGGGGGCTGTACTGGCAGTCAATCTTGCCCACCAGGATCTACTGCAGAGGGAGTGAAGGCAGCGAGAAAGACTGGAACATGTGGCCAGAGGGAGGAGGAGGGCCATCAAGGCTCTCAACAGGAGGCCTTACCCTCCGAGAGTATCCCGACAGCACTTCTCCTACCTTCAATGAAGCGAGGAGCAGTGTATTAGATGGCTCCGCATCACCAAGGTGGTGGTCACAGAACTCTGCCACCTCCTCCAAACAGACCTCCAGCCTCACACCAGGATGACTTAAACCCCAGATCCGTTTTGGTCACCACATGCCCATCGTGCCATCCCTCTGTCATGCCATATCACAGCGTCCTCCTGGGCGCAAAGTTGAAATGAGAGAGACCATAAAATATTGCAAACTCCATGAATAAATTTATGCATAAACATATCACACATATCTGTGGTGATGATGGCTTGAGATTAGACTGCACCCGCTATTGGTCAGCGCTTTGAGTTTAATGCCACTGAGCTAGCCATTAGCGCTTGATTTAGCGCTCCAATCCTTTCTTTGTGCAATGAAACTGAATTTTGTGTGTAGTCTGAATCATTAGCGCCTGGCACTAAATCTCAAACTTTGCTAAAGTTAGTGCCGATTCCTGGACTATAATGAATTTCTCCCCCTAGGCGTGTTACCTTGAAGTCTCCTCAACTCTCAACAATGTTGAACAATATAATTGGAAAGTAAAAGATGCTGCAGACTATTCACAATTACATGATCGATTGCCGCATCTCTCTAAATTCCCTGCTGATGCCACATAATTGGTGAGTCTCAGAAAGCAAGCACAAATCATCACTGCCAGAGGGATTTGCAGCACCTATTCTACACATTCTGAGTAAGGCATTCAGAGATCTACCTACAGTCTTGAGTGTGGTGTATGTAACCTGTTCCACCTTAAGAGAACTACCTTAAGAGATGTACTACTTTCTCTTGGCTGCTGTAATACCGGTGGTGACTACACCGGTATATAAACGTTGTGTAGTGATTCGCTGGGCAGTTCAGCCCTGACCTCCGAATAGTAAAGACCTGTTAAACGTATTCTTGTTGTCTGTGTCCAGTGATTTATAATAAGCATAACTGGGACACACAGACTCAACAGTGGCGACGAGTCCGATCTTACCCTGCGGCAGTTTTACATCCAAGGCAGCTTCGTCCTCAGAACGGGCGTCGAGAAGAGGCATCCGCCCTCATCATCCTGCTGAGCACCACATCGCACGGGAGGCATCGAGAACCCGGGTTAAAAAGAAAAAAATTCTGACCATGAAGCCCTCCATCAGCGACAGGCAGTGATCATCCCTTCTACCACGGTGGTGGGTAAGCCGATCAGCGACACGAGCAGAAAGTCGGCCGCGTTGGCTGTGGAGTAGGGGAGGGAAAACGGAGGAAAAAAAGGCGGAGAACTCGACCGCGGCCGGTGAAAAGGGCCGGGCTGCAATCGGGGCCGAGAGGCGCAGCGACTGGGGCAGCGTTAAGGCCACGAGAACCGCGGAGAACTCAACCGCAGCCGGTGTAAAGGACCGGCCTGCAAGCGGGGCTGAGAGGCGCAACAGCAGGGGAAGCGTGAATGCCCACGGGAACCGCGGGGGAGCAAAAAGCAGCGTCGGGGAATTGAGAACCGCTGGGGAGGCGAGAACGGCAGCAGCACGGCAATCGCCATTGCAGCCAGCGGGGGAAGAAGGCAAACGCGGGAAGCCGCCATTTTAGTATGCGGGGGAAGAAGACAAGCGTGGGAAGCCGCCATTTTGGGAAAAAGAAAATTTAAAGAAACTTGCAAGGATGCCTAAACATGGTAACATCAATGCTTTTGATAGCGATGTCGAAGATTGGGCCACGTATGTAGAACGCATGGAAGTTTATTGTAAAGCAAATGAGGTACCAGATGATAAGAAAGCACTAACCTTATTAAACTCAAAGGGTGCGAAGACGTACGGGCTATTGAAGCACCTTGTATCACCAGATAAACCGGTGGATCAGACTTTCGCGAATATTGTTACTGTCCTGAAAAATCATTTAAACCCCACGCCGCTGCTGATAGTGGAACGATTTAAATTTTACAGAAGAACGCAGCTGAAAGAAGAAAGCAACGCTGAATTCTTAATTGAACTGCGTAAGCTATCAAAGTACTGTCAGTTTGGAACAGGACTAGCAGATGCGCTGAGAGATAAATTTGTGTGTGGATTGTTAAAAGAAGGAACACAAAAGCGACTGCTAGAGGAGAATGATCTTACGCTTGATAAAGCTGTCACTATTGCAGCATCGCACGAAGCCGCAGCGAGAGGCACTGCGGAAATGCAGCTAAGGTCATCGGAACTCAGCACCAATCAAATTGCCTTGGGTGCAGTAAAGTGTTATCGTTGTGGAAAGACAACGCACGATCAGAACCAGTGCTGGTTCAAAAATCAGGAATGCAGAAAATGTGGCAGGCTTGGTCACATAACTAAAGTATGCCGGTCAGGAAAGAAGACCAGCAACAAAAAGTCACCGCAGGAAAAGTGCAGAAAGGTACACAAGGTGACAGAGAACAGTTCGGATGAACAGAAGTCAGATTCAGACTCCAGCAGTAAGGAACAGGCTTGTCTAAGAGTACACAATGTGGGTAATGAAGCAGACCTCCAAACTATCTGGGTCACACTTCAGATAGCAGGAGTCCAAGTGAAGATGGAATTGGACACTGGATCGGCATTGACGGTCATGAATAAGCAAGATTACAAAAGGTTATTCCCACATATTCCCCTACGGGATACGGAGATTGTATTGAAAACATACACGGGGCAAAGAGTATACCCCATCGGAAAGATAAAGGTAAAGGTGATCCACAAGAGCAAAGAAAGCCGAGGAATGGACTTATATGTGCTACCTGAGGGAGGTCCACCACTACTGGGACGGGAGTGGATCAGGAGAATAAATATGGACTGGCATTCCTTAAAAGCACTAACGGTAGATTCCGGTAAAAAGGATGTCAAACCTAAACGGTTGTCCAGAATATTGGACGATGCTAAAGAGGTGTTCCAACAGGGACTGGGAACACTGAGAGGAATTACGGCAAACATCAAGGTTGAAGAACATGCAAACCCGAAATTTTTCAAAGCCAGACCGGTACCTTATGCGATACGACCTGCTGTGGAAGCTGAGCTGGAAGGGCTAGAACGTTCAGGAGTACTGTCTAAGGTGGACTGGAGTGAGTGGGCCACGCCCATTGTTCCCGTCATGAAGCGTTCATCGAGCAACAAGCCGGGGGAACCGGGGAAGGTTCGCATCTGTGGAGATTTCAAGATCACTGTTAATCTGGTGCTTCACATGGTGCAATATCCGCTTCCGCGGATTGAGGATATCTTTGCTTCGTTGTCTGGCGGGAAACACTTCACCAAGATAGATCTGGCGCAGGCGTACTTACAGATGGAAGTTGAGGAAGAGTCACGCCAGTATCTCACGATCAACACGCATAGAGGCTTGTATCGGTATAATAGACTGGTTTTTGGAGTGGCATCGGCTCCAGCAATTTGGCAGAGGGCCATGGAGCAGGTATTACAGGGAATTCCAGGCACACAATGTTACCTGGACGATATTCTGATTACAGGAGATGATGATGAGGAACACCTTGCAAATTTGGAACTGGTGCTCACCAGATTGAAAGAATATGGACTTCGAGTTAATCGCCAGAAATGTGAGTTCTTTCAGAAGCGATTTCGTACTGTGGTCATGTCATTGACCAGGAGGGGCTTCATAAGTCTCCTGACAAGATCGAAGCTGTTGTGAAGGCTCCCACTCCGGATAATGTATCCCAGTTGAGGTCGTTCCTAGGGTTGATTAACTATTACCATAAGTTTCTGCCAAATTTATCCACGGTGCTGCACCTGCTGAATGCTCTTTTGCAGAAGGGAGTACCATGGAAGTGGAGCGAGGACTGTAAGAGGGCCTTTCGCAAAAGCAAGGCATTGATCACCTCAGAGGAAGTGTTGGCTCACTTCAACCCAACGCTGCCTATTCGTTTGGCTTGTGATGCTTCTCCATATGGTATTGGGGCAGTACTCTCACACAAGTTGCCAAATGGCTTGGAGAGGCCAGTCGCGTTCGCATCCAGATCATTGACCTCCGCTGAGCGCAACTATGCTCAGATAGATAGGGAGGCTCTCAGCCTTGTGTGGGGAGTAAAGAAGTTTAATCATTACCTGCAGGGCCAAAAGTTTACGCTGCTGACAGACCGCCAGCCGTTGGTATCCATTTTTAACCCTAAGAAGGGTGTTTCGGTGATGACAGCACAGAGGCTCCAGAGATGGGCCCTTTTCCTAGGGGCACATCAATATCAGATTGAATTCAAAGGTACAAAGCAGCATGGTAATGCTGATGGGCTGTCGCGCCTGCCACTACCTACAGCGGAGGAGGCACCGACGGTTGACCCTGTTGAGTTATTTCACTCGACCATCATCGAATGTTTACCAGTCACCAATGCAAGTATTGAAAGAGAAACCAGGAATGATCCGACACTGTCCCGGGTCTACGAATTGACAGTGAAGGGATGGCCAGCACATGGTGATCCACTGTTACCGGCATTCTCAGCAAGATGAGAACAGCTGTCTGTCTGTCAAGGAACATTGATGTATGGAACAAGGGTGATTATTCCTCCTAAGTTAAGAGAGAGAGTTCTAAAGGAACTACATGAAGGTCATCTGGGGGGAGTCAAGATGAAAAGCCTTGCTAGGGCTTATGTGTGGTGGCCGGGTATCGAACAACAGATAGAGGATCTGACGAAAAGCTGCTCAGGGTGCCAAAAAGTTCAAAATGCACCTCCGATTGCACCGCTGCATCCATGGGAATGGCCTTCAACCCCATGGCAACGTGTACATATTGACTTTGCTGGTCCATTCATGGACTCTATGGCCTAGAAATTCACTAGCCTTAGCGCCGCTTTTGAGGCGCTAGAGGGACTAGCGCCAGAGTTATGGCCAGTTTAAAAATTCCCTGGGGCCCTAAATCGGCGTTGCACCGGTAGCGCTGCGCCGGCACCGATGACGTCATCGGTGTGCGCAGCGTCCCGGTTGCCGTGGTAACCCGCCCGAACTCCGAAATTGAGTTGCGGCCGCCTCGCCCGTGGCAGCCGCAAGCAACGTTCTGGCAGAGGTGCCTTACTCCAGTTTGCGCCGGCGCATTAAAGGCCCCGCGGCGGCCGGCCACTTTCCTGCCGGCCGCCTGCCCGCAGCTCCCTCCCCAGACTTCTCCCCCCCCCCCCCCGGAACAGATGCAAGCCCGGCACTTGTCCGAGGTGCCGGGCTCATTTTTAAGCTGATTTGCGCGGGCCGCGGCCGGGTGCAGGCAGCTCCTCCTTAACGGGAGGAGGAGGCCTGCACGTCCCCAGCCTGCCGCACCGCATCGGGTGCCGCAGCGCCGGAATTGCGGCGCGAAACGGCAGTTAGCGCCGATGTACCGCCGCAAAGACCCTTCAGTAGCGCCGGCAGCCGTTTGGGCGCGGCGCCACTGAATTTTTGGCGCGCGCAGGGGACTTAGCGCCGGCACTAACTTCCGGCGCTGAAGCCCTGGCTAAGCCAAAACCCAATTTCTAGGCCTATGTATTTAATTGCGGTGGACGCACATTCTAAATGGCCAGAAGTGATTAAGATGACTACCACTACCTCGGAAAAGACAATCGCGTGCTAAGGACGATATTTGCAAGAAATGGATTGCCAGAACAAATATGTTCAGACAACGGACCGCAGTTCGTGTCAGAAGAATTCCAGAAATTCATGAAGAAGAATGGGGTGAAACATTATACCTCTGCCCCATATCATCCGGCTACAAACGGGTTGGCCGAGAGATTTGTACAAACGTTCAAAAAAGCAATAAAGGCCATGAGCGAAGATCAGATTCCACTACAACACAAGGTGGACAATTTCCTACTGGCATATCGAAACGCCACTCATGCAGTGACAAACCAAAGTCCTGCCATGATGTTCTATAACAGGAGGTTGCGGTCCAGGTTGGACTTGTTAAAACCAAATGTGCGGAGGGAAGTCGAAAACAAACAGTTCCAGCATATAAATAACAAGGCCACTCGGAGTTTCGAAATAGGACAACCAGTGTTAGCCCGGGACTATAAAAATGAGAAATGGCAATCTGGAACAATTCGGGCCAGACAAGGACCCCGATGTACACGGTAGATATTGGTGAAAATGTAATACGACGTCATGCTGACCAACTGGTAGAATCGAGAACAAGGGTCGAACCCATGGTTACGGCAGAGACAACCGTGGAAGAAGTTAGTGAACCTGAAGCATCTACCTCAGAAGTGAATGTACCTGATGATGATGTCCAATCCATAAGAGATCAACTAGATGAGTCACCCCAGCAACGTGAATCAGAGACCCCTGAAAGGCGTTATCCAACTCGGATCAGGAGGCCTCCTCAGAGACTGAATCTTTGAACTGTTTTGCATGAAGTTGTATATATATATATGTTATTATGTTATGTTAAATGGGAATATACACTGTTAAGCTAAAAAGGGAGGATTGTGGTGTATGTAACCTGTTCCACCTTAAGAGAACTACCTTAAGAGATGTACTACTTTCTCTTGGCTGCTGTATACTGTAATACCGGTGGTGACCACACCGGTATATAAACGTTGTGTAGTGATTTGCTGGGCAGTTCAGCCCTGACCTCCGAATAGTAAAGACCTGTTAAAGTTATTCTTGTTGTCTGTGTCCAGTGATTTATAATAAGCATAACTGGGACACACAGACTCAACATTGAGGATCCTCTGGGGCTCAGCACTATGCAACTTCTGAGGAATATATACTGACCACACAAGCCAATGTAAAGATCCCTTAAAGTATCTTTTTCCAGACCAGGACACCTAAACAAACCTCCACTCAACTGTAGGTAGGTCCTGATTAATGATCAGGTCCACACTTAGGGCCTCATTTGTATCTGGGCCCATAGGGCCTTCAACTATATAGTAACCACAGAACCTTAGACAATGGTCATTGACCATTCCACATATTTCCTGTAAGACAAGGACACAACCCCATTCCTGAGAAAGGAAAAGTCCAATCTCAAGGTTCCTACCACCTAAGGAGTTGCTAATCCAGGCAGCAAAACAGAGGCCAGATCTTTGAGGAGAGTCCTTATGCTCCTGTGATGGAGTGACCACTGAGACAGATCGAGAATGTTGACTGATACAGTGCTCAGATAAATGCATGTATCACCCATGCTCATGATGAATAGTCTTAGTACTTTGGCAAATTGGGTTGCCTGAGCTGGATTTTTTCACTCGTAATGGCCCCAGTATTTACGGGGAGGCAGTTGGGGGCGGCAGGGTTGTAGCGGCCAGGAAATCCAGAAATGCAGGTAAAGCGAAGGTCCTATTGAATTTAACGGCAGGACCTCATTTGAATTTTTTTTCTTGGTTTCCCAGCCAGCAGCCTAACAGATTAGAAGGCTGTTGGGTGGGAAGGCCTACACTACAAGGCTGCAGCCGGGGAGTGGAGAGGAGGGAGGCAGGGAGAGATTGTGGGGGGTGGAGGGGAAAGACATTGCGGGAGGGAGGGAGAGCACGGGAAATTTGGGTCGGGGGAGATAATGAGTCGATTGCGACAGGTTATCTTGGGAGGCCGGGGGAAAGCACTCCTGCTCCTCCTGGCCCACAAGCAGTGATGAAAAAGCACTTACCTGCTACATCCGGCCATTCTCACCTCCCTTCAGCTGCCGAGTTTCCAAAAACCTGGGAAACCCGTCCCGCAGCCACGAAATATAAAGGTCTGTTAAAATCTGTGGCACACAGCCTTGATTAGCATATTTAAATTACTGGCCTGCCTCCTGAGAGTAGATTACTCGGCAGCCCCCCCTCCTCACCCCCAACAAGCTGCCCCAGTTAAACCGGAAGTAGGCACATTGGGATCGGGTTTCAGGTTTTTCAGAAATTAAACCCCCACCCCGACCCTCTCACGCCCATCCTGGGGGGTTACAATTCTCCCAATTTTTCTGAAATGCTAGATTCAGCACTTTTTCTCAAAAAGAAGGAAAGACTTACATTTATATAGCACCTTTCACAACCTCAGGACGTCCCAAAATGCTTTACAGCCAATGAAGTACTTTTGAAGTGTAGTCACTGTTGTAATGTAAGACATGCAGCAGCCAATTTCTGCACAGCAAGCTCTCACAAACGGCAATGTGATAATGACCAGATAATCTGTTTTAGTGATGTCGATTATGTGATAAATATTGGCCGGGACACCAGGGATAACTCCCCTGCACTGCTTCAAAATAGTGCCATGGGATCGACTACATCCACCTGAGAAGTTTAATATCTCATCTGAAAGATGGCACCTCTGGCAGTGCAGCACTCCCTCAGTACTGCACTGGAGTGTCAACCAAGATATTTGTGCTCAAGTCTCTGGAGTGGGACTTAAACCCACAACCTTCTGCCTCAGAGGCAAGCGTGCTACCAACAGAGTCATAGCTGACACTCAACAATAAGCCAGCATCCTGAAAGTTTGGTCAGGCTCATAATGGGGAAGTGAAGTGTTAAATAGTATCTACAAACATTGGGTGTTATTGTGAATAGATCAGTACTTAACGATAGTTAAGCAGTGCTGGAGAGCCTCCTGTTCACATATCAAAGAGCAGGCATTTACCCTAACTGTGACCCCATCTCATCAGTTTAAAGTTGGAGGTTTAACAGAGCTTTCACTTTCTCTCCCTCAGGTGCAGAGTGGTCTGTGTTTTTCCAGCAGTAACAAGAAGCTGTCTGTCTTTTAAAAAGCTGAAACAGCTTAACTTTGAAAGGTTAGGCTGCCCTCACAGCACAAGCTTTGTGTTATTATGTGTAGTGTATGTGCTTTAAGTCAGAACTACATTTTACAGCTCCTGTATACTGTAGTACCGGCAGTGACCACACCGGTATATAAGCTGTGCGCATGCCTCTGTACCCCAGTCTAGAGATTACCCTCCTCCAGTAAAGACCTGTTATTTGTTTATGTACAGCATCCGTGTAATTATTTATCCACTGAACCACGGATCTAACAGTGGCGACAAGTGTTGATGCGAATCTACCTGCAACATAAAAAAAAATAGTCAAGTCCAGAAACACGGGCATCGACCGCGAGCAACCGCCCAGCAGTCAGGCAGAGATCCAACTTCGCTGGGGAGGCTGTGGAGAGCCGGGCTTGGTTCCCCAGCCACAACGAGCAGTAAGAGACTGATGACAGGTCCTGAGCAGACCCTTCCCGAGCAGCGGCGGCTGGAGCCGACCGACGGCAGAGAGAGAGAGCCGGGCAGCGTCGACGGGGTAAGAAAGAGGGTGAAGAGAGCAGGGCGCAGCCGGGGGTTGATCACCGAGCGGCGTCGAGGGAAAATACTGCAAACCGGAGAGAGAGAGGGTAAGAAACAGTCGGGTTCTAGACTGAGCGGCATCGACAAATATCAAGAGAAGAACACGCAGAGCACAGCCAGGGATCACGGGCTGATCAGGGTCCGCGGGGCGAAGCAAGGGGAGACGCCATTGAGCCGCGGAGAAGCAGGGAGAGCGCGGGAGACGGCATTGAGCCGCGGAGAAGCAGGGAGAGCGCGGGAGGCGCCATTGAGCCGCGGAGAAGGAAGAGCGCTGGAGACGCCATTTTGTGAAGCCGCAGCGGCGAAGACGGGTGAGCGCGGGAAGGAAGGAAAGCGTGGGAGACGCCATTTTGTGCCAGCGGAGAAGAAGGGGCAGCGCGGGAGGCGCCATTGGTGATAGTTAACGCACAACCAAGGATGCCGAAGAGTGGCAGTATCTCTACGTTCGACAATGAAGTCGAAGATTGGGCGACATGTGGAACGTATTGAGGTGTACTGCAGGGCGAATGAAGTGCCAGATGCTAATAAAGCACTGGTTCTGTTAAATTCCATGGGTGCAAAAACTTATGGGTTACTGCGAAATCTAATAATCCCAGAGAAGCCGGTAAACAAGAATTTTGAAAGCATAGTAGAAATCCTACAGGACCACGTAAACCCCACACCGCTGCTGATAGCAGAACGATTTAAGTTCCATAAAAGGAACCAACACAAAGACGAAAGCAATGCTGAGTACCTAACGGAACTGCGCAAGCTATTGAAATACTGCCAGTTTGGAGCGGGACTAGCAGACACGTTAAGGGACAAGTTTGTGTGTGGGCTACAAAGTGAAGAAACCCAGAAACGGCTTCTATCAGAAAAGGACCTTACGCTGGACAAAGCTTTCAGTATGGCAGTATCACATGAAGCAGCCGCAAGGGGCGCTGCAGAGATACAACGGAGACCGCAAGAATATGGCACCAACGAAATGACCTATGGAACAGGGAAGTGCTATCGCTGCGGCAGAACAACACACGACCAGAAAGATTGTTGGTTCAAGGACCAAGTGTGCAGACAGTGTGGGAAGGCAGGACACATAGCAAGAGTCTGCAGGTCTGGGAAGAAAACCAACAGTAAGAAATCTCCACAGGAGAAGTACAAAAAGGTACACCAGGTGATGGACAGTGGTTCAGACGAACAGAAAAGTGACACAGACTCCGGAAGCAAGGAGCTGGGTTGTCTGAAACTACATAATGTAACCAAAATGGAGGATCACCAAACTATCTGGGTTACACTCAAGATAGACGGAGTCCAAGTGGAAATGGAATTGGACACAGGGTCAGCTCTAACAGTCATAAATCAAAGAGACTACAAGCGGCTATTTTCACACATACCCTTGAAAGCTACAGAGATTGTCTTGAAGACGTATACGGGGCAAAAAGTCTACCCCAAAGGAAAAATAAGGGTGAAAGTGACATATAAAGGTCAGGAAATACCTAAAATGGATATATATGTATTGCCAAATGGAGGACCACCACTGCTAGGACGTGAATGGATCCGGAAGATACATTTAGATTGGCATTCCATACAGGCACTGAAGGTGGAGGCCAAAAAGGATGACGACGTCACACCTGGACGACTGTCAAAAATGCTAACTGACGCAAAAGAAGTTTTCCAGGAGGGACTAGGAACACTAAAAGGAATAACAGCAACAATTAAAATAGAGGATAATGCAAGCCCAAAGTTTCTGAAGGCCAGACCAGTGCCTTATGCGATCAGACCAGCGGTTGAAGCAGAGCTGGAAGGGTTGGAACGTTCAGGAGTACTGTCCAAAGTGGACTGGAGCGAGTGGGCTACACCCATCGTCCCTGTAATGAAGAGGTCGTTGAGTAATACGCCTGGGGAACCAAAGAAGGTCCGCATCTGTGGGGATTTTAAGGTGACAGTGAACCCAGTCCTTCACACGGTGCAATATCCGCTTCCACGAATTGAGGATATTTTCGCCTCGCTATCTGGTGGTGAATGCTTCACCAAAATTGATCTAGCCCAGGCGTACTTGCAAATGGAGGTAGAAGAAGCTTCGAAACATTACCTTACGGTCAACACCCATAAAGGTCTCTATCAATACAACCAGCTGGTGTTTGGAGTAGCCTCGGCTCCGGCTATCTGGCAAAGGGTAATGGATCAGGTCCTGCAAGGGATTCCAGGGACCCAGTGTTATTTGGATGACATCTTGGTCACGGGCGAAAATGACAGTGATCACCTCGCCAACCTGGAGAAGGTGCTCACTAGATTAAAGGAATATGGGCTACGAGCTAATCACCACAAGTGCGAGTTTTTCCAGAAGCAGATCTCGTATTGTGGCCACGTTATTGATGAAGAGGGGTTACATAAGTCCCCTGAAAAGATTGAGGCAGTAGTCAAGGCTCCAGCACCAGAAAATGTGTCACAACTGAGGTCGTTCCACGGGCTGGTGAACTACTACCATAAGTTCTTACCAAATTTGTCTACAGTATTACACCCACTGAACACCCTACTGCAAACGGGGGTACCATGGAAGTGGAATGACGAACGTAAACAAGCTTTCCAGAAGTGCAAAGAATTGATCACATCAAAAGAGGTGTTGGCCCATTTCAACCCAGCACTACCAATTCGTTTGCCATGTGATGCATCACCCTATGGTATTGGAGCGGTGCTGTCGCACAAATTCCCAGACGGGTTGGAGAGGCCAGTAGCCTTTGCGTCTCGGTCACTAACCTCAGCCGAGCGCAACTACGCCCAGATTGACAGGGAGGCCCTCAGCCTAGTATGGGGAGTAAAAAAATTCAACCACTATCTGCATGGGCAGAAGTTCACCTTGCTGACTGACCACCAACCACTTGTCTCCATCTTTAATCCAAAGAAGGGCGTTCCAGTGATGACTGCACAACGGTTACAAAGATGGTCCCTTTTTCTAGGGGCGAACCAATATGAAATCGAATATAAAGGCACGAAACAGCATGGAAACGCTGATGGGCTATCACGCCTGCCACTGCCTACTGTGGAGGAAGCACCAGCAGTGGACCCTATCGAGATATTTTATTCGTCAATAATTGAACGATTGCCAGTAACTAACGCGGATATAGAGAAGGAGACCCGCAATGATCCGACACTGTCTCGGGTATATGATTTGACGGTGAGGGGATGGCCAACACATGGCGACTCACTGTTGCCAGCATTCTCATCCAGAAGAGAACAGCTGTCAGTATGCCAGGGGACAGTGATGTGTGGATCCCGAGTGGTAATTCCACCCAAGTTAAGGGAGAGAGTGCTAAATGAGCTTCACGAAGGTCATCTGGGAGGGGTAAAAATGAAAAGCCTTGCTAGGGCTTATGTGTGGTGGCCGGGGATCGATCAACAAATCGAGGACCTAACCAAGAGCTGCTCAGGATGCCAGAAGGTCCAAAATGCACCACCACATGCCCCTCTACACCCATGGGAGTGGCCCTCCTCTCCATGGCAACAGGTGCATATTGATTTTGCTGGTCCATTCATGGACTCAATGTTATTAATAGCAGTGGATGTTCACTCGAAATGGCCTGAGGTGATAAAAATGTCCTCAACCACTACAGAGAAAACAATTGCAGTCCTACGGACCATATTTGCCAGGAACGGCTTGCCAGAGCAGATTTGCTCTGATAATGGACCACAGTTTGTGTCCGACGAGTTCCAAAAATTCATGAAAAGGAATGGGGTAAGGCATTACACATCCGCCCCGTATCATCCAGCCACCAATGGATTGGCTGAGAGGTTCGTACAAACCTTTAAGAAGGCGATAAAGGCCATGTGCGACGAGGAAATTCCACTACAGCATAAGATGGACAATTTCTTATTAGCCTACCGAAACGCGACACATGCAGTTACCAACCAGACCCCGGCCATGATGTTCTTTAACTGAAGGTTGAGATCTCGTCTGGACTTGCTCAGACCAAATGTGCGAAGAAATGTTGAGGACAAACAATTTCAGCACATCAACGAGAAGCCGACAAGGAGCTTCAATGTAGGGCAACCAGTCTTGGCCCGGGACTATCGAACGGAGAAGTGGCAACCCGGAACGATATGTACAAGGCAGGGGCCATTAATGTACACAGTGGATGTCGGGGAGAACATTGTGAGACGCCACGTCGATCAGATCTTAGCATCACAGGAATGCGTCAACCCCATGTCTCGAGTACCTGGGGATGAACCCGACATACCGGTAGTATCTACTTCAGGCCCAGTAGCAGTGGAACCCGATGAACTACCCGATGAAAGGGGGTCAGAATCGCCTCTGCACCAAGAACAAGAACCTCTGGAAAGGCGCTATCCCGAAAGGGCCAGGAAGCCGCCCCAAAGACTGAATCTATAAATGGACTTTTGTTATTGAATGTACATGTAAAAATGTGATTGTTATTTGAATATTAAGGGGGTATTATTAATGTAAAAAGGGAGGAATTGTAGTGTATGTGCTTTAAGTCAGAACTACTTTTTACAGCTCCTGTATACTGTAGTACCGGCCGTGACCACACCGGTATATAAGCTGTGCGCATGCCTCTGTACCCCAGTCTAGAGATTACCCTCCTCCAGTAAAGACCTGTTATTTGTTTATGTACAGCATCCGTGTAATTATTTATCCACTGAACCACGGATGTACATTATGTACTTAATTCTGCAGTAGAAATGTGCTTGTGCCCAATTATTACCAATGCAGAGTGTGTCTAATCCTTGTAGGTGTGCCTCTGGTGGTTACTGTACACGTCTATAACGAAAATATGTGCATAATTTCAAAATTGTAATGGCATGTTAGTGCTGGAAGGGAAATAGGGCTCAACTTCAGATCTTCTGCAGATAATTGAAACCAAACATTTCAGGTTTCCAGTCACCCATCTTCAGCTTCATTGAGCCCACATAATTGACCACTCTTAAAGTTTGGCTATTACTCACCTGAATGCCATCAAAGCCAACTTCTGAATTCTTATTCCTAAAAGGAAGCTTATAATGGAACTTTACACAAACTTCCTTGGTAAATTTGATATCTTTTAACATTTCCATTGCAAAATCAATGTTAACGACACAATTTATGTCCCACTAACTCGACCACCCAGATATCCAGGAGGTTGGCTGCTTTTTTTAAAATTCCAAGCCCCATTTTTAATTCCTCCAAATCAACTGTCTGCCAAAAACTTGCCATTTCTAGAAGATTAGATTTCCATGGTCTTGTGATTTAAAATTCTGTCAGCAGGAAAATTGAATTTATAAGCCAGCAGCTCTGCTGAGATCGGCACAGTGAAAGCTGCTGGCGGGGATCATTGGAGTCATGGGCTGTGAGCTGTGACCCAGCAGATTGGTTGTGAATGATCTTGCTGGCTAGCACTGCAATAGCTGATCCATCAGCTGATTCTCAGCTCACAGACAAATAAGACAAACACAGTGATTGAACACCGAAAATATCTTCTGAATACACACTGGGGTCTTAAAATTACACTCTGAGATACTATTAACTAGTATTCATATGTTCATCTGAAATTCCTCTCTGCATTATTTTAGTAAAGGTGTTACCCTGGTAAAATAAGTGGGTTAACAGTGCCACTGAAATAACAGAGGGAGAATTTGTTTTCTACCACTGGGATTTTCCTCATGTCTGGGTCTGTTGATAGAGATTCATTGCTATGATTATGTCAACAACTCCATTATTGCTGTATCGTGCAACTACCAGGATGGTAGAAAGCGAACTAGATAGACCTTAGGGTATTTTTTGTCTAACAATTCCTATGTTCCTATGAGTCCCACACGAATATGTTATGCGTTTGGACTCATCATTCCACAGCATAATTTTAGAGCCAGAATGTTTTTCAAATGATTTCTTCACAAATACGAATCAAAGAATCTTAAGGCCCCAAATTCCTCAGAACGTGATCCTGGTGGTTATGCTGGCATTGCGCCCGCTGGTGCCTTCCAGTGTTGACCCTGCTGGAGTTTACAGTATGAGGGCACATAACGTGCATGAGGTAGGCTGACGCAAGTGTCCCCCTCAACACCTTGTGAAAGGGTGCTGATCTAGAAAAGAAAATGAAATGCCCCATCTTCAGGGGGCCAGAGTACTTCACCAGCCTGGACCCCAGTGGCAGGGGCCACTTTTGCCCATCTGGACACCAGTACACCTCAACTCGCTCAGTGCGCTGACCTCTGGGAACTACTGGCAAAGGGACTACACTCCTCAGGGTTGCCACACCTGACGACATCTGCCTTGCACAGGCCAGGAGGAGGGTCTGGCCCATACAAGTCATTTGGTAAACTCTTGGAAATGAAGATCTCCTAGCGCAACCAGGTTGCTGCCATTTTGCAGGAGGTTCCACCAGTTTCCCACCAGAGTTACAGTGGGAGACTGGCAGAATCCCTATGGATTTTCAGCCCCATAGAATGAGGCCACTCATCCAATCATACTTGTGCAGGTTCTCTGAAGGAATTATCCATTCAATCCCATTCCTCTGCTTATTCCCCATACCAATTTAAATTTTTAATATTTATGCACTTCCCTTTTAAAAGGTATTATGGATTCTGCTTCCATCACTATTTCTGGGAAGGCATTCCATGCCCTAACAGTCCGTGAGTAAAAAACAAAATTGTTCTTTTGGTGATGATCTTAAATTTAAGCCATTTAGTTACTGACTCAGCGACTAATGGAATAATTTTTCCTGATTTAACTTATCAAACACCCTCATAATTTTGACCATCTCTGTCAGATCTCCTCTTAACCTTCTTGTTCTAATGAACAGAACCTCAGTTTCTCGAGTATATCCTCATTATTAAAGCCTCTCATCAGTAGTGAATCCCTTCTCCATGACATTGACATCCTTGATAAAATAGGAAAACTGGACACAACGGGGAGTGGGTGAATTTCAAATTGCCCTCCCACTTTTAAAGATTTGTGTATTTGAAACCCTAAGGCCGCAAAATTCCCATATATAGCGCCAGCTGTTAAGGCTGGTTTGAAGAAAAAATGGAGCTCACCACGCTTCCGACTTCTGCCGTGGGATGCGCTGGTCGCCATATTAGCAAGGCCATTGCCTGCGTGTGGCAGAACAATTCAAATGAGGCAAATCGGCTGATTTGACGCATGACCTGCCATTTTAGATGTTGCCACTCCACCGTATGCTCTCTCCTAAGCACGCACATAATGGACCCTCCATGGACCCTCCACCAGCGCTACTTAAAGGGACAGAATGCAACTTTGAGGTAAGTTGCTTTTTGCTTTTGTACTGGTTCCTGTCCAGTTTATTTGAGTAGTGCCTTGGTGTAAGGCATTTAGAAAGTTGTGAAAGTGTGCAGGGAGTGCTGCTGGATGTTGGGGAGGCGTTGGCTCTTAAAGGAAGATCTCTGACTGCATCACTTGCTCCCAGTCATGAGGGCTCTACTCGCAGTCCCCCTCGCGCTGCAGCATGACAGGGAGATGGAGCAGAGGCATCATTTGCTCCCAGTCATGAGGGCGCTACTCACAGTCCCCCTCGCACTGCAGCATGACAGGGAGATGGAGCAGGCATCATTTGCTCCCAGTCATGGGGGCTCTACATGCAGTCCCCCTCGCGCTGCAGCATAACAGGGAGATGGAGCAGAGGCAGCAACGACAAGCTGCTCGCAGAGGGAGGAGGGGGAGGACAGCTCTCAGCAGGACACCTTACCCACCCAGGGTCTTCAGGGAGCACTTCTCCTACCTGCACCTATGCCAGGAGCAGTGTGTTCGGAAGTTCCGTTTCACCAAGGAGGTGGTCACAGAACTCTGCTGTATTGATTTCCTTGTGGGTTCAATGATGAGACATTTATATAAACGAGAATAACTTTTAATCTAAGGTTTGTTCAAGAATTCATACAGCTTTTCAGGAGACCATGCTTTCAGCTGCAGCTAAAATGAAACTGAAACTCTCAGCCTGCTTGTCTGTGTCACATGACCTCTGCTGCTCAGGCACAAGCAATCAAACACAGACAAGTATGCTGTAAGGCATAAGTAATCAAACACAGACAAATATCATCACTATTTGCTGATATCATTACATCTCCCTTTCTTAAAACAAAAGTATTTTACTTTTAACTAACAACATGTTTTCTTTGTATTAATCTGCATTTTAACTGTAACATTTAATGAACTTACATTATCATTATCATGATCAAGGTTTTTTACCCTTGCTTTGTGTGTTCACATGAAATGTGTCAATACACTAGAACTTGAAGAACGAATAAGATAACATTACTTCCTTCTATAACAATAGTCCTTAAATTTGCTCAATGAGTCTCTCAGGAGGCTTCACGTGTCTTGAGGATTTTCTGATTGATTGTCCTTGAATCTGAGTTGTTGCCTCAGATGATTGGTTCTCAGCTGTGTGATCCGGTTGTTCAACAGTATCAGTCTCTTGACCTGCTGTGTGATCAGGTTGTTCAACAATATCAGTCTTTTGACCTGCTGTGGCTGGTTCCATGAGAAGATCTCGACGATTTCTTCTCAGAACAGCACCCTCATCTGTCTGAATGGTGTATGATCTTGGTTGAACTTCACTCAGGACAGTTCCCTTCTCCGTCCATGTGTTTGTTTTGTCTTTGAACCTTACTTGGTCACCAGTGTGGAGTTCAGGTAGGTTTTGTGTTCCTCTGTCATAATAGTGCTTTTGCTTTTCTTTCTGTTGTTCTTTGAACTTCCTCACTTTCTCCCCCTCTTTTGTTTTCAGGAGGTTCTCCGGGATGGGTAGGTTTGACCTTAGCCGACGTCCCATCAGGAGTTGGGCTGGTGACATACCACACTCGAGCGGCGTTGTGCGGTATACAAGCATGCTTTGGTAGAAGTCAGTTCCACTGTCTTTTGCCTTGTACATCAGTCTTTTCACTGTCTGGACCGATTTTTCCACTAGTCCATTGGACTGTGGATAGTGAGGACTTGACGTTGTGTGGACAAAGTCCCACTCTTTGGCAAAGTGTCGGAAATTTGCATTGTTAAACTGGGGTCCGTTGTCTGTGAAGACCTCGCTTGTCACGCCATGTCTGGAGAATATGGCTTTCATACTTCTTATCACAGCTTCTTCTGTGGTGGTGTACAGTCTACAAACCTCTGGATACAGGGAGTAATAGTCTGTGACGACAAGATAGTCCTTCCCTTGACATACGAATAGGTCAGCGCCTACCTTCTGGTAAGGTCTGTCTGGTGCTGGGTGTGGCTTTAGTGGTTCTACCGGATTGCTTGCTTGATATTTCAGGCATATTGTGCAGTTTGACACCTCATTTGTCACATCTTGGTTCATTCGTGGCCAGTACATCACCTCTCGTGCTCTTTTCTTACACTTTTCGATTCCCAGATGTCCTCCATGGATCTTTTTTAGCATCTCTTTTCTCAGACTCTTTGGGATAACTATTTTACTTCCTTTGTAGATGATGTCTTCGACCACTGATAGTTCCGCCCTGCAGTTCCAGTACTCTGCTATGTCAGGTGCGCAGTCTTGCTTCATGTTGGGCCATCCATCCAAGGTGCTTTTCTTCAGTCGTCTCATTGTTTCATCTTTGTTTGTCTCAGTCTTTATGAGCTCCATTTTTGCATCTGCTATGGGCAGTGCACTTGTGATCATGTCCACGTAGGCGTTCACTTTTTCATCCATTGTGGTGTTTGCGGGCTCACTTGGGTCAACAGCTCTGGACAACGTGTCTGCTGTATACATCAGCTTACCCGGTGTGTACGCAACATTCAGTGTATAGCGTTGCAGCCTGATCATCATTCTTTGCATTCTAAGCGGACAGCTATTTAGTGGCTTTTGGAACAATGCAATCAAGGGCTTATGGTCAGTCTCTACACTGATTGCTTGTCCTGCCACAAACTGGTGAAATCTTTCACAGGCGTATGTGATGTTGAGCAGCTCCTTTTCTATTTGAGCATACCGCGTCTCCGCGTCTGTCATTGAGCGTGATGTATATGCAATAGGTTGCCAGTAGTCATATTGTTGCAGAAGAACGGCACCGAGCCCACTCTGTGATGCATCTGATGATATCTTGATGGGTCTCGCTGGGTCATAAAACCTCAGAACTGGTTCCTCTGTGAGCAGTTTCTTTAGATCGCTCCATGACTTCTCATGCTCATGATTCCATTCCCATTCTATGTTCTTTTCAGTTAGTCTTCTCAGTGGCGCTATTTTTTCTGAGAGGTTGTATATGAATTTACCCATGTAGTTGATCATTCCATTAAACCTCTGCGCGTCCTTTTTGCATTGTGGCCTTGGCATATTCTCAATGGCGGACACCTTTCTGGGATCTGGTCTGATGCCCTCACTGCTAAGGATATCTCCCACGAATGTCAGTTCTGTCACCCCGAGCTGGCATTTCTCTCTATTCAGCTTCAGGTTTGTTTTCCTTGTTGCTTCCAGCACTTTTTTCAGTCTCTCGTCATGCTCAGTTCTCGTGGTTCCCCATACTATGATGTCATCCATTGATGTATCAACTCCCTCCAGGTGCTCATAGATCATATGGATAGTCTTGTGATACACTTCAGGAGCTGAGGCAATGCCAAATGGTAACCTTAGGAATCTGTATCTGCCATATAGAGTGTTGAACGTGCACAGTCTTGAACTTGCTTCGTCCAGCTTCATCTGCCAAAATCCTGAGGATGCATCTAACTTGCTGAAATATTTTGCATTTGCAAACTATGCCATGATTTCCTCACGTGTAGGAAGCTTGACGTGCTCTCTCTTTATTGCTCTGTTTAGATCTCTTGGATCCAGGCAAATTCTGAGCTTTCCATTCTTTTTGTCCACTACGACGAGGGAACTCACCCACTCAGTTGGCTCATCTATCTTCTGAATCACGTTCAGGCTTTCCATCCTGTCCAACTCTGCCTTCAGTTGCTTTTGAAGAGCAAACTGAACTTTTCTGCATGGATGTATGACCGGTGTCATACTTTTATCTACTCTGATCGTGTGTTCTCCTGGAATGCAGCCTAGACCCTTAAATAGGTCTTTGTACTCTTTCATGAGTTCATCATAGACTGTCTCTCCTTCGCTTTCCACAACGAGGACTCTCTTTACCAGGTTCAGTCTCTCACAGGCTTTTAACCCTAGTATGGCTTGCACATCCTTTGGCACCATGATTAATGCTAGCGTGTGCTCTCTGTCCTTGTGTGTTACTTTGCCAATGCATTTTCCTTTCACTGGTATATCAGTACCTGAGTATCCGGTCACTTTCACTTGTATTCCATGTAACTTTGGTCTGGGTCTAATTCTCTTAAAATCGGTCTCTGATATCACATTAACTTGTGCTCCAGTATCCAATTTAAATGGAATGTGTATGTCATTCACTTTTAGTGTCAACATCCAGTCTCTTTCTTCTTTTTTGTTTTCAGACACAACATCTACATTGAATTCCTCTATCTCGCTTTCATCTACTGTATGGACCTTGCTTTGTTGCGCTTGGTTCTTACAGCAACGGGCATAATGGTTGTTTTTGTTGCATCTATTGCATGTTTTACCATATGCTGGACACTTTCTTGGTGGATGCTGTGTACCGCATCGACTACATGACTTCCGATTGTCCCTTTCATTTTCGTTTGCTGGCCATGTCTCTTTTTTCACATTGGTGCTCTCTTTGTTAAACGGTTTGTATCCGTTCTTTCTCATTGCATCCACGTTGCAGCTACTGTCACTGAACAGCTCCTTTGCCTGCAACTTCACAGTCTCTGTAGCCCTACACAGTGCTATGGCTTTTCCCAGGTCTAGATCTTGCTCTCGTAGCAGTCTTTCCCTTAGACCATTATCTGGAATACCACACACCAGTCTGTCTTTTATCAGCGAGTCTGTGAGTCCCCCAAATTCACACGATTTGCTCTGGTTTCTCAGTTCAGTCACATACTGATCAATAGTCTCGCCGATTTTCTGTACACATGTGAAAAATTTGTGCCTCTCAAAGGTCACGTTGCGTTTAGGTATGCAGTAGGCCTCAAACTGTTCCATTATTTTATCTAGCTTCATTTTGTCTCCAGCAACAGCAAATATGAAATTATTATATACCTCCAGCGCTGCATCACCCACTACATGTAAGAACACGGACGATTTCTGTTTATCACTTTTCTCGTCAGCTCCGGTTGCCGCTAAATACAACTCTAAACGTTGTTTGAACCTTCTCCAATTTTCAGCCACATTACCTGACAACTGAAGCGTCGCCGGTGGGAGTAAACCTTCCATTTTTCACTTCGTTAGCTATTCTCTAATGGTAAGCAACGATGTTCTCTTCTGGCTTGCTAATATGTGGAGAGCTGATTTCGCTTACTTGCCACAACTCCTTTCACTGTCCCATCGAGTTGCTAACTTCCGATTTTTTCTCTTCATCTCTTTCAATCGAGCCACTTCTGACACCATGTATTGATTTCCTTGTGGGTTCAATGATGAGACATTTATATAAATGAGAATAACTTTTAATCTAAGGTTTGTTCAAGAATTCATACAGCTTTTCAGGAGACCATGCTTTTAGCTGCAGCTAAAATGAAACTGAAACTCTCAGCCTGCTTGTCTGTGTCACATGACCTCTGCTGCTCAGGCACAAGCAATCAAACACAGAGAAGTATGCTGTAAGGCATAAGTAATCAAACACAGACAAATATCATCACTATTTGCTGATATCATTACATCTGCCACCTCTTGGAACCAGATTTGCAGCCTCAGAGCAGGGCGACGACAGCTCTGCCAGTGGCCCTCAAGGTAACTGTGGCCCTGAATTTTCTCACGAGCGGATCCTTCCAGGCTGGAGCAGGAGATATAGCAAACACCTCGCAGTTCGCCATCCACTGCTGCATCCGGGAGGTCACAGAGGCTCTCCACTCCAGCAGAAGGGACTTCACTGTCTTCTCTCTGAGCAGATTAATCCTGAGATGAACCGCAACCACTCTCTTAATGTGCAGTTGGTGTGCGACCACGCCCAGCACATCATGATGGTAAATGCCCGGTATCCTGGCAGCAGTCGTAATACCTTCATTCTGCTCCAGTCCGCTGTGCCAGAAATCTTCCAGCCACCACGTCGAGCCCGAGGGTGGCTGCTCGGAGACAAGGACTATCTGCTCTATACCTGGTTGATGACTCCCCTCCACAACCCCACCACTCATGACCAACACTCATATAATGAGAGCCATACTGCCACGAGGAACCTCATCAAGCAGACCATCTTTTTTTTAATTCGTTTTTGGGATGTGGGCATCGCTGGCAAGGCCAGCATTGATTGCCCATCCCTAATTGCCCTTGAGAAGGTGGTGGTGAGTCGCCTTCTTGAACCGCTGCAGTCCGTGTGGTGAAGGTACTCCCACAGTGCTGTTAGGTAGGGAGTTCCAGGATTTTGACCCAGCAACGATGAAGGATTGGCGATATACTTCTAAGTCAGGATGGTGTGTGACCTGGATGGGAACTTGGAGGTGGTGGTGTTCCCATGCACCTGCTGCCCTTGTCCTTCTAGGTGGAAGAGATCGCGGGTTTGGGAGGTGTTGGCGAAGAAGCCTTGGCGAGTTGCTGCAGTGCATCTTGTAGATGGTACATACTGCAGCCACGGTTCGCCGATAGTGGAGGAAGTGAATGTTTACGGTGGTGGATGGGGTGCCAATCAAACGGGCTGCTTTGTCCTGGATGGTGCCGAGCTTCTTGAGTGTTGTTGGAGCTGCACTCATCCAGACAATTGGAGAGTATTCCATCACACTCCTTACATCTGCCTTGTAGATGGTGGAAAGGCTTTGGGGAGTCAGGAGGTGAGACACTCGCCGCAGAATACCTAGCCTCTGACCTGCTCTTGTTGCCACAATATTTATGTGGCTGGTCCAGTTAAGTTTCTGGTTAATGGTGACCCCCAGGATGTTGATGGTGGGGGATTTGGCGATGGTAATGCCGTTGAATGTCAAAGGGTGGTGGTTAGACTGTCGCTTGTTGTAGATAGTCATTGCCTGGTATTTCTGTGGCGTGAATGTTACCTGCCACTTACCAGCCCAAGCCTGAACGTCGTCCAGGTCTTGTTGCATGCGGGCATGGACTGCTTCATTATCTGAGGAATTGTGAATGGCGCTGAACACTGTGCAGTCATCAGCAAACATCTCCATTTCTGACCTTGTGTTGGAGGGAAGTTCATTGATGAAGCAGCTGAAGATGGTTGGGCCTAGGACACTGCCCTGAGGAACTCCTGCAGCGATGTCCTGGGGCTGTGATGATTGACTTTAAACCACCACAACCATCTTCCTTTATGCTAGGTGTGACTCCAGCCAGTGGAGAGTTTTCCCCCTGATTCCCATTGACTTCAGTTTTACTAGGGCTCCTTGATGCCACACTCGGTCAAATGCTGCCTTGATTCAAGAGCAGTCACTCTCAACTCACCTCTGTAATTCAGCTCTTTTGTCCATGTTTGGACCAAGGCTGTAACGAGGTAGGGAGCCGAATGGTCTTGGCGGAACCCAAACTGGGCATCAGTGTCACTTGATAGCACTGTCGTTGACACCTTCCATCACTTTGCTGATGATTGAGAGTAGACTGATGGGGCGGTAATTGGTTGGATTGGATTTGTCCTGCTTTTTGTGGACAGGACATATCTGGGCAGTTTTCCACATTGTTGGATAGATGCTAGTTTTGTAGCTATACTGGAATAGCTTGGCTAGAGGCACGGCTAGTTCTGGAGCACAAGTCTTCAGCACGATAGCCCGGATGTTGTTGGGGCCCATAGCCTTTGCTGTATCCAGTGCACTCAGCCGTTTCTTGATATCACGTGGAGTGACTCGAATTGGCTGAAGACTGGCTTCTGTGATGGTGGGGACCTCAGGAGTAGGCCAATATGGATCATCCACTCAGCACTTCTGGCTGAAAACGCTTCAGCCTTGTCTTTTGCACTCAAGTGCTGGGCTCCACCATCATTGAGGATAGGGATATTCATGGAGCCTCCTCCTCCCCTTAGTTGTTTAACTGTCCACCACCATTCACAACTGGATGTGACAGGACTACAGAGCTTTGATCCGATCCGTCGATTGTGGGATCGCTTAGCCCTGTCTATAGCATGCCGCTTCTGCTTTTTAGCATGCAGGTAGTCTTACCTGTGTTGCAGTTTCCCCACTCATTTTTAGGTACACCTGGTGCTGCTTCTGACATGCTCTTCTGCACTCCTTATTGAACCAGGGTTGATGATAATGGTAGAGTGAGGGATATGCCGGGCCTTGAGGTTACAGATTGTGGTGGAATACAATTCTGCTGCTGCCCCACAGCGCCTCATGGATGCCCAGTCTTTGAGCTGCTAGATCTGTTTGGAATCTATCCCATTTAGCACGGTGGTAGTGCCACACAACACGTTGGAGGGTGTCCTCAGTGTGAAGATGTCTCTACAATGACTGTGCGGTGGTCACAGCTACCAATACTGCCATAGACAGATGCATCTGCGACAAGGTCAAGTAGGTTTTTCCCCTTGTACTGGTTCTTTCACCATCTGTCGCAGGCCCAGACTGGCAGCAATGTCCTTCAGGACTCAGCCACATTGAAGTCCCTCACTCAGAGTATATTCTGTGCCTTTGCTACTCTCAGTGCTTCTTCCAAGTGGTGTTCAACATGGCGAAGTACTGATTCAGCAGCTGAGGGAGGGCGCTAGGTGGTAAGCAGCAGGAGGTTTCCTTGCCCATGCTTGACTTGAAGCCATGAGACTTCATGGGGTTGGGAGTCAATGTTGAAGACTCCCAGGGCCACTCCTTGCCGACTGTATACCACTGTGCCACCACCCCTGGTGGGTCTTTCCTGCCGGTGGGACAGGACATACCCAAGGATGGAGGAGTTTGGGACATTGGCTGAAAGGTATGATTCTGTGATTATGACAATGTCAGGCTGTTGCTTGACTAGTCTGTGGGACAGCTCTCCCAATTTTGGCACAAGTCCCCAGATGTTGGTGAGGAGGATTTGGCAGGGTCAACTGGACTGGGTGTGCCGTTGCCATGTCCGAGGTCGATGCTGGGTGGTCTGTCCAGTTTCATTCTTGTGTTTCATAGCAGTTTGTTACAACTAAGCTAGGCTATTTCAGAGGGCAGTTAAGTGTCAACCACATTGCTGTGGGTCTGGAGTCACATATAGGCCAGACCGGGTAAGGACGGCAGATTTTCTTCCCTAAAGGGCATTGGTGAACCTTTTTACAACAATCCGATAGTTTCATACTAGCTTTTTTATGCCAGATTTATTTAATTAACTGAATTTAAATTCCCCAGCTGCCGTGGTGGGATTTGAACTCACGTCTTTAGATCATTAGTCCAGGCTTCTGGCTTATTAGCCCAGTGACATTACCACTATGCTACCACTGCCTGGGCTCTGAAACAATGGTACCGCTGCCTTGACCGGTCGGGAGGAGCTCTCCAGTACTCACCGGAGTGGGTGTCCCAATTCATGGTGGTCTGCTGCATCCTCAACAACTTGGCCATCATGATGGCGCAGCCCTTGCAACCACGGGTTCCATGATGACCTCAGGATGAGGAGGATGAAGGGAGGAGGCAGCCTGCAAATCTCCATTCCGGATGGGCTGTCTGTGAGCGCATCAACAGACTCCGGTTCCACTGACTGAAACTCCAGCTCCCCGTTGCTCAACACTTCCCCATCTTACCATCCCTCTGTCACAGAACATCACAGCGTCCTCTTGGACACAATGAAAGAAAGAAAGATTTGTATTTATATAGCGCCTTTCACGATCACTGGGTATCTCAAAGCACTTTACCACCAATGACGTACTTTTGAAGTGGAGCCATTGTTGTAATATAGGAAACGCGGCAGCCAATTTGCGCACAGCAAGGTCCCACAAAGAGCAATGTGATAATGACCAGATAATCTGTTTTTGTTATGTTGTTTAAGGGATAAATATTGGCCAAGACACCGGGAATAACTCCCCTGCTTTTCTTCAAAATAGTGCCATGGGATGTTTTAGGTCCACCTGAGAGAGCAGATGGTGTTAACGTCTCATCCGAGAGACGGCACCTCCGACAGTGCAACACTCCCTCAGCACTGCACTGGAGTGTCAACCTAGCTTTATGTGCTCACAACAAGGTTTCTAACTAGTAAAGGCATCAAGGGATATGGCGATAGGGCCGGTGAATGGAGTTGAGGCAGAAGATCAGCCATGATCTCATTGAATGGTGGAGCAGGCTCGAAGGGCCGAATGGCCTCCTCCTACTCCTATTTCTTATGTTCTTATGTAACCTTCTGAATCAGAGGCGAGTGTGCTACCAACTGAGCCACAGCTGACACAATGCTGAAATGAAAGCCACCACAAAACAATTCCAAACATAATTTATAAATTAATAATTCAAATATAACATTAAAAAGTCAACTAATCACCCTTGTGCATTCCCTTAGGGCTCAATTTTACTAATGGAGGCGGGTTGAGGGTGGGCTTCCTGGTGGGCGGGTTTCGGACCTGCTGCCGGTTTCAGCCACTCCTGGTGTCCCATTTTCTAGACGAGGGAACTAGATGTAATATCTCCAAATTTGCAGACGACACAAAGCTGGGTGGGAGTGTGTGCTGTGAGGAGGATGCCGAGAAACTCCAGTGTGATTTGGACAGGTTGGGTGATTGGGCAGATGCATGGCAGATGCAGTATAATGTGGATAAATGCGAGGTTATCCACTTTGGTGGCAAAAACAGGAAGGCATATTATTATTGGAATGGCAATAGATTGGGAAAAGGGGAAGTGCAACGAGACCTGGGTGTCCTTGTGCACCAGTCGCTGAAGGTAAGCATGCAGGTGCAGCAGGCGGTTAAGAAGGCAAATGGTATGTTGGCCTTCGTAGCGAGAGGATTCGAGTATAGGAACAAGGATGTCTTGCTGCAGTTGTACAGGGCCTTGGTGAGACCACACCTTGAGTATTGTGTGCAGTTTTGGTCACCTTATCTGAGGAAGGATGCTCTTGCCATGGAGGGAGTGCAGCGAAGATTCACCAGACTGATACCTGGGATGGCAGGAATGACGTATGAGGAGAGATTGGGTCGATTGGGCTTATATTCGCTGGAGTTTAGAAGAATGAGAGGGGATCTCATTGAAACTTATAAAATTCTAACAGGACTAGACAGGCTCGATGCAGGAAGGATGTTCCCGATGGCGGGGGAGTCCAGAACCAGGGATCACAGTCTAAAGATAAGGGGTAAGCCATTTAGGACAGAGATGAGGAGGAATTTCTTCACTCAGAGAGTGGTGAACCTGTGGAATTCTCTACCACAGAAGGCAGTTGAGGCCAATTTATTAAATATATTCAAGAAGGAGTTAGATATATTTCTTAAGGCTAAAGGGATCAAGGGATATGGGGAGAAGGCAGGGACAGGGTACTGAGTTTGGATGATCAGCCATGATCTCATTGAATGGCGGAGCAGGCTCGAGGGGCCGAATGGCCTACTCCTGCTCCTATCTTCTATTTTGCCTTAATTGTATCAATTAGTCTCGTCGTGCGCGCGGCCTGCTGCATTGCCTGGGAGCGGGTCTGTTGGTCTGCACTGATGAGGTCATTGCTGCACTTGTTTTTAAGGGCTCCATGTAACCTCAGCCTCTCATTTCTCATTACTGCTGCAGCTGGAATGGGCCAAGGTGACCATGAGTGCTGTGAAAGCCAAGGCTGCTCCCCGATTCACTGAGGAGTCCCTGCAAACTCTTGTGCAGGGAGTAAGAGGAAGCAGGGAGATTCTGTTCCCTCCTGATGGCCGGAGGAAGCCTCCTCAGCAGACAAAGGCAGCCTGGCTGCAGATTGCTGAGGAGGTAAGTGCAAGGGCGCTATATCCACGCACCTGGGTCCAGTGCCGAAAACGCTTTAATGACCTTGTGCGAACAACAAAACTGAGCATCCCATCACATTTACCTTCAAACTGCTTCCCTTCTCTACTCATCACCAGCATTTTGCATTGTCAGCCTGCTCCTCCACATCCCACCTTACCCTTACTTCCCTTGCACCCTTACCTCTCTATCTCTCTCTCTATACTGAATCACTTCACTATTCTACTATGCAGCCCTCACACTCGCTCTCACTGTTATGCAATGACAACTAACAACGCACAGGGAGGCACCTTCCTCTTGCCACCTCACTCCATCTTGGTCTCCCTCTAAGCTTCTAGGTTTTGGATTCTTCACACTCACGCCATCACTCTCGTTGAAACTCCACTTGTGTCCCTCCTTGCAGGAAAAGCTAGTCCACAATAAGAGGGAAAGAGCAAAGACTGGAGGAGGCACACCATCCCTGGCCACATTAACAAACGCTGAGGAGGCTGCTCACGACATCGTGGGAGGTGGCGAGGAGCTGGAAGTGGGGGAAGGAGAGATGGGCGCATTTGAGGAAGCTGGTGACAGAATGCATTTTCATCCCTCGCATTTACAATTCATGATTGACTGCAATGGCACATGATGCTCATAGAGATTGACTTCTGATCATCTGCACAAAAGGATTTGTCTGCTACCTGAAAATCTGATGTCTAACTCATGCCTTTACTCTTTCACAGGACCATTGAGAGCCCCCCTCCTCACTGTCCAGGAGGAAGAGCCGGACGACTCCTCAGAGGAACCTGGAGCCTCAGAGGGAGCAGCATCACCAGGACTCAGTGCACCCAGCACCAGCGCAGACACGCACACCTCGGCGGGGCCTGCGCGACATAGAGTAGTGTTGTCACCTGGTGTATCACAGATCACAAGTGAGCATCAGCAGATGGTGGAGACAGTGACAGCAGTGGAGAGTCCTCGTCGGAGGCCGCAGGACTCTCCTAGCTCTGTTCAGATGCATGTAGACGCTGTGCCTCTGGGGCCATCCAGAAAGAGAGCGGTGCTGAAATTCCAGGAACAAGCGCAGAGTCTCTGACAGGGTTTGCATCCAGGGTAACTGCGAGTGTGGAGAGAATGGAGGAGTCCATCTCAAACATGAGCACTGCCTTTGTGGAGGCAATGGCGCATGACCGTTCTGCCATGGAGAGGGTGGCAACCACCATGGAGAACATAAATCGCCAGACTAATGAAAACATGGTGACTCTTCAAAATAGATTGTCTGCAATGGAGGAGAGATGGACATCTATTGAGGAGAGACACCAGAGCTTCATGGACGTCCTTGTTATGAGGACTGCCAGTACAGAGACAAGTCCTCATGGTCCTACTGATATGCAGCAAGGTGCTCTCCAGCCACTTGCTAGCACTGAAGTGCGGCTGACCCATGAGAGAGATGTTGGTGGCAGGCAACAAAGAAGTGTGGGCTCCTCTCCAAGCACTCACACGACCATGCCACTGCAGAACCCTCGGCCAGAGCCCCAGATTCCACACCAAACTGAGATGGCCGTCTCAGCCCCTGCATAGCTGCAGGAAGAGCAAACTGTAGAGGCACCCTCCCAGGCTCCTAAACCCAGAGGAGGCCCGCCAAAGGCATCTAGGCAGGTGCAGCATCAAAGTGAGCAAGGTGCCTCTATATCTGCTGAAGCCTCCGGGGAAGTACCACATAGAAGCATGCGAAAGAGGAAGTTAACACACAAATATTCACAAGGGTAGTCACTTGGGTGTTTTATTGTGCTGTAAATTATCGAGTGTCCTCCTTTTGTGATGTCATTGAACAAAAGTGATGGCAAAGAGTTGAGGTTCTGGTCTATGTGCTCTGGGAAATGGAAGTTGCACAGTGAGGGTCAGGGCTAATTCCATTTATAATGACGGTTGTGACAGTGATCGGAAAGCGCCGTTTATTGGACAGATGATGTATGGTGTGTTAAGAATCTCGACCTTATCTTCATCTCCATGTGCCAGCCACCTGTGTTTGAAGTGTAAGCTCATGTGAATCTGGCATGGATGAGTGCATCCCTTGCCTGACGGCCAACAATGTGGTCGCCTGCTGCTGGATTGGCCACATCTGGCCCTACAAGGCGCTGCTCCCCGTCCTCCTCCTCGTCCTCTTCCTCGTCCTCTTCATCTTCCTCCAAGGAGGCAGTGTGCTGAGCCACTTGTTCATCCTGCAGCACTAAGCCGCGCTGCTCTTCCTCCGAACCTGACGACCAGGATGAGAGGATGTAAATGGTTCCCATCCCATTGTTACAGATTTCAGTTGAGGCAAGAAGCTTGCAAGTGCACACTCAAAGTGGCCTGAAATTATTCCAATCAGTTCACACAGCAGATGTGTGTCAGCTTGACCAGTCACAAGGTCAGTAGATTCGCAAAATCTTATCTCAAACCTCCAACAACAAAGTTGTTGCATTTGAATGCCAACCATGTTACAGGAGCGCTTTTAAAGTTCTGCACCAATAATGACTACAGATCATGTCCTCCACCAACTCGTCTCCTTGCAGCTGGACTGTTTCTGACACGATGGGAAACAGGAGCCAGAGGCCCGGAAATGGGAAACCTCTATCAAAATAGGATTATCAAGGCAGTTAACAGGCTCGTAACTGCCTTAACTACCTGTCCCACCGGTTGGAGTCAGGTCAGTTTGGGAACAGCTGAACACTCACAAAAATCGCGTGGGGGCGAGATGGAGGCGAATTGAGTGTCTGAAGCCATTTTTTTCCGATTTTAGCAGCTGACCCACCTCCAAACCCACCTCCTCAGGGCTGTTAAAATCGAGCCCTTAGTGTCTGTTTTTTGTGTTCCTTTACCTATTCTACTGCTTCTACCCCAGTGGCTGCAGCATGACTGGTGGAAGGCTGCTGACTTTCAGTGGGGGAGACTGCAGATGGCCATGCAGGACAACCTCGAGCAGCTCTGGGCCTAGAAGGCCCGGCTGTAGACTGCACCACCTCGGCATGGGCGGCAGCAGTCTAGGCTGGCTGACAGGCAACTGCAATGGCTGTGGCGGAGTGGTAGTGGTGGGACTAGAAATGCTGTCATCCTCAGAGAGGAAAGCAGGTTTGTGTCCCACATAGCCTCAGCATTTCTAGCCATCTGTTGGAGGACAGATTGCTGGAATCCTATGAGACCCTACAAGCCCCTTTCCACACTCGTAAACCCAGCCATGATGGCAGCAGCCTGTACTTGT
This sequence comes from Somniosus microcephalus, assembly GCF_052327205.1. NCBI lineage: Eukaryota > Metazoa > Chordata > Chondrichthyes > Squaliformes > Somniosidae > Somniosus > Somniosus microcephalus. Next base: position 186,342,507 of record NC_140987.1, on the reverse strand, counting down.
GTGGTAGCAGGCTGATCCTGCATGAGAGCAGCCTGAGCTTCCACTGTAGCACTCAGACATTGGGTTGCTTCCGCCTGTGCTGCAATGGAAGCTGAGACATCGCCCATCACACCCCCAGCATCATGGTTGGCACCACAAGTTCCCTAATGGAGCTGCCCATCATTTCCATCCTGGAAATCATGGGCTCCAAGCTCCGCGCAAAGCCCCATGCAATGTTGGAGCCAAACCCCTCCATGCTTCTTGACAGTGATGAGGCTCTCTGACAGGTCTGCCATTGCACCAAGCATTTCTGTATGCGTGCCCAACACCCTTCTTCTGAAGGCTGCCCCATCGAAGTCCTCATCTGAGTCCTGTGCAGCAGAACTTGTGAGCAACCTTGCCCTCTGGGGAGCTGGCACCTGCGCTACCCTTTCCCCGGCCTGGCTGCAGCCCACTCGTGTCCGGTGATTCACCACGTGCAGGTCCCGACTCTATACTACCCTCTAAGGTTTGCACAGTGCCATTTTCTGAGCTGGTGCCTAGAGTGTCAGATTGAGTGACGGTGCCTCTTCTTCTCCATCACTCTCCTCCTCTAATTCTTGCTGCAGAGGTTGGGCTGCTGGCAGTTCTTGGGTATCTGAAAGGGGAAAGGCAGAAGGGTCGGGTTGTGGTGAGGGGAGGAGGGGGGCGGGGAAGCAAGATGTCCATACTTACACCATCAGTAACTTGTAAGTGAGAAGAGATTGTGGGATGAGGGGGAAGTGGGATGTGTGAAGAAGGATTAGGTATGAGCATACCATCATCATCAATGGTTTCAGCCTTGCCCTGCGACACGGCCTCAGTGACACCCCCACCAATTATCTCCAACACATGAGGGGTGAGGTTGTGCAGACGTGCATGCCCCCCGCCTGTTTGTTGCTGCTCTCTCCGATTGTGAGCGACCTTGGCCTGCAAGAGAAAGGGAATGTGATGCAATGTGTTTGGGTGATTAGCTTGTCATCATTGAATAGCTGACAGTATGTGAAAGGTGTGAGATGTGGGTGTGAGGCTTGCAGCAGTGGTAAGTGTGAGGGTGAGGTGAAGCTATAATTGGGAGATATGAGTCGTGATTGCTAGAGATTGTTGGTAGGTGAGTGATGGGGGTGTGGTGCATTGAGCAGTGTGTGAGGCTGGTGGTGCAGCTGGTGGGATATGGCATTTGAAGGGGGTGCATGAACGGAGAGACCTGGGGATATATGTGCACAAATCGTTGAAGGTGGCAGGGCAGGTTGAGAAAGCGGTTAAAAAAGCATACAGGATACTGGGTTTCATAAATAGAGGCATAGAGTACAAAAGCAAGGAAGTTATGATGAACCATTATAAAACACTGGTTCAGCCTCAACTGGAGTACTGTGTCCAATTCTGGGCACCGCACTTTAGGAAGGATGTGAAGGCCTTAGAGAGGGTGCAGAAAAGATTTACGAGAATGATTCCAGGGATGAGGGACTTCAGTTACATGGATAGTAGACTAGAGAGGCTGGGGTTGTTCTCCTTAGAGCAGAGAAGGTTGAGAGGAGATTTGATAGAGGTATTCAAAATCATGAGGGGTATGGACAGAGTAGATAGAGAGAAACTGTTCCCATTGGTGGAAGGGTCGAGAACCAGAGGACACAGATTCAAGGTGATTGGCAAAAGAACCAAATGCGACATGAGTAAAATCTTTTTTACGCAGCAAGTGGTTAGGATCTGGAATGCACATCGGGGCTTATCACTATATGCTGGAGGCAAATAAAGGCAAAACAATGTTGGAATTTCAGGTAATATGGTCATTCTCTTTTCTCTGCCTCTCACTTTTTATGGCTGATTTTCTTGACTTCTGCCCCCCAATAATGCCTTTTCTTGGGCATAAAGACACTTTTTTTACACAGCGAGTGGTTAGGATCTGGAATGCACTGCCTGAGAGGATGGACGAGGCAGACTCAATCACAGCTTTCAAAAGGGAATTGGATAAGTACCTGAAGGAAAAAAATTTGCAGAGCTACAGGGAAAGGGCAGGGGAGTGGGACTAGCTGAAGTGCTCTTGCAGAGAGCCGGCATGGGCTTGACGGGCCGAATGGCCTCCTTCTGTGCTGTAATCATTCTATGATTCTATGATTCTATTCACTCACCTTGACCACTCGAGTGAGGCCATTAAACTTATGGATCACTGTGTCCAGGTCCTGGCGGCAACACTGGTGGCACTGATGACTTCTGTTATTTCCTCTCACTGCCTTTTTACAGTGTGGCTGGAAGGCCTCTTGCCCTCCTGCGGGTACAGGACCTGTCTCCTCCTGTACATCCCCTGCACCAAGGCCTCCAGTGCTGCATTGAAGAACCGAGGTGCACGCTCTCTCCCCTCTTGAGACGTATTTATTGTTCGAGCTCCACTAAGAATGACTAGCTCCAAGAACAATGACCAGCACAACAAAAATGACCAGCTCCACCAACAATGAGGTCCTTCTGATTCAGAGCACCTCTCCATTAAGAAGTGCAGACCAGCCTGTGACTTTGCAGGTAACCTTTAAATGAGAGCAGACTGCATAGGATTCGCTGTTCAGCGCAATTCCAACCAGCAGTGCATTTAGTGCTGAGCTCAACGCTCCAATCATTATAATGAGAGGGCAGCACAAATTTTGTGTGCTGCCTGCACTACTTTCGATGGACGCGGGCAGTTCGCGCATCGTGATCCCTGCGTCTGTTTTCCAGCCTAATTGAATTTAGCCCCCCTAGTGTCTCTGCTCCTCTACTCTTCAAAGTTTTACCATTTAGTGTATATTTCTTTTCCTTATTCTTCCTTCCAAAATGTATGCTTGGTAACATGCTAAATATAAATGGGTCTCCTCTAAGTTGATCAATTTCCTTTGGTGCTTCACCTGCTCCGCCACATCAACAAAAACCCCGTTTCTGCTGAACTTCAGCTGAAGTTATGCCAGCGGAATGGGAGAAGCCCCAAGGATATTCCTGGCTCATGTTAATATTTAAGAATAGATTCGATAGGTGATTGAAGGAAAGGAGAATAAAGAGAAATGGGAAAAAGATGGGCACATGGGATTAAAACGAATGCTCACACAGAGGATAATCACAGACTGGTTGGGTCAAATGGCCAGTGCCTATGTTGTATAATTTCTATGTAATTCTCTATGCAAAGTGAATCTTTGTTTAGCTAACAAAATTGCACCTAGTGCATTGAGAACAGCTGAACTAGGTTTGTACAAGATACAATTATGACATAAATAACATAACATAGCAATAACAATGATAATACAAACACTATGGCATGAACAAATAACATGATTAGAATGCTATATGATGGGTACCAGGCTTTATGTGGTTTCTTTGTGCAGATTATTCCTAATTATTACACTGTCTTGTACATATTACTGCCGTTCACATGTCGCTGTGGCAACGGAGAGATTTTGTGAAGATAATGGTCTCCACGGCCAGTCCAGGTGTTGGTTGCTGACATTTGTGCTGCCAGGAGGAAGTTTTATGTAGGAAAAGCACATGTTATCTTGATCATGGTTATAAATTCCTGTCCTGAATGAATTGTGCTAGGTTGCTAAATTTGTGCACAATCCCAACCAATTGGGATCACACATGTTCTGTTCACACATTTGAACACTGTCAGATCCTGACCCAATCTGACTGAGAGCCAGTGTCAGAATTTCTTTCTTTTCTTTGTGGAACCGCAACTCACGTCCAGATTCCCTGGCTTTCTCTAGGTCTTTGATTGAAGACTGGAGCTCCTGAGAGATAATTTCTGGTATCTTCTTCTCCTTCAAAATCCAATCTAGTGCCATCTGACTTCGCATACAGTCATCCAAAGATTGTTTGGAATAATAGGAAATTACATCCTGTGGAAAGGAAAAGACCAGTACACTTTAAAACAAATAGTGCATTCATTATGTAATATTGGCACTATAACCTATGGTATAAAAATAAATTAGGAAAGTTTTGATATTTTGTGCCCTTATAATAACAGATTTTGATATAAAGTAAGATGATAACAAACATGTTTCACAGTACATATTTATAAAATGGTTATTGTTCTAACCAGAGGAGGCGGACCTGTGTGGGAGCGGCAGCGGGACCTGAGAGAAGGCGGAGTGGCCATAAAGGAGCGCTGCAGAGGAGTGCTGTGAGTTGGGAAAGAGTCCGAGAGCGGGAGCAGTCAAACAACAACTGCGAAACCGCTAAAGTGACGTCACAACCAGGGAAGGAGCTGATTGATAAGTAGGATATGGTGAGTATTTCTACAGTCCAGTCGTTGAAGTAAAAGTAATGTCTCTAGTTTAGAGTTAGTAGTGTTTAAAGTGAAGTAAGGTCCCTAGTGTATTTAATATTCTTTAATTTAAAGGAAGTAAAGGGAGTAAGTTAAGGTTAGGACATGGCAGGGCAGCTCGGCAGCGTGGAGTGCTCCTCCTGTGCTATGTGGGAAGTCAGGGACACTTTCGGTGTCCAAGGCGAACACATGTGCAGGAAGTGTCTCCAGCTGCAGCTACTCGAAATCCGCATTTCGGAGTCAATGTGGAGCATCCGCGAAGCTGAGATCTTCGTGCATAGCATGTTTAACGAGGTGGTCAGACCACAGGTAAAGAGTGCACAGGCAGACAGGGAATGGGTGACCGCCAGACAGAGTAAAAGAACTAGGAAGATAGTGCAGGAGTCCCCTGGACCCATCTCCTTCTCCAACAGATTTTCCATTTTGGATACTGCTGGGGGAGATGGTTTCTCAGGGGAATGCAGCAAGAGCCAAGTCCATGGCACTATGAGTGGCTCAGCTGCACAGGAGGGGAGATAAAAGAGTGGGAGAGCAATAGTGATAGGGGATTCTATCGTAAGGGGAACAGATAGGCGTTTCTGTGGCCACCCTGGTGCCAGGGTCAAGGATGTCACTGAGCGGCTGCAGGGCATTCTGAAGGGGGAGGGCGAACAGTCAGAGGTCGTGGTTCACATTGGTACCAACGACATAGGTAGAAAGAGGGATGAGGCCCTGCAACAAGAATTTAGGGAGCTAGGTAGCAGATTAAAAAGCCGGACCTCAAAGGTTGTAATCTCTGGATTACTCCCGGTGCCACGTGCTAGTAAATATAGGAATAGGAGGATAGAGCAGATGAATGCGTGGCTAAAGAGTTGGTGCAGGAGGGAGGGCTTTAGTTTCCTGGGTCACTGGGTCTGCTTCTGGGGAAGGTGGGACCTGTACAAGTCGGACGGGTTGCACCTGAACCGGAACGGGACCAACATCCTTGCGGGGAGGTTTGCTAGTACTGTTTTGGGGGGGTGTGGTTTAAACTAACTTGGCTGGGGGATGGGATATGGAGTGGAGCTATAGTGGGGGGTGATGCACAGCCAAATATAGAGGAAAAAACAAGTTAGCCTGGAAGGCAGAGCAAATATGTAATGGCACAAGGGAGTATGGCAAGGCTGGATGGCATTTATTTGAATGCAAGGAGTCTTGCGAGTAAGGCAGATGAATTGAAGGTGTTGATGAACACATGGGAGTATGATATTGTTGCTATCACAGAGACATGGTTGAGGGAGGGGCAGGACTCGAGCGGCAGAGCGGGGCTATAAAAGGCCCCAGAGACCAGGTAAGGCCTCACAGCGTCTGCGGGAATCTCGAGTGGCAGAGTGGGGCTATAAAAGGCCCCAGAGACCAGGTAAGGCCTCACAGCGTCGGCGGGAATCTCGAGCGGCAGAGCGGGGCTATAAAAGGCCCCAGAGACCAGGTAAGGCCTCACAGCGTCGGCGGGAATCTCGAGCGGCAGAGCGGGGCTATAAAAGGCCCCAGAGACCAGGTAAGGCCTCACAGCGTTGGCGGGAATCTCGAGCGGCAGAGCGGGGCTATAAAAGGCCCCAGAGACCAGGTAAGGCCTCACAGTGTCGGCGGGAAACTCGAGTGTCAGAGCGGGCTATAAAAGGCTCCAGAGACCCGGGGAAGGCCTCACAGTCTCCAAACTTGGAACTCGGAGGGAAGGAGAGAGGTAAAAAGTAATCCAAGTGTGACATCACCAGAAAGCGGGTAAGTGATTGGTTGGTAAGTATTTCTTTCTTTTTAAGCTTAAATCTCGTTGGTTTATAGTTTCTAAGGTGTGATATTCACCATCTAGAATCGGGGCAGAGGGTATTTAAGAATAATATTAATAAATTTAATTAATTACATAGAATGGGAGATCAGGTGATGTGTTGCTGCTGCAATATGTGGGAGCTGGTGGACACCATTGATGCTCACGGTGATCACACTTGCAGTAAGTGTTGGCTGCTCGAGGAATTCCGGCTCCGTGTTGAAGAGCTGGAGTCCGAGCTTCAAACACTGAGACACACCAAGGAGGGGGAGAGTTACCTGGACTCTGTGTATCACGAGGTATTCATACCAATTAGATTAATTAATTCAGATGTAGCCCGTGGCCAGGGTCAGGATGGTGTGACTAGAAGTGAGGCAGGTACGGGGATCCAGGAGGTAGTGTTGGAGGAGCCGCAGCCCTTGCACTTGTCCAACAGGTTCGAGGCTCTTACTCCCTGTGAGGATGGGAACAGGGACTGCGGGGAGGATGAGCAACCTGTCCACAGCACCGTGGAGCGGGGGGCCATTCAAGTGGGGGGAGTTAAAAGAAATGTTGTAGTGGTAGGGGATAGTATCGTTAGGGGGATAGATAGAGTTCTTTGCAGCCGACAGCGAGAGTCCCGAAGGCTGTGTTGCCTGCCTGCTGCCAAGGTTAAGGACATCTCCTCTGGACTGGAGAGAAACTTGGAGTGGGAGGGGGAGGATCCAGTTGTCGTGGTCCATGTTGGTACCAACGACATAGATAGGACAAGGAAGGAGGTTCTGCTGAGGGAGTTTGAGCAGCTAGGGGCCAAATTAAAAAGCAGAACCACAAGGGTAATAATCTCTGGATTATTACCTGAGCCACGAGCGAATTTGGCTAGGACAAATAAAATTAGAGAGTTAAATGCGTGGCTCAAAGACTGGTGTGGGAGAAATGGGTTTTGCTTCCTGGGACACTGGCACCAGTACTGGGGCAGGAGGGAGCTGTTCCGTTGGGACGGGCTTCACTTGGCCAGTGCTGGGACTAGAGTCCTGGCGGATCATATAACTAGGGCTGTAGAGAGGGCTTTAAACTAACTAGTGGGGGGGAGGTTCCTAGAGAGCAAATAATAAAAATGACAACAGAGAAGGTCATAGACTTAGGTAGCAGTGGGGAAATTAAAAACCAGAGCGTGTCAGGAAGGGGCAGAAGATATGAAGTAAAAGGTAAAGTAATAAAAAGGGCAAAAGCAGGAACTAAGTGTCACAAAACATTTTTGAAAGTTCTCTATCTGAATGCACGTAGCATTCGTAACAAAACAGACGAGTTAATGGCACAAATAACTACATATGGGTATGATCTTGTGGCCATTACAGGAACATGGCTGCAGGGTGACAATGCCTGGGAATTAAACATACCAGGTTATTTAACGATCAGGAAGGACAGGCAGGAAGGAAGGGGAGGTGGGGTGGCTATGTTAATAAACGAAGGAATCACTGTAATACAGAGAAATGATATTGGGTCAAAAGATCAGGATAATGAAACAGTTTGGGTGGAGGTAAGGAATAATAAGGGGAAAAAAACACTAGTGGGCGTAGTCTATCGGCCTCCGAACAGTGGCAACTCTGTTGGACGGAGTATCAATCAGGAAATAGTTGAGGCTTGTAATAAGTGACCATCTGTAATTATGGGGGATTTTAACTATCATATTAATTGGACAAATCAAATTGGGCAGGGCTGCCTTGAGGATGAGTTCATTGAGTGTATTAGGAATGGGTTTCTTGAGCAGTATGTAACTGAACCGACCAGGGGGCAAGCAACCTTAGATCTGGTCCTGTGTAACGAGACAGGATTAATTAAAAATGTCCTAGTAAAGGATCCCCTTGGAATGAGTGACCATAACATGGTTGAATTCCATATTCAATTAGAGGGTGAGAAGGTTGGATCTCAAACAAGCGTGCTAAGCTTGAATAAAGGAGACTATGAAGGTATGAGAGTGGAATTGAGTAGAGTGGATTGGGAAAATAGATTAAAGGGTAAGACGATACATGATCAGTGGTGTACATTTAAGGAGTTATTTTACAACTTTCAAAAAAATTATATTCCACTGAGAAGAAAAGGGTGTAAAAGAAAAGACAGCCATCCGTGGCTAAGTAAAGAAATTAGGATAGTATTCGACTAAAAACAAGGGGATATAAGGTAGCCAAATCTAGTGGGAGGATAGAGGATTGGGAAAACTTTAAAAGAGAGCAAAAAATAACAATAAGATTGATTAAGAAAGGGAAGATAGATTATGAAAGTAAATTAGCAAAAAATATAAAAACAGATAGTGAGAGTTTTTATAGTTATATAAAAAGAAAAAGGGTGGCTAAATTAAATGTTGGTCCCTTAGAGGATGAGACCGGGAAATTAATGGTGGGAAATATGGAGATGGCAAAAACACTGAATGAATATTTTATATCAGTCTTTACAGTAAAAGACACTAAGAATATCCCAACACTGGACAAACAGGGGGCTAAAGGGGGGGAGGAGCTAAACACGATCAAAATCACTAAGGAAGTGGTACTCGGTAAAATAATGGGACTCAAGGCGGATAAATCACCTGGACCTGATGGCTTACATCCTAGGGTCTTGAGGGAAGTGACGGTAGGGATTGTGGATGCATTGGTAATAATTTTCCAAAACTCCCTGGACTCAGCAATGGTCCCGGCAGACTGAAAAACTGCTAATGTAATACCCTTATTTAAAAAGGGCAGTAGACAGAAGGCTGGAAACTATAGACCGGTTAGCCTAACATCTGTGGTAGGTAAAATTTTGGAGTCCATTATTAAGGAGACAGTAACAGGACATTTGGATAATCATAATTTAATAGGACAAAGTCAGCATGGTTTTATGAAGGGGAAGTCATGTTTGACAAATTTGCTGGAGTTCTTTGAGGAAGTAACATATAGGGTGGATAAAGGGGAACCAGTGGACGTAGTGTATTTAGACTTCCAAAAGGCATTTGACAAGGTGCCACACAAAAGATTATTGCTTAAGATAAAAAATCATGGGATTGGGGGTAATATTCTGGCATGGATAGAGGATTGGCTATCTAACAGAAGGCAGAGAGTTGGGATAAATGGTTCATTCTCAGACTGGCAATCAGTAACTAATGGTGTTCCGCAGGGGTCAGTGCTGGGTCCCCAACTCTATACAATCTATGTTAACGATTTGGAGGAGGGGACCGAGTGTAACATATCAAAGTTTGCAGATGATACTAAGATGGGAGGGAAAGTAGTGAGTGAGGAGGACATAAAAAACCTGCAAGGGGACATAGACAGGCTAAGTAAGTGGGCAGAGATTTGGCAGATGGAATACAATACTGGAAAGTGTGAGGTTATGCACTTTGGCAGGAAAAATCGTAGAGCAAGTTATTATCTTAATGGCAAGAAACTGGAAAGTACTGAAGTACAAAGGGATCTGGGGGTCCTGGTGCACGAAACTCAAAAGGTTAGTATGCAGGTGCAGCAAGTGATTAAGAAGGCCAATGGAATGTTGGCTTTCATTGCTAGGGGGATAGAATATAAAAATAGGGAGGTATTGCTTCAGTTGTACAAGGTATTGGTGAGACCGCACCTGGAATAGTGCGTACAGTTTTGGTGTCCATACTTAAGAAAGGACATACTTGCTCTCGAGTCAGTACAAAGAAGGTTCACTCGGTTAATCCCGGGGATGAGGGAATGGACATATGAGGAGAGGTTGAGTAGATTGGGACTCTACTCATTGGAGTTCAGAAGAATGAGAGGCGATCTTATTGAAACATATAAGATTGTGAAGGGGTTGGATCGGGTGGATGTGGGGAGGATGTTCCCGATGATGGGTGAAACTAGAACTAGGGGGCATAGTCTTAGAATAAGAGGCTGCTCTTTCAAAACTGAGATGAGGAGGAACTACTTCACTCAGAGGGTGGTAGGTCCATGGAATATGCTGCCCCAAAAAGCTGTAGAAGCTACATCATTACATAAATTTAAAACAGAAATAGACAGTTTCCTAGAAGTAAAGGGAATTAAGGGTTACGGGGAGCGGGTAGGAATTTGGACATGAGTCTAGGTCCGGATCGGTCATGGCCCTGTGGGTAGCGAAGCGGGCCCAGGGGCCGTGTAGCCGGATCCTGCTCCTATTTCGTGTGTCTAATTCTGTTAGATTCAGGAGATGGTTCTGTGATAGTGGATTGGCGGTTAGGATCAGATCAGCCATGATCTTATTGAATGGCGGAGCAGGCTCGAGGGGCCGATTGGCCTACTCCTGCTCCTATTTCTTATGTTCTTATGTTCTTATGTTAGGACTGGCAGCTCAATATTCTGGGGTATAGAATCTTCAGGCGAGACAGAGGGGGGTGTAAAAGAGAAGGGGGTGTCGCAATATTAATCAAGGAGTCAATTACTGCTGTAAGGAGGGATGATATCTTAGCAGGTTCCTCTAATGAGGCCATATGGGTAGAACTTAAAAACCAAAAGGGGGCAAGCACTTTGCTGGGAGTGTACTATCGGCCCCCAAACAGTCAGTGGGAGAGAGAGGAACAGATATGTAGGCAAATCTCAGAGAAGTGTAGAAATAATAGGATAATAATAGTAAGGGATTTCAACTTCCCCAATATTAACTAGGAGAGTCAGAGTGTGAAAGGCTTAGAGGGTGCTGAATTCTTAAAGTGCGTCCAGGAGAGCTTTTTGAGCCAGCATGTAGAAAGTCCTACAAGAGAGGGGGCGGTACTGGACCTAATTCTAGGGAATGTAGCCGGGCAAGTGGTAGAAGTGTCAGTAGGAGAGCATTTTGGTGACAGTGACCATAATTCGGTGAGATTTAAGGTAGTCATGGAAAAGGACAAAATGGACCGGAAATAAAGGTTCTAAATTGGGGGAAGGCCGATTTTAATATGATAAGGCAGGATCTGGCCAAAGTGGATTAGGATAAGCTACTTGTAGGAAAATCCACATCAGAGCAGTGGGAGTCTTTCAGAAAGGAAATAGAGAGAGAACAACACCAACATGTTCCCGTAAAGGTCAAGGGTGGGACCAACAAACCCAGGGAACCCTGGATGTCAAGGGATATACAAGAATGGATTAGGAAAAAAGGGGAGGCTTTTGGCAGATACAAAGGACTAAAAACAGTGGAAGCCCTAGAGGAGTATAGAAAGTGCAGTGGGGTGCTTAAAAAAGAAATTAGGAGAGTGAAGAGGGGGCATGAAAAAACACTGGCGGGCAAAATAAAGGAAAATCCCAAGGTGTTTTATAAGTATATTAAGGGCAAGAGGATAACCAGGGAAAGAGCAGGGCCCATTAGGGACCAAAGTGGCAATCTGAGTGTAGAGCTGGATGATGTGGGTGAGGTTTTAAATGAATATTTTGCATCTGTGTTCACTGTGGAGAAGGACGATGTAGGCATAGAAATCAGGCAGGGGGATTGTGATATACTTGAACAAATTAGTATTGAGAGGGAGGAGGTACTAACGGTTTCAGCAGGCTTAAAAGTGAATAAATCCCCAGGCCCAGACGAGATGTACCCCAGGCTGCTGTGTGAGGCAAGGGAGGAGATTGCAGTGACTCTGACACAAATTTTCAGAACCTCTCTGGTCACAGGAGAGGTGCCAGAGGACTGGAGGACAGCTAACGTAGCACCTTTATTCAAGAAGGGTAGTAGTGATAAACCAGGGATTTACAGGCCAGTGAGCCTAACATCAGTGGTAGGAAAATTATTGGAAAAAATTCTGAGGGACAGAATTAGTCTCTACTTGGAGAGGCAAGGATTAATCAAGGATAGCCAGCATGGCTTTGTCAGGGGGAGATCATGTCTAACCAATTTGATTGAATTTTTCGAGGGGGTGACTAGGTGTGTGGATGAGGGTAGTGCAGTTGATGTAGTCTACATGGACTTCAGTAAGGCTTTTGACAAAGTCCCGCATGGGAGACTGATCAAGAAGGTAAGAGCCCATGGGATCCAGGGCAATTTGGCACATTGGATCCAAAATTGACTTACTGGCAGGAGGCAGAGGGTGATGGTCAAAGGTTGTTTTTGTGACTGGAAGCCTGTGTCCAGTGGTGTACCGCAGGAATCGGTGCTGGGTCCTTTGCTGTTTGTAGCGTACATTAATGATTTAGATATGAATGTAGGAGGTATGATCAGTAAGTTCGTAGATGACAAGATAATTGGTGGAGTGGTAAACAGTGAGGAGGGAAGCCTCAGGCTACAGGACGATATAGACGGGTTGGTCAGATGGGCAGAACAGTGGCAAATGGAATTAACCCTGAAAAGTGTGAGGTGATGCATTTTGGGAGGACTAACAAGGCAAGGGAATACACAATGAATGGTAGGATCCTAGGAAGGACAGAGGATCAGAGGGACCTTGGTATGCATGTACATAGACCCCTGAAGGCAGCAGGACAGATAGATAAGGTGGTTAAAAAGGCATATGGGATACTTGCCTTCGTTAGCCGAGGCATAGAATATAAGAGCAGGGAGGTTATGAAGGAGCTGTACAAAATGCTAGTTAGGCCACAGCTGGAATACTGTGTGCAGTTCTGGTCGCCACACTATAGAAAGGATGTGCTTGCATTGGAGAGGGTGCAGAGGAGATTCACCAGGACGTTACCTGGGCTGGAGCGCTTCAGCTATGAAGAGAGACTGGACAGGCTGGGGTTGTTTTCCTTAGAGCAGAGAAGGCTGAGGGGGACCTGATTGAGGTGTACAAAATTATGAGGGGCATAGATAGGGTAGATAGAAAGGAACTTTTCCCCTTAGTAGAGGGGTCAATAACCAGGGGGTATAGTTTCAAGGTGATGCGCTATCAATTACTCATAAAAGACTGAGAGTTAAGAGAGTAACTAAAGGCTTTTATTAACAAAAGAATGAAGGTCTGCCTCGAGTGGTCGACCGGTCCAGAAATACAAAGGGCTGGGGAGCAGTCACCTTTATACTAGGACTTGTGGGAGGAGTCAGCCGAGGCATGTCCAGGCATGTACACAGTGGAATACAAACAGTGGTTTACCACACAAGGTAAGGGGCAGGAGGTTTAGAGGGGATTTGCGGAAAAACTTTTTCACCCAGAGGGTGGTTGGAATCTGGAACTCACTGCCTGAAAGGGTGGTAGAGGCAGGAACCCTCACAACATTCAAGAAGCATTTAGATGAGCACTTGAAACACCATAGCATACAAGGCTACGGACCAAGTACTGGAAAATGGGATTAGAATAGATAGGGCTTGATGGCCGGCACGGACACGATGGGCTGAAGGGCCTCTTTCTGTGCTGCATAACTCTATGACTCTATGACTCTATTTCACATTTTTCATTTCTTACTATCATCTATTGAATGTATTTTTTGATAAGAAACACATATATCACACTTTACTAATGGCTGTGCTGTTGCTGAAATACATTCTGTGCTAATGGGATACTGAACTGCACCTTTTGTACTGCGGACTGTGACAGGCACATCCCATACTGGGTATGTCAGTGGGCATGTGTACAGACAGTATTAGGATGTATCCAGGCAATGCTAGATTTGACAGCCACACTTAGATACAACCTTTGCTGGATGTAACAGCGAGATATGTATACGCATTGTTCTTGGGTGTTGAGCAGTTAAGGAATGATGATAGAAACCAGAGAAAGGATGCAGCAGTGGGAAGGAATTGGAAGGGCTGAATCAGAGGTCAAGGCAATGGAGCAGAGGTCTCAGCGAACGAGCAAAGGCCAGGACAGCAGACTAGTGAGGGAGTGAATCAGAAGCAAAGAAATGATGATTTAAAGTTAAGGCTTTTGAGCGTGCCCAGCATTTGCAGGATGGATATTGGGGTTCAGATTTTTTTTAAAGTCAAGTAAAGTATTAAGCTTATATTTGTTTAGTAACTAATACTTACTCTAACAAACTAATCATTTTTTCATGCCTCTTTGGTAACTACACTATTACCTGACGGGAACACTTTCTTTCTCTCAGAATTTTCAAGCTTCCATTCCAGTGCAACAGTTGAAAGACTGTCATTAATTCCTGCAAAAAATAGAGAGAACGAGCTTTGTTTATATAAGAACATAAGAAATAGGAGAAATAGGAGCAGGAGTAGACCATTTAGCCCCTCTAGCCTGCTCTGCCATTCAGTAAGATCATGGCTGATCTTCTACATCAACTCCACTTTCCCACCCTATCCCCAGATCCCTTGATTCCCTTAGTGCCCAAAAATCAATTGATCTCAGTCAAAAATTAACGACTGAGCATCCACAGCCCTCTGGGTTAGAGAATTCCAAAGATTCACAATCATCTGAGTGAAGAAATGTCTCCTCATCTCTGTCCTAAATGACTGACCCCTTGGGTGGTGTCGTGTCGCTGCACCTTTCCTTGTCACTGTTCCACGCAGACTCTGACTCGAGAGTTGAAGTCCCTCAGATCTTTAGGTCTGCATGGCTCTGGTAGTAGAGGGCATTCTAGGAGATGCTCCATTGTTTGAGATGCCTCTCCGTCATCACAGTCGATAGTATCAGTTTGGCTGTATCCCCACTTCTGCATGAGGGTTCTGCAGTGGCTGACATCAGTCCTGAGGCGATTGAGATACAGCCAAGTAGGCCAAGTCTCACTGGCTCCTGTTGGAAGAGATTCCTCTGGATCAAAAGATAGCTTGTGTGGCTTTGTCTGCAGATCCTTTGACCAAGCATCTAGTCTACAGCTGTGGGGATTACATTCCAAGGGCTGGACAGCATGTAAGAAACTGCTCCTGGACTTGAGCCTCTTAGTTGTTGGCTGGTGTTGAAAAAGTGGATGACAGGTATCACTTGTCTGCTTTGACCTTTCCAATCTTGATGAAACTCATCTTCTTATGAAAGGTGGGGCAATACCTGCAAGCAGGTAAAGATCATTCACCTTCATAGGTTTCAGGCAGCCAGAAATAGCTCTGCAGGCTACGTTGAGGACTGGATCCATCTTCTTGGCATGTGAGGACTGTTCCCAGACTGAACAGGCATATTCAGCTGTTGAATAACACAGGACAAGGGCAGTAGTTTGTAAGGTCCTTGGGTCAGTTCCCCATTTAGAGTTGGCCAACTTCTTTAAGATGTTGTTTCTGGCTCCCCCCTTCGGCTTTGCTTTGATGACATGATCTTTGTAGCTGAGGGTACGATCTAATGTTATGCCGAGGTATATTGGTTTAGAGTTGTGTGCCAGTCTTCTCCCATACCACCAGGCATTAAATTCTCGGTTTGCATCTCTGTTCTTAAGGTGAAAAGCACTGGTCTGTGTTTTTTCAGGGTTGGCCCACAGATGGTTGGTCACATAGTAGTTGGTTAGCTCAGCTAGGGCACAGTCAAGGGACTTCTCTATTTTATCAAAGGATTGGACCTGAGATGCTGTGCACAGATCATCAGCATAGAGGAAACTTCTGGTGTGTGGATGGATGGACTGGTCATTGGTATAGATGTTAAACAGCAAGGGTGTGAGAACACTACCTTGAGGTAACCCATTCTGCTGTCTGTGCCATCTGCTTCGCTTGCCACTGAGGTCAACAAAGAAACGTTTGTTGGCCAGCATGTTGCATATCAGCTCAGTCAATCTGGCATCTTTTGTTATGTGGAATATCTTCTGCACAAGAATCCGATAATTGACCATGTCATATGCAGCAGATAAATCCACAAAGGCTGCACCTGTTATTAGCCCAATCTTGTAGCCATCCTCAATAAATTGGATCAGATTTAGAAGCTGTCCTGTACACGATTTTCCTGGTCTGAATCCTGCTTGTTCAGGGATAAGACATTCATCTACAAAGGGGGCCAGGCGATTCAGGATGAGTCTCTCAAACAGTTGATAGGTGTGGCATAACAGGGAGATTGGCCTGAAGCTCTTAGGGTTGGCTGGGTCTTTGCCGGGCTGCAGAATTGCCACTTGTTAAGTCCGTGAATGATTTGGACACGGACTAGCAGGAGTGAAACAAACAGATGTTTACTGGTGGAAGTCCATAACGAAACTAAACAGAGGCTCTCTAGCGCCTTTTATACAGGGGTGGTCAATGCCGGTACTGCAGTCTGAGACCAGTTATTCTCTTAAAGGTACATACACAACACCACTATTCTTGCTTGTCTCCACAGCATAGAAATCTTGTTGGTGGCTAAGCAATTGTTGAACATGTCAAGTAGCCACAGTAAAGCCACAGGTCCAAAGTGCTTGATTTGTTCATAGAGAATATCACCAATCCAGCTGCTTTGTTGCTTTGCATCACTTTGATACCAAGTAACACTTCATTCATGGTGAAGGGTCTTGTAAAGTCAGAATCCTCCTTATCAACTTCAGCAGGTCTTGGGTGTTTAACTCTGCTGGGATGATGGCCTGGGTTTCCTCGGCTGTTCAAGAGGAGCTGATGAGCGACTTGATCTGCTGTGACTTTATACTGTGGTTGTGCTTTAGTGAAGTCGTTTCCTAGCATCCTGATGGAAGAAATGGCAAGAACTGATCGAATCCACAGATATGATGCACAGCAGCTGGAAAGCATGGAAAACCATCAGGAGGCTAGGAAATGACTTCACTAAAGCACAACCGCTGACCCCTTATCCTGAGACTGTGATCCCTAGTTCTAGACTCTCCAGCCAGGGGAAACAGCCTCTCAGCATCAACCCTGTCAAACCTCAGAGGTTTACTACTGCTGCGCTGTCAGAATGGAAGTAATAAATTATAGATTTTTTTTTTAAATGACTGATTATATTAGTACAGGAATTAGTGTATATAATACAAGTTGAGCGTCCCAAATCCGGAGTTCTGGAATCCGGAATGTTCAGGAATCGGACTCCGGGACGATTGGTGGCAGGGGTCCGGAATCCGTAAAATGTTCTGGAATCCGGACACCCTGAGGGAGGCTTACCAAAAACCGGAAATAGCGCAACCTGGACCCAGGTATTTCCGGACTCGGCACATATTTCTGATGTCCGAAGTCTGGAAAAATCACAACCTGGGCTCAGGCGTTTCCGGACTTCTGACATCAGAAACACATTCTGAAGTCCGGAAAAACCTGAAAACTGGCTCGGCCTCGGTCCTGAGGTTGCCGGATTCGGGACGCTCAACCTGTAGTAATTTTAAAGAAAGAAGAAAACAAATGAATCCAAACAGATTCAGTAAAAATAGGGCAGTAGTCTCTTCTAGGTTGTGCTGGTTTTTTCAGCGCAATTCGCCCGAAATCGGAAACTAGCACAAAAGATCAAGGAATTTCAAGCATAAATTACGTTCAATACAAATCGAGTTTCCATGATCTTTTGCGCTAGTTTAACAAACATTGAGCTGGAAGCCAGCCCCGCCCATAAAACTGGCCATGCTCCCAGATCGAATTAATCATCATTGCAAGTTTCCGCTAATTGCAGCCGTTTTCAGGCCTTCGAGGTGGCTCTAAAAATTAAGGTTTTTTTTCAGGCGCAAGGACACTAATTGGCATGTTTTGAAAGCTTTTAAATCTCTTTTTTAATTTACTAAGAAACTGACTACTGTACACCAAGGTAACTAGTAAATGTTTCTGTATAGTTTTTAAAGTCATTTTCAGTTATTTAAAATCAGGTTACTCACTGGTGGTGGACTAGACACTCTGATTAAAAATGCTTTTACAAAATTACTTTCTAAAATGTTACTTTGCAGCTTGTTTTAGCAGCTCAGCTGACACTATGGCCAAGAGTGTCTGCTTTGGGTGCAGTCGGCAATCCGGGCGCAAACTGCATTCAAAATTGCGCTATATCCTTGATATATTCTAAAATGCTGCCCGATTGCCATGGTGCATGACAGATTTTACATTCAGCGATATGCAAATGAGTTTGAGCGGAAACTTGAGCAAAAAAAATGACTTCTTAAAACTAGCGTAATTTTGAATGCAATTTGGGCCCGGATCACCGATTGCGCCCAAAGCACTCTTGGCCATAGTGTCAGCTGAACTGATAAAGCAAGCTGCGAAGTTACATTAAATTGTCACTTTTTTTGTTCATGTGGTAATGGGAGGGACGAGAAAAGGAGCCAAGGTGATTGAGCTTGTACTAAGGCTGTTGGCCTATAAATTTGGGTGGTTTGCGCCACCCGTTACCGCTATGAAACAGCGAGAAAGCAGTGGTGGATGGTCCCGCGGTGACCGCCATTTTCGGCAGGTCGGCAGCGCTGCCATTACCTGCGATCGGCAAAAATATTTTAATGAATTGGAGCGTGACATAAATCACCATGTTGACGTCAGCTCATCCACTTTGGAGTTTGCCACTCCCATTGCCGCCCACTCTAAATCACGCCAGTGCGTGTTGCCGCTAACAGATGTTTCAGCAGCGTTAACGGCCATGAGGAGTCTGGCAAGACTTGCGAGGATGGACGCTGACAAGTGGATGCCGGAACTTCAAACGCCTCCTTTTCTTCTTTTAAACTTTCACTGTTTTGCCCATCAGTGGCGGGGGTGGGGTTGCATTTTCCGGCAGCTTTCCGGGAGCGTGTTTGTGGCTCAGTAAATCAATGGGTGAACTCCATTGCAATGTTTGAAGATGATCTCTGATAAGATCTCTTTTATCTTTATGATAACGTTACCAGAACGTCACCCTCTGGCAAATCTGGACTCAACTGCTTAAGATGTTAAGGAATTATTCAAAATTCCATAATCAATTATTTATCAAATAATTATTTTGTGTCGAGTATGCAAGACCCACTAACAGCTGCCACGATGACTACATTTAAACACTTTCAAGAGTAACCATTGGGAAAAGGTTAGTGTTACAGAGAACACAGATGCGTTCATTTCATAAACTATTAAAAAATCGATAAATGTCAGGTGGCAGCTAATACTTTTGGAGCAATTATGGCAAATGATCAGGTCACTCCTTTCTTCCCCATTTCCCTACACTGCAAGTGGGAGACAGGCAACCTTTGGCCTCCTTCTGAGATTAGCACTGCAAAGAGCGTTACACCAGGAAATCAATGCCACGCTGATGTCAATGAGCAGGCAGTACCAAAATGCCACCGCTCTCTGCGCTCTCTCAGCTGGTGGCCGTTATCCTTGGCCGCCACTATTACCGGCAGGTTTTCAGCATCCTCTAATTTTTAGCCCATGGAGGTGGAGAAGGTGACGAGGACCTATCTGTTAGATACAGGGGCATCATGCATCAGCTAACCCCACCACCTCACCTCTCTCCAGCGGGGTCCCATACAGTCTATCGGGGTTCATGGGTAGAGATCAGGCTGGCTCGTTTTCCATCCCACTCGCCATTCGGTTAGGACCGCTCCGCTCCAAGTGGACATGTGTCCTGATGAAATGGAACATGGAGGGTGGAAGAGGGGTCCTGGGAGCCGACTTTATCGTAGGCCACGGGATCCTAGTGGATTTGAGGAATCACTGCCTTTGGGGGGCAGGTAGAGTAAAGAACAGAGAAGTAGTAGTAATCCCGGGAAAGGAAGGGAAGGGGACCCTCTGCCATGTAGGACCTCGAAGGTAGTAATCTCTGGATTACTACCAGTGCCACGTGCTAGTAAGAGTACAGAGAACAGGATAGTTAGGCTAAATACGTGGCTTGAGCAGTGGTGTAAGAGGGAGGGTTTTAAATTTTTGAGGCATTGGAACCAGTTTTGTGGTAGGTGTGACCTATACAAAAGGGACGGTCTACACCTGTGCAGAGATGGAACTGATGTTCTCGGGGTAATTTTTGATAAAGCAGTTCGGGAGCATTTAAACTAGTATGGCAGGGGGCTAGAAACCTATGTAGTGAAATAGAGGAAAGTGAAAGGCAGACAGAAATAAATGGTAAAAGGGTGAGGAACAAAAAACAAAGGGCCAAACTAATTCATAAAAAATGTGAGCATAAAAAAAGCCTGAGGGTTTTATACCTTAATGCGAGAAGCATCAGGAACAAGGTAGATGAATTAGCTGTGGAAATAGAGGTTAATAATTATGATCTAATTGGGATTACGGAAACATGGTTGCAGGGTGAGCAGGGCTGGGAGCTTAACATACAGGGGTATTCAGTATTTAGGAAGGATCGACAAAAAAGAAAGGGAGGAGGGGTAGCATTGCTAGTAAAAGAGGGGATAAATGCAATTGAAAAGAAGGATATTAACTCAGTTAATACAGAATCTATATGGGTGGAGCTAAGAAATAGCGAGGGGCGAAAAACATTAATAGGAGTGGTATATAGGCCTCCAAATAGTAAAATAGAGGTTAGGGAGGGCATCACGAGGGAAATTAGAGAAGCGTGCAATAAGAGCACAGCTGTCATCATAGGTGACTTTAACTTACATATAGATTGGACTAGCCTAATCAGTAAAAATAATGAGGAGGAGGAATTCCTTGAGTGTTTAAGGGATGGTTATCTGGATCAATATGTCGAGGAACCAACTCGGGAACAGGCTATATTGGACTGGGTACTGTGCAATGAGAAGGGACTAATCAGTAATCTTGTTGTACGGGGACCCTTGGGTCAGAGCGATCATAACATGATCGATTTCTCACTCGAAATGGAGAGCGAAGAAATTGACTCAGAGACTAAGGTCCTGAATTTAAACAAGGGGAATTATGATGCCATGAGACGGGAACTGAGTAGGTCTGATTGGACAACGTTCCTGGGAGGACTGGAGGTAGATAAACAATGGCAAACATTTAAAGATAGAATGACAAAATTGCAAAAATTGTTTATACCAATCTGGCATAAAAGGAAATCTAAAAAGGTGACTCAACCGTGGATAACAGGGGAAATTAGAGACAGCATAAAATCCAAAGATAGGGCGTATAAAATAGCCAAAAAAAGCGCCAGAGCGGAAGATTGGGAACAGTTTAAGATAGAGCAAAGGAGGGCAAAGGGCATGATCAAGAGGGGCAAAATAGCTTACGAAAACAAGCTGGCGGAAAATATAAAAACTAACTCCAAAAGCTTTTATAAATATATCAAAAGGAAAAGACTGGTGAAAACCAAAGTTGGTCCATTGCAGTCAGATACGGGGGAATATATAATGGGAAATAAGGAAATGGCAGATCAACTAAATGCATACTTTGGGTCAGTCTTTACGAAGGAAGACACAAAAAACCTCCCTGGGATAGCGGGAAAAATAGGGACATTGGCAAAGGAGGAACTGACGCAAATCAATATCTCTAAGGATATGGTGTTAAGGAAGCTAAAGGGATTGAAGGTGGACAAATCCCCAGGGCCTGATAACATGCATCCTAGGGTACTGAAGGAGGTGGCCCTAGAGATAGCGGATGCACTAAGGATGATTTTTCAGAATTCATTAGACTCGGGAACAGTGCCGATGGATTGGAGGGTAGCTAACGTTACCCCACTATTCAAAAAGGGGGGTAGGGAAAAAGCAGGTAATTACAGACCTGTAAGCCTTACATCAGTTGTGGGCAAAATGCTGGAGTCCATCATTAAGGATGAAATAGCGGAGCACTTAGCAAATGGGGACAGGATAGGACAGAGTCAACATGGATTTACAAAGGGTAAATCGTGCTTGACTAATCTATTGGAATTTTTTGAGGGAGTAACTGGTAGAATAGATGGGGGAGAGCCAGTAGATGTGGTGTACCTGGACTTCCAAAAGGCCTTCGATAAGGTCCCACATAAAAGATTAGCATGGAAAATTGAGGCTCATGGGATAAAGGGGAAAGTTTTGGCGTGGATAGGGAACTGGCTGTCAGATAGAAAACAGAGAGTTGGAATAAACGGCTCATTTTCTGAATGGCAGGCAGTAACAAGTGGGGTACCACAGGGATCTGTCCTGGGCCCCCAGCTGTTCACAATTTACATTAATGACCTGGATCAGGGAGTCGGATGCAGCATTTCCAAATTTGCAGACGACACTAAACTAGGAGGGGGGGTGGGCTCAGAGGAAGAGACCAGGAAGCTCCAGAGCGATTTGGACAGACTGGGCGATTGGGCGGATAAATGGCAGATGCACTATAATGTGGACAAGTGCGAAGTTATCCACCTTGGGGGCAGGAACGGGAGGGCAAATTATTATTTAAATGGCAATAGATTGGGAGAGGGGGAAGTACAGAGAGACCTGGGTGTTCTTGTACACCAGTCACTGAAGGCGAGCATGCAGGTGCAACAGGCGGTCAAGAAGGCAAACGGTATGCTGGCCTTCATAGCAAAAGGGTTAGAATACAGGAACAGGGATACCTTGCTGCAGCTGTACAGGGCACTGGTGAGACCACACCTCGAGTACTGTGTACAGTTTTGGTCGCCTCATCTGAGGAAGGATGTTCTTGCCATGGAGGGGGTGCAGCGGCGATTCACCAGGCTGATACCAGGAATGGCGGGAATGACCTATGAGGAGAGACTATGTAGTTTAGGGATGTACACACTGGAGTTTAGAAGATTGAGAGGGGACCTCATAGAAGTGTATAAAATTCTGACAGGTCTAGACAGACTGGATGCAGAAGGAATGTTTCCCTTGGCGGGTGAGAACAGAACTAGAGGACATAATTTAAGGATAAGGGCTAAACCATTTAGGACAGAGATGAGGGGGAATTTCTTCACTCAGAGAGTGGTGAACCTGTGGAACTCATTGCCACAGAGGGCAGTGTACGCCAGCTCATTAAATATATTTAAGAGGGAATTAGATATATTTCTACGGGCAAAAGGGGTTAAGGGTTACGGAGAGAAGGCGGGGACGGGATACTGAATTAAAGGATCAGCCATGATCTCATCGAATGGCGGAGCAGGCACGAAGGGCCGAATGGCCTACTCCTGCTCCTATCTTCTATGTATCTATGTATCTATGTTTATAGAATGGTTACAGCACAGAAGGAGGCCATTCGAACTGTCAAGTCCATGCCGGCACTCTGCAAGAGCACTGCAGCTAGTCCCACTCCTCCGCCCTTTCCCCGTAACCCTGCAATTTTTTTCCCTTCAGGTACTTATCCAACTCCCTTTTGAAAGCCACGATTGAATCTGCCTCCACCACCCTCTGAAGCAGTGCGTTCCGGATCCTAACCACTCGCTGCGTAAAAAAGTGTCTTTATGCCAAGGAAAAGGCATTCCTGGGGGGCAAAAGTCAAGAAAATCAGTCATAATAAGCTTTAAAAAAGTGAGAGGCAGAGAAAAGACAATGATCATATTACCTGAAATTCCAACATTGTTTTGCCTTTATTTTCCTCCAGCATATAGTGATAAGCCCCAATGCTTGTGCTAGGATCCTCTGCATCATTTGTTATGCCCTTATGCAAATAAAAATAAAAGGAATATGCAAAATTAAGTGTTTTTGGTATCTGCCCTATTAATATTTTAACAATGAAGACATCCAACCAGTCTGAGTCTCTAAGGGGAGCAATATTTTTCAAGTAAAGGATACTAGACACTTTTAGTGAAAACAGTAAAACAATCTAGGAATACAATGGTATGATAAACTGAGACTGAAGTGGTCTGAAAAATGTGATGGTGTGGCGGAGCCACCAAAGGACTCAGAGCGGTTGTACATAATTCCTTTAACAGCAATGTAGTTACTGTCTGTGCCTGTACCTTTAATTACACTGTTTGACTGTACAATGCCAGTTACCTTTACAGCACGTGATGACATCATGCCATTAGTCACGTGATGCCCCAACGGCAGGAAGAACATGATGACATCATGACGTCACTCTCCTGATCAGGGGATCAGTCCTCGTGGAGCTCTCAAGGAGAATAGACCTGTTATTGATGTGTCCTAGCAGTTCCCAGTTTAAACTCGTTTGTTTTCATTAAAGTTCATTAATTTAATTACCTGAGTCGAACTCAGTCTTTTTGATAGGAACCTCTGTTCCTACAATGGGATTATTTTGAATTTATGAATACCTAACTAAATGGTTGATTTTAGTTATAAATAACATTTAGTGCATCGTGCATGTTTTTCCATTGGCATTTGAGGATCATGATATGCGTGTTCATTTTTTGGGGGTCACAATGCAGTTAATGTTGGACATCAAGAAATATCAGTTTTGTGGTGTGGGACCTTTAGTATTATCAGGTTATTTTTTGAAATCAATGGAAAAGAAAATCAGGCGGGATGTAAAACAAGCTGCCGATTCACCATAGCCTGTTTTGCGCTATCGCTGAAGACCAATTTCAACCTCCAGGTTTCAGTGGGAGATGGAAAAAAAGAACTTACATTTATATAGTGTCCTGTCATATCCCAAAGCATTTTACAGCCAGTGAGTTACTAGAAAGATAGAGAAATATAGCCCGAGATTTTCCTTATGTTTACTGCCCACTTTTGGGGAGATTCAGGGTGACTGGAAGAAAGAAAAGGGTCAGGGATTCATAATGTTAAAAACCCTGCCCATTACAAACCCTATTGAAATGTTCCTCACCACACAATGTGGTGGCTGACAGAGCTCACTGAAATATTGTCCACCGTGTGCAAATCGTATTTAAATGTAACTTTAATGTGCCGTATTGCATTTCCCTCCTTATTGCCTGTAGCCTGGCTCCTGAAATAAAGCCAGTATAAAAAGTGTGTTTGGATGCTAGACAACTGCAGACATTTGGATATGGAGCTAAGGACCATATTCTGAGGATTCTGGATTAGTTCTGCTTCGCTGATGAATACTCATAAAGAGGAAGAAAAGGTGGATTGGGAGGTGCCATGCAGGGCGGCCAGGCTGATCAGGTGCTAAAGGAAGCATCTGGCACTCACTCATACGTACCCATGCCTCTGTGTATAGAGTCCAAGGCAGTCATTTCTCAACCTCAGCAATTAGTAATGCCAAGAAGACTGCACCTCTCTCATGAGCCAGTAGAGGAGTTGTACTGCCCGTTTGCCCCATATATGCAGCCCATCTATACCAGATGGACCACACTGCCAGGCAATGTTGTTAGAAACATCAGCCAATTGGCTGCCCACCACTGATGCATTGCTTGTGGGTGCAGTTCAAGTTCATAATCTATCCAATACATAGAGTGTACCAGCGTGAAATTGCTGTCTATTGAGTGGCAGCTTTCCCCCAGGGGCAAGTTGCACTTAACTGCAGCCATAAATGTCATATATGCCTCTTTTAAGAATGCTGTAAACTTTCTCAATAGGAATCCATCAATGTACTATTGGTCTGCAACCTGAATCCCCTCGTAATGAATGTGAATGCTTTCTAGCCAGGGAGCTGTCATGATTCTTTTATTTTAAGACAGTCCACCATACCAGCTCTGCTGACATGTGAAAGGCAGGTGTCTGGATAGCTGATCAGAGTTGAGCACTACCCTCTGTAGCAGTGGCTGATGACATTGGTTTGGATCCTGAGAACCCCGACTGAGCCCAAATGCAGTTAAGCTCATGGTGCCACCATGATTGTCAATGAGCAGGCCATTTGTATTCTGCAGGCATGCTTCAGGTGCCTTGATAAACCTGGGGAAGCTCTCAAGTAAAGCCCAGCCAGGGAGTCTTGAATCTTTGTATTTTGCTGTATGCTGCACAATTTTGCCATTTACAAAGGACTCCTGATTAATGCCCAGAGGTGTAAGAGGGAGGTGAGCAAGAGACAGGAGCTGAGGCCCTGCTTGAGGAAGAGATCACAGAAAAAAACCACCCTTTGCCAGCAGTGAGTTGGACAGAACTCATAAGGGACACCTTCAACTAATTAATAGCTGTGACCACATAAAAACCACTCATGCCGTTATAGTCCCCTTTTTGCAATTACATCAAATCATAGAATCATAGAATGGTTACAGCATGGAAGGCGGCCATTCGGCCCATCGAGCCCATGACGGCTCTCTGCAAGAGCACTTCAGCTAGTCCCACTCCCCCACCCTTCCCCCGTAGCCCTGCAATTTTTTTTCCTTCAGATACTTATCCAATTTCCTTTTGAAAGCCGTGATTGAGTCTGCCTCCACCACCCTTTCAGGCAGTGCATTCCAAATCTTAACCACTCGCTGCGTAAAAAAGTTTCCCCTCATGTCGCCTTTGGTTCTTTTGCTAATCACCTTAAATCTGTGTCCTCTGGTTCTCGCCCCTTCCGCCAATTGTACCCTTTAGTTTATATTGCCTCTCCTCGTTCTTCCTACTAAAATGTATCACTTCGTACTTTTCTACATTAAATTTCATTTGCCACATGTCCGCCCATTTCACCAGCCTGTCTATGTCTTCTTGAAGTCTATCACTATCTTCCTCACTGTTCACTATGCTTCCAAGTTTTGTATCATCTGCAAATTTTGAAACTGTGTCCTGTACACCCACGTTCAAGTCGTTATTATATATCAAGAAAAGCAGTGGTCCTAGTACTGACCCCTGGGGAACACCTTCC
This sequence comes from Somniosus microcephalus, assembly GCF_052327205.1. Classification (NCBI taxonomy): domain Eukaryota; kingdom Metazoa; phylum Chordata; class Chondrichthyes; order Squaliformes; family Somniosidae; genus Somniosus; species Somniosus microcephalus. The sequence continues at coordinate 186,316,264 of NC_140987.1, read as the reverse complement.
TGCAGTCCAAAAAACAACTGTTCACCACTACTCTCTATTTCCTGTCACTCAGCCAATTTCGTATATATTCATGTCCTGACATTTAGCTCTCCTGCACAACTACCAATGCTTCCATTCTGGAAATATTCTCCAACTCTTTCTCCCAGGCATTCCTACTCCTTGCCACAAATCAACATACATGTATCATCAGTACAAACTCATTAATCCACCCAAATATGTATGCCACCCTATTATCTTTTGTCATCTGATCTCCCCTTGGTGCTTTAAACTATTTGCCCTTTCAAAACTACACCTGGGCCTAGAAATTCAGTATCGCCATGTTTGGGGCGCTACAGCCGGGCATTCGCTAAATTTAGCGCCGGGCGCAACTTAGCGCCACCTTCGCCGAAATTGAGTTGCATCGCCCCAAGAGGTTGCTGCTGCGCTAAAGCAGGTGGTGCACGACTATAATAACGTGCTAAGCCGGCGAGCCGAGGCGCTACCAGTGAGGGCGGGCGCAACGCAGGTGCGGCGAGTTATAGATTGCAGGCAGACACGCTGGCGCCGGTCAGCTCTTAAAGGGGGAGGGTCGATTTGTTTTGCTGCCATGCTCTGCACACTGCAGCCCTGAATCTAGGCCTAGACAGACCTGCTTCAACAACTCAATGCCCACGACCATGGAGAAGGCCAGGGAGCGAGCGCAGCACTTTAGTGAGGGTGCCCTGAAGGTTCTGGTTGGCGCAGTGGAGCACCGGCGACCTACCCTATTCCCTGACAGTGGCAGGAGGCCGCTGCCCAGCGAATACAGGAAAGCTTGGAGGGAGGTGGCAAACAGGGTGACCTCCAGCAGCTTGGTCCCCAGGACACCCACGCAGTGCAGAAAGAAGTTCAACGACCTCACTCGGGTTGTCAGGGTGAGTACCCTTTTCAGTATCCTCTTCATCCCTGCATGTGCACCTCACTTTCTGGCCAAAGGGTCCTGAAAGCCCCAATGTCCAGCCCTCATCCAAGACCTATGGGACTCTCATGAAAATCACATGCACATTCACCACTTTACACACTGTCAGGGCTATTCCACCATGGGAGGCAATGCAGGCAAGATCAGGGCTTGACACTGTCAGAGCTATTCCACCATGGGAGGCAGTGCAGGCAAGATGAGGGCTTGACACTGTCAGGGCTATTCCACCATGGGAGGCAGTGCAGGCTAGATGAGGGCTTGACACTGTCAGGGCTATTCCACCATGGGAGGCAGTGCAGGCAAGATCAGGGCTTGACACTGTCAGGGCTATTCCACCATGGGAGGCAGTGCAGGCAAGATGAGGGCTTGACACTGTCAGGGCTATTCCACCATGGGAGGCAGTGCAGGCAAGATCAGGGCTTGAAACTGTCAGGGCTATTCCACCATGGGAGGCAGTGCAGGCAAGATGAGGGCTTGACACTGTCAGGGCTATTCCACCATGGAAGGCAGTGCAGGCAAGATGAGGGAGTGACACTGTCAGGGCTATTCCACCATGGGAGGCAGTGCAGGCAAGATGAGGGCTTGACACTGTACTCAGAGCCCGTCCTTTCTCTTGCAGGGCAAGCTGGCCCACAATCGCAGGCAGCAGCTGCGGACCGGGGGAGGACGTCCTGAACTTAAAGACCTCAGCGATCTTGAGTAGCGAGTGGAGTGGATTATGGGAGGCCGGCTGATTGACTCCATCGCCACTGGAGATGCCGACACCGTTCTGGACAGCAATGGTAAGGTCATCACCTTTTTGACCTCTCTCTTTCCACTTGTGCCTCACAGCAGCATCCTTTGCCACTCTCGAACCAATGCAGTGCATTGCAGCAGTCATGCCTCCCTCGCTGCCGCCCTGTCCTCACTCTAAAGCAACTCTTGTGCCTCCCTGCTTTCAGATGCTGAATCGCCAGGAGAGGAGCCGGGCCCTCAAGCTGGCACTGTGATTGAATCGGAAGGCGAGGAGGAGGAAGAGGAAGCTGGACCATCAGTGCCACCCACAGCTGAGGCAGCCCATGGCCATGATGGGGACACGTCTTCCCTGGAGGGGAGCAGGGGGGAAGGGTCTGATGACGGTGAAGCTCTGGGGCCCAGCGGGCTGCAGCAACGCAGGAGGGGTAGGGAAGCTCGGCGGCCTTCTCCCCGGAGGGTGAGTTCGGCCTTCAGTCCTGCTACAGTGAGCGCAGAGGAGGTGCGGCTCCTTGGTGAAATGGGCGCCCAGGCTGAGCGCAGGCACACTGAGCTCATGGCTGCAGTGGCAAGGATGCCTGACTGCATAGAGTCACTGGCAAGGAGTGTGCAGGAATTCGGGGCAGCACAGGCCAGGAGTCTGCAGGAATTAGGGGCAGCACAGGCCAGGAGTCTGCAGGACTTCGGGGCAGCACAGGCCAGGAGTCTCCAGGAGGTCGCTGCATCACAGGCTTGAGTCAGCAGGACGTCGCTGCATCACAGGCCAGGAGTCAGCAGGACGTCGCTGCATCACATGTGGCTTCCAGCCAAGTGCTTAGTCATGCCATGCATTCACTGGCTGGTCTGATGCAGACACAGATCAGGGCCACACGGGCACTAACTGCTGCCACCCTCGCTTAATCGGCCAGGAATCGCTGGAGCCCTCGTCGTGCCGCAGCAGCCCAGCAGTCTGTGCTTCAGCAGATTGCTGCGCATGCTTCAGTGCTGGCCCGTGCGAGTGCCAGTGTCTCGGCCGACCAGGGAGTGCCTGTGCTCTGTCAGGTTGGCAGCATTCCTGCTGCCAATACTGTCACTCCTCCACTGCAGCTGCCACCACCCGTAGGACAGACTGCTGCCGCCCAAGCAGAGTTGGAGCAGTCAGCAGCCGGGCCCTCCAGGCCCAGAGCTGGTCCAGGCCGTACCCCAAGGGCATCTGCCGACTCACTATCTGACCCTCAGCAGCCTTCCCCCAGCCTTGCTGCAGCCACTGGGGTCCCATTGAGGAGGAGCTGCAGGGCGGGAAGGGACCAATCGCGCAAGCGAGGTGGATCACCCTCGCAGGCCAAAAAGTAGGAGATGTGGCAAAATGTTGAGTTTTTTATGAAGGCCGAGAATGTTGTGTTACTTTTTTATGAAGGCCGAGAATGTTGTGCTACTTTTTTATGAAGGCCGAGGATGTTGTGTTTCTTTTTTATGAAGGCCGAGGATGTTGTGCTACTTTTTTATGAAGGCCGAGGATCATGGCCATTTTTGTTTAACTGTTTTGTTCATTTTCTCCAGGTTGTGAGAGCCAGTTATGTGTCTGACTGTTTTTTGGGGGGTTTCTCTGTCTTTGTTTGTCATGCGGGAAGGGCACAGAGTTTGTAAAATAAAAAATTGTCTTTATTCAGATTGTCCATGTTTGCACTTTGAACTATTTGTTGCCTTGACCGCCTCAGGGTTTGCGGAGCGGCTCCATTCATGTTCTTTCAATGGCACAAGCCATTCCCTGAGAGGGTGCCTAGAACCGACTTGCAATAAGCCGCTGACGGAAGGCCCTTGCACTTTGTGCCTCCCTCCCATCTTGGTGCTCCTCCTCCTCCTCCTCCTCCTCCTCCTCCTCCTCCTCCTCCTCCTCCTCTGGTGGTCCTCCAATGTCTGGTGGCAGTGGCTGAGTCCTGAGGATAGCCAGGTTGTGCAGCATGCAGCACACTACAACGAAATGGGAGACTCGCTCAGGCGAGTACTGTAGGGCTCCCCCGGAATGGTCCAGACAGTGGAACCATTGCTTCAGCACGCCGATTATGTGCTCAATGATGTTCCTGGTCGCTTGATGGCTGTCATTGTATCGTTCTTCAGCAGGGGTGGTGGGCGCACAGAGTGGGGTCATCAGCCAGGTGCACAAAGGATAGCCCTTGTCCCCGAGAAGCCAGCCTCCTGGGTGAGCTGGGGCTTTGAAAATGTCTGCCACAGAAGTCTGGCACAGGATGAAGGTGTCGTGGCTGCTGCCTGGAAAGCGGGCATTGACAGCTAGTATGAGCTGCCTGTGGTCACACACCAACTGCATGTTCAGCGAATGGTAGCCCTTCCGGTTGCGGTAATCCTCAGCATTCTCTAGAGGCACCCACAAAGCCACATGCATGCAATCAATGGCGCCCTGGACCATGGGGAAGCCCGCTATTCTTTCAAATCCCATTGCATGCTCTTGCTGCTTGTCCGGGGTCATGGGGAAGGAAATGTACTGACGTCTCCTTCTGAAGAGGGCATTCGTGACCTGGCGGATGCAGCAATGCACCGCGAACTGGGAGATATTGGCAATGTCCCCAGTAGCGGATAGGAAGGAGCCGGTGGCATAGAAGTTGAGAGCCATTGTCACCTTCACCACCACCGACAGAGACGTCCTGCTCCTCAGCTGAGGCTGCAGATCTCTCTGAAGCAGGTGGCAGATCTCCATGACCACCTCCCTTCTGAATCGAAGCCTCCGAATGCACTGCTCCTCAGACATGTTGAGGTAGGAGAAGTGCTGTCGGTATACACTGGGAGGGTAAGGCCTCCTGTGCCGACGCCTGTTGGCCCTTCTCCATCTGGCCATGATTGGCACTCTCTCTTGGCGTCTCTGAGCCCTTTGAATGCAATGCAGAAACCCAACGTTTCCACCCATTGCTGCCCCCATTGTATGTGGCCTCTCAAGGCTATGGCACTGAGAAATAAATCCAACTGCAAAGCTCTGGCCTGAAGCCAGAAGTACCTGTGCGAGCGATGAGTCAAAGCAGAAAGCTCTCTCCCTTTGTCTCTCTCCAAATCTCCCTCTCTCACACAGAAGGAGTGGAACAAAATGGCTGCCACAAAGCATGCAGGAAGAGTCCCCTTTAAATAGGGCCTCCCCAGCCCCACAGCGACTGGGAACCGTTCCACTCAACCAGTCGCTGGGAGCGCCAGGCGCACAGAAGGGGGGCGTCACTGAAGTTCCGGTTCGGGGCACACCAAGGGCGTTGCACCATGAAATGATGTCAGGATCTGCACGCGCAGCAAAGCGGGTGCTGCGGTTTTTGCGCCGCTGCTAATTCTTGACTCAAGTTCGCGAGAGGCGCAGATCGCGCCACGCTCGGGCACTAGCTGCTTCGCGCCCACTACTCGCCCTCTTAAGGCGCTAGCAGCTGGCGCTAACAACTGAATTTCTAGGCTCTGGAATTTCCACAGGAGTTCTTGCAATTCCTGCCATGATTTCAGTTTTTTAAAAGCGGTGGAGACTCCCGAGTAATGGCATAAACAGCCCCCTACGCCATTGTCCCAGGGTTTCTGAGGATCTTACACTGAATTTACGGTGGGAGATGAGGCATCCTCATAGAAATTCACCAGCACTGCCTTTATTTGAGATTGTAGGAACGGAGGTTCCTAACGAAAAGACTGAGTTCGACTCAGGCAATCAAAACAACGAACTTTAATGGAACAAAACAGGTTTTAACTGGAAACTGCTGGAGTACATCGAATACAGGTCTGCTCTCTTTGAAGGCTCCACAAGGACTGCCCCTGCAGTCCTGTGGCTGACGTCATGACGTCATCACGTTTTCCCGCCAGTCCGGGAATCACGTGATGAACGGCGTGACGTCATCACGTTTTAACCGCGCTGTTAAAGCAACCACACTCTGTACAGTTAAACAGCATAAATAAAGGTACAGACTCAGACTGTAGCTAACATGTTGTTAAAGGAATTATGTAGAAACGATCTGAGTCCTTTGGTGGCTCCGCCACAAAATTACATATCACTTTACTTACAGAGTCGTCAGAGTTTGGAAATAAATTAGGAAGTAGGCTTGGGATAAGTTTCACTTAATTTAAAAACAACGATCCCCAATGTTGCAATGTTGAGCTGGACGTGCGTCTGCTGATTCACTCCAGCACTGAGTCAGCTCATTTGCACACCTACTGGCTTTGAGTGAGTGCCACTCTCACGTAATACACAATGCTGTATGAGGGCGGGGGTGCGGAATTTATAATGTAACCTTTAAAAGATCAAAGATGGCTGATGGTTTCAGCAGGAAGCTGAAGGAGAAGCACGTAAGCAGTAAACTTTTTGCAACACTGAGTTGACTGTCAAGCAGCTGTAATCGATGGCTCCTGTGGGATTTTGTTGCACTTTTGTTGCACTGGAGCAGCAGGTGCAGGCTGTCAAAGAAGGGATCAAGAAAGAAGAGCCCAAAATGTTAACGAGATCCACCTTTCGACACTCCTGGTTGAAATGCAGCAGAGGAGCTAAAAGCTGCTGGGTATCTATGGGAGGGAGGTGGCAGTGGCCATGGGATCTCACACAAGTAAATACAGTCAGTTTTGTCTTGTGAATATAGAATACACTGTCACTTGGTTTCATTGTAGTTGTGTATCGTAAAAGATTTCAGTTTAAAAATCAGTAAGATATATTTGTGATTAAATTCTCAAATGGAAGGAGCTAATAAAGCATTGATGTCTGTGCATCTATTTATTATATCACAGTTAAAATGCAAAAAATAAAATATAAAAAAATCAAAATTTTCCAGGGGGAGGCCCCCATCCGAGGAAATAAATCTTGTATCTCTAGTGCTTACATCTCCTTTCAGAAGTTTCTGAATTGACCACTGCTGTGAAATGCACTATTGTGTACTTTAGGCTTTTCCCCATTAGAATAGAAGTAATACTCAGGTTAATGACAAGCCTATGTCCTGAAAGACAGCATCAACAACATGCATTTCTTTAGAGCCTTTAACACAGCAAGACATCTAAGGTGCCTGGAAAAAAATGGGCAAATTTGAGGAAGGATTACAATGGATGACCAAAAGCTTGGCTGAAGAGAAGCTTTTAAAGGCTGGGAGGAATCTAAACAGGTTAAGGAGAGAATTACAGAGAGCAGGACTGAAGGCTGTGCTACCAAAGGTGAGGTGGAAAGAGGGTGTTGGGGGGCGGGGGAGTGGGGTGGGGGATTTGAGGCTAGATACTTGATATATAGTAATGACCTGGACTTGGGTATACAGGGTATAATTTCAAAGTTTGCAGATGACACAAAACTCAGAAATGTAGTAAACAATGTGGAGGATAGTAATAGGCTTCAGGAGGACATAGACAGACTGGTGAAATGGGCAGATGAAATTTAACATAGAGAAGTGTAAAGTGATGCATTTTGGTAGGAAAATGAGGAGAGACATTGGCCCAGTAATTCGGGTCCCAACACGTGAGTAAGCACTGTGTACTCACACATGGGACCGATGGAATTGCCGGTTTTCTGCATGCACAGCGCATGCGCGGGAAACCGGCATTTCTGATCCTCTGAACCAAGGGGTTTAGAGGTCGAACACGTGCGCGCAGGAGTCTGCGCGTGCGCGCTGAAATTCCTTTTTTTTTACAGGGTTGCCCGTGCGATAAGGCCTCCAGTTTTTACGCGAGAAAAAAGCAGACGTAAGTACTTAGTTTTAAAAGGTAAGTGGTCTATTAATTAAAGTTAGAATTTTTTTTCCACAGGTTTATTATTTTTAAAGACTTTACAGTAAGGTAAGTGTATTTTTAGACCCGATTTGTTAAAAAATTATTTTTTTCAAAAATTTGAATAATTGTTTAAATTAGTTTTTTTACAGTTATTAATAGTTAATTTAATTAGTGGGATTTAAAAAAACTTTTATTTGAAGTTTAAGTACTGTTTTGGGCGCCCAGAGTTTTCATGAGTTTGACAGTTCTTACTATCAAACTCATGAATGAACTTTTGCAACCTCCGATTGGTTGCCCAGTGCTCACGTGATCCCAGCCGACTCATCGAACTAACTATGCCGCTGGATCACGCAAGCACAGCGCGCCGGGAGCTGAACCGGGCCACTGACAGGAAATCCACGCAGGGCCAGGCTTCAACTGTCGGTGCGCTATGTAAGTGTAGGTCGGGGGCTTGCACCCGCGGGAAGCCCCCGACACCAATTTCTGGGCCAATATAAACTAAATTGTACCATTTTAAAGGGGGTGCAGGAACAGAGACACATGGGTGTATGTACACAAATCTTTGAAGATGGCAGAACAAGTTGAGAAGGCTGTTAAAAAAAGCACATGGGATTCGTGCCTTTATTAATAGAGAAATAGAGTACAAAAGCAAGGAAGTTATGCTAAACCTTTATAAAACACTGGTTAGGCCTCAGCTGGAGTATTGTGTTCGATTGTGGGCACCATACTTTGGGAAGGCTGTTCAGGCCTTAGAGGGGGTGCAGAGATTTACTAGAATGGTACCAAGGTTGAGGGACTTCAGTTATGTGGAGAGGCTGGAGAAGCTGGGGTTGTTCTCCTTAGAGCAGAGAAGGTTAAGAGGAGATTTGATAGATGTGTTCAAAATCATGAATGGTTTTGATAGAGTGAATAAGGAGATCCTTCCAGTGGCAGAAGGGTCGCTACCCAGAGGACACAGATTTAAGGTGATTAGCAAAAGAACCAAGGTGACATGAGGAAACATTTTTTTAAGCAGAGAATTGTTATGATCTGGAATGCACTGCCTGAAAGGGAGATAGAAGCAGATTCAATAGTAACTTACAAAAGGGAATTTGATAAATACTTGATGGGAAAAAAATTACAGGGCAGGTGGAGTGGGTCTAATTAAATAGTTCTACCAAAGAGCCAGCACTGGTACGATGGGCCGAATGGCTTCCTTCTTACTATGCAGAGGAGTGGAGGGTGTACAGGGGGCCCTAAAGCTAGAGAAGGTTGCAGAGGTAGGTTGGAGGAAGCACATAGAGGGATAAAGGGGTCAAAATATCAGGGGCCAGAGAGGGTAGAGAGTGGGTGCATTGCCAGCCATGAGGTTGGAATATGGGACAGAACCTGGTTTCACTGAGATTCTGACCTGTGCAAGAAGCCTAGGAAATTCTACTGAGGGGGTCCACAAGCAAGTCTTCTGCCCACCCCCTACACCAAGGGGAGTTCCTGGGCTCTCCTGGGAATTTTGTCCTTCTGCCATTGTAAAGCCTAACTGAACTCTTGTCAGTTGAAAGCTGAGCTCTGTTGAAGCCCTTGGACAGGCCCCATAACCGGGAATGGTGAGAGAGGTAAGCACGGAACTGGGAGATGACAACACATTCAAAGATATTGGAAAGGACAGTTATCTTAGAGACTGGGTGGTGGTGGTAGAGGACAAGACAGGTGAGCATTTTGATGAGCTTGGCTCACTTGTTTAGCAGTCTCACCTCTGAGTAAGAAGGTCATAGATTCAAGCCTCGCTGCAGGACTTGAGCACATAATCTAGACTGATATTTCCAGATAGTTCTGAAGGAGTGCTGTATTGTCATAGGTGCCGACCTTCGGATGAGATTTTAAAAAAAAGGAAGATTTGCATTTATATAGCACGACCTCAGGATGCCCCAAAGTGCTTTACAGCCAATGAACTACTTTTTGGAGTGTAGTCACTGTTGTAATGTAGGAAACGCAGCAGCCAATTTGCGCACAGCAAGGTCCCACATTCAATGTGATAATGACCAGATAATCTTTTTTAGTGATGTTGATTGAGGGATAAATATTGGCCAGGACACTAGGAAGAACTTAAGAATCAATCACATTGATATGGGACTGGAGTCACATATAGGCGGGACTGGAGTCACATATAGGCCAGACTGGGCAAGGATGGCATTGTCCCACATTGCAACAGTGATTACACTTCAAAAAGTATCTAATTGGCTGTAAAGCGCTTCAGGATGTCCTGAGGTCATGAAAGGCACTATATAAATGCAAGTCTTTATTTCTTTTTAACTGCCCATTGACATGGCCTAGCAAGCCATTCAGTTTTATCAAGCTGCTCATGATTCAAAAAGAACGCCCACCACCAACTTTCAGGGCAGTTAGGGATGGGCAACAGAGCCGGTCTTGCCAGCAACACCCATATTCTGAGAATCATAAAATAAAATAAATAAATGCAAGTTCTTTCTTCTTTCTTTTCAATACTGACAGTAGTTTTGGTATGTAGAGGGTCAGTGTCTGAACAAAGGGAGACAGGGCAGCACGGTGGCATAGTGGTTAGCACTGTTGCCTCACAGTGCCAGGGACCCGGGTTCGAATCCGGCCTCGGGCGACTGTCTGTGTGGAGTTTGCACATTCTCCCCGTGTTTGCGTGGGTTTTCTCCGGGTGCTCCGGTTTCCTCCCACAGTCCAAAGATGTGCGGGTTAGGTTGATTGGCTATGATAAATTGACCCTTAGTGTTAGGGGGATTAAAATATGTGGGGTTACGGGGATCGGGTGGGATATGTGTCGGTGCAGGCTCGATGGGCCGAAATGGCCTCTATCTGCACTGTGGGGTTTCTGTGATTCTGTGATTCTGTGATTTACAATGCCAACACGCATTGAGTTAAAAGAGGTGCTTGAGTAGTCATGAATTGGGTGCAGAAGGTGGCTTCTGTAGAAGAAATTAGTTTGGAGAGGACCAGGAGATGAGAGAGAAGCTGCAGAGTGACAAGTGGTTGTTTTGGTGAGTAAGGGGCTGGGGGGCATGAAAGTGACAACATGGAGGTATTAGTTGAAGCAGTTGCAGGGATGGTCCCACTCTTTGAGATGAAAAAATCCATGCGCTCCTCACACTTGGGGTTAGAAGTGAAGGTTGAGATTTGTTGCAGAGAAAAAGAGTTGTGGATTATTGCTACCTTTCACTTTCAGTCCAACTGTCTGTAATTCCTTGCTTTCACATATCATGAGTCATATATGCAGTTCAATGCCTTGTTTTTCCATGTCATAACACCTTGGCTGGGAATTTCCTAGGAGCTGCTCCCGCTCCGGCACCGTAACTTAATTGAAAGTACGGTGGAAGCAGGGTTTCTACCACACCTCTAGCCAAGTTACAGCAGCAAAGCGGGAGCAGCTCCAAGGAAAATCATGGCACTCGATACATGACTGCTTTTTGAACTGTCAGTTTTGTAAATCGGCATGTACAGCAGTAGTCGGGGTTTATATCCATATCTGCTATTGCCAACTAAAGAGAAATTAAACCAATGTAGGTACTTACACTGACTGAGGCGACTGCTTCCTGTACGCTCTTCCTGATAAATTCCATTGTGATTATACGAGAGGGCTGTTCATTGAAGGCAGAGTTCACCAGGGCTACTCTGGCTGCATCTCGTCTGGCTTCTGCCTTAGTTGAACAGTACTATACAGAGGAATGGTAATACCGGTTAACAGAACCAACAGGAAGATATAAATGCTGGGCGGCGGAAGTTTAGCAAATAACATTTATATATTTAGGTATAGTACTATATTTGTGCAATGTGCCATATCCCTCCTCCCTTTGGCTGTTCTCATGCACCAGCTGAACAGATGGGCAGCTGACTTAATCCCAGGCCTCTGCCACTGATGCTCCATAACTGGTTACCAGGAGGTATGCAAGAACAGGATGGAATGGTTCACTCTCTGATTTTCCCTCTCTCTTTGTGAGGAAATGTTTGGCTTTTATTTGCCACTCCTTCTTGGTGACATGGATATGAATGTTGAACTTACAGTGTGAGATAAAAGCAGTATTTTCTTTAGTATGTCACATCTGTTTATAAGTAGCTTCCCTTCAAGTGCATGCTTTTAGGTAGGAGGTTCCAACTTCATTAATCCAGTATCAGAGCCAAATATAGAGATATACATGTTTGGCTTTGTGTAAACTGTATGGTCCATGTGTGATACAACAGCCATATCTCTGAATCTTTTAAGGCTCGGGGAAGATATGATTTACTAGAGTAAGGTCAAAGGTCATGTTTTTCCCATTGTGTTCATAATTAATGAGTTCAATGCACTTAAAGCAATACCAAACAAATCTTTCACATTCTTAATCCACATCTTTTTTCTTTGAAGGGGAAAGCTTATGGTAAATTTTGTGTTCATAAAGGTGATTATCAGCACTGGGGAATCGGGTCAGTCTCAGGTCTCAAGTCATTACAACAGTGGTTAGATGTAAGTGCCGATTTTATATATATGCACTATCGTGGGGAGCACATCTACAATTTCTAGATATGCACTCCTGATGGGTGAGGTTCCCTGTTGTCCTCCCAGCAGCGATGCTCCCCATTGGTTACACACTTTTGTAAAATCGGTCCTATAGAGCAAAACTCCTGCTACATTGCCTCAACAAAGTACTTTAATCCCACCTCAGAAGAAGGTCCACTGATGTATGAATGTGACATTTCTGTTGGTCCCAGCTGTTGGATCCGTGATTCTTAGAGTATGATGTTTTCTAATAACTACACGGAGGCTGTAACTTAACAATCAACAGGTGTTTACTGGAGTAGGGTAGTCTCAAGACTGGCAGTACAGAGGCATGCTCAAGGCTTATATACAGGTGTGGTCACTGCCGGTACTACAGTATACAGGAGCTGTAAAAGTAGTTCTCTCTTAAAGGTACATACACTACAATTCCTCCCCTTTTAGATTAGCAGTACCCATAATATTCAAATAACAATTAACACTTTAACATGCACATTAAACAGAAATAGTCCATTTATAGATTCAGTCTTTGGGGTGGCTTCCTGATCCTTTCTGGATAGCGCCTTTCCTGAGGTTCTTGTTCTTGGTGTGGAGGTGATTCTGGCCCCTTTTCGTCGGTTAGTTCATCAGTTTCCACTGCTACTGTTTCTGAGGTAGATGCTACTGGTATGTCGGGTTCATCCCCAGGTACACGAGACATGGGGTTGACTTGTTCCTGTGACGCTAAGATCTGGTCGACGTGGCATCTCACAATGTTCTCCCCAACACCCACTGTGTACATTAATGGCCCCTGCCGTGTGCATATCGTTCCGGGTTGCCATTTCTCTGTTCGGTAGTCATGGGCCAAGACTGGTTGTCCTACACTGAAGCTCCTTGTCGGCTTCTCATTGATGTGCTGGAATTGTTTGTCCTCAACATTTCTTCGCACATTTGGTCTGAGCAAATCCAGATGAGAGCTCAACCTTCGGTTAAAGAACATCATGGCCGGGGTCTGGTTGGTAACTGCATGTGTCGCATTTCTGTAGGCTAACAGGAAATTGTCCACCTTATGCTGTAGTGGAATTTCATCATCGCACACGGCCTTTATCGCCTTTTTAAAGGTTTGTACGAACCTCTCAGCCAATCCATTTGTGGCTGGATGATACGGGGCGGATGTGTAATGCCTTACCCCATTCCTTCTCATAAATTTCCGAAACTCTTCGGACACAAACTGTGGTCCATTATCAGAGCAAATCTGCTCTGGCAAGCCGTTCCTGGCAAATATGGTCTGTAGGACTGCAATTGTTTTCTCTGTAGTGGTTGAGGACATTTTTATCACCTCAGACCATTTCGAGTGAGCATCCACTGCTATTAAGAACATTGAGTCCATGAATGGACCAGCAAAATCAATATGCACCCGTTGCCATGGAGAGGAGGGCCACTCCCATGGGTGTAGAGGGGCATGTGGTGGTGCATTTTGGACCTTCTGGCATCCTGAGCAGCTCTTGGTTAGGTCCTCGATTTGTTGATTGATCCCCGGCCACCACATATAAGCCCTAGCAAGGCTTTTCATTTTTAGCCCTCCCAGATGACCTTCGTGAAGCTCATTTAGCACTCTCTCCCTTAACTTGGGTGGAATTACCACTCGGGATCCACACATCACTGTCCCCTGGCATACTGACAGCTGTTCTCTTCTGGATGAGAATGCTGGCAACAGTGAGTCGCCATGTGTTGGCCATCCCCTCACCGTCAAATCATATACCCGAGACAGCGTCAGATCATTACAGGTCTCCTTCTCTATATCCGCGTTCGTTACTGGCAATCATTCAATTATTGACGAATAAAATATCTCGATAGGGTCCACTGCTGGTTCTTCCTCCACAGTAGGCAGTGGCAGGCGTGATAGCCCATCAGCGTTTCCATGCTGTTTCGTGCCTTTATATTCGATTTCATATTGGTTCGCCCCTAGAAAAAGGGACCATCTTTGTAACCATTGTGCAGTCATCACCGGAACGCCCTTCTTTGGATTAAAGATGGAGACAAGTGGTTGGTGGTCAGTCAGCAAGGTGAACTTCTGCCCATGCAGATAGTGGTTGAATTTTTTTACTCCCCATACTAGGCTGAGGGCCTCCCTGTCAATCTGGGCGTAGTTGCGCTCGGCTGAGGTTAGTGACCGAGACGCAAAGGCTACTGGCCTCTCCAACCCGTCTGGGAATTTGTGCGACAGCACCGCTCCAATACCATAGGGTGATGCATCACATGCCAACCGAATTGGTAGTGCTGGGTTGAAATGGGCCAACACCTCTTTTGATGTGATCAATTCTTTGCACTTCTGGAAAGCTTGTTTACGTTCGTCATTCCACTTCCATGGTACCCCTGTTTGCAGCAGGGTGTTCAGTGGGTGTAATACTGTAGACAAATTTGGTAAGAACTTATAGTAGTAGTTCACCAGCCCGTGGAACGACCTCAGTTGTGACACATTTTCTGGTGCTGGAGCCTTGACTACTGCCTCAATCTTTTCAGGGGACTTATGTAACCCCTCTTCATCAATAACGTGGCCACAATACGAGATCTGTTTCTGAAAAAACTCGCACTTGTGGCGATTAGCTCATAGCCCATATTCCTTTAATCTGGCGCGCACCTTCTCCAAGTTAGCGAGGTGATCACCGTCATTTTCGCCCGTGACCAAGATGTCGTCCAAATAACACTGGGTCCCTGGAATCCCTTGCAGGACCTGATCCATCACCCTTTGCCAGATAGCCGGAGCCGAGGCTACTCCAAACACCAGCCGGTTGTATTGATAGAGACCTTTATGGGTGTTGATCGTAAGGTAATGTTTCGAGGCTTCTTCTACCTCCATTTGCAAGTACGCTTGGGCTAGATCAATTTTGGTGAAGCGTTTACCACCAGAAAACGAGGCGAAAATATCCTCAATTCGTGGAAGCGAATATTGCACGGTGTGATGGACTGGGTTCACTGTCACCTTAAAATCCCCACAGATGCGGATCTTCTTTGGTTCCCCAGGCGTACTACTCAACGACCTCTTCATTACAGGGACGATGGGTGTAGCCCACTCGCTCCAGTCCACTTTGGACAGTACTCCTGAACGTTCCAACCCTTCCAGCTCTGCTTCAACCGCTGGTCTGATCGCATAAGGCACTGGTCTGGCCTTCAGAAACTTTGGGCTTGCATTATCCTCTATTTTAATTGTTGCTGTTATTCCTTTTAGTGTTCCTAGTCCCTCCTGGAACACTTCTTTTGCGTCAGTTAGCATTTTTGACAGTCGTCCAGGTGTGACGTCGTCATCCTTTTTGGCCTCCACCTTCAGTGCCTGTATGGAATGCCAATCTAAATGTATCTTCCGGATCCACTCACATCCTAGCAGTGGTGGTCCTCCATTTGGCAATACATATATATCCATTTTAGGTATTTCCTGACCTTTATATGTCACTTTTACCCTTATTTTTCCTTTGGGTTAGACTTTTTGCCCCGTATACGTCTTCAAGACAATCTCTGTAGCTTTCAAGGGTATGTGTGAAAATAGCTGCTTGTAGTCTCTTTGATTTATGACTGTTAGAGTTGACCCTGTGTCCAATTCCAATTCCACTTGGACTCCGTCTATCTTGAGTGTAACCCAGATAGTCTGGTGATCCTCTATTTCGGTTATTATGTAGTTTCAGACAACCCAGCTCCTTGCTTCCGGAGTCTGTGTCACTTTTCTGTTCATCTGAACCACTGTCCATTAGCTGGTGTACCTTTTTGTACTTCTCCTGTGGAGATTTCTTACTGTTGGTTTTCTTCCCAGACCTGCAGACTCTTGCTATGTGTCCTGCTTTCCCACACTGTCTGCACACTTGGTCCTTGAAGCAACAATCTTTCTGGTCATGTGTTGTTCTGTCGCAGCGATAGCACTTCCCTGTTCCATAGGTCATTTTGTTGGTGCCGTATTCTTGCAGTCTCCGTTGTATCTCTGCAGTGCCCCTTGCGGCTGTTTCGTGTGATACTGCCATATTGAAAGCTTTGTCCAGCGTAAGGTCCTTTTCTGATAGAAGCTGTTTCTGGGTTCCTTCACTTTGTAGCCCACACACAAACTTGTCCCTTAACGTGTCTGCTAGTCCCGCTCCAAACTGGCAGTATTTCGATAGCTTGCGCAGTTCCGTTAGGTACTCAGCATTGCTTTCGTCTTTGTGTTGGTTCCTTTTATGGAACTTAAATCGTTCTGCTATCAGCAGCGGTGTGGGGCTTAAGTGGTCCTGTAGGATTTCTACTATGCTTCCAAAATCCTTGTTTACCGGCTTCTCTGGGGTTATTAGATTTCGCAGTAACCCATAAGTTTTTGCACCCATGGAATTTAACAGAACCAGTGCTTTATTAGCATCTGGCACTTCATTCGCCCTGCAGTACACCTCAATACATTCCACATATGTCGCCCAATCTTCGACTTCATTGTCGAACGTAGAGATACTGCCACTCTTCGGCATCCTTGGTTGTGCGTTAACTATCCCCAATGGCGCCTCCCGCGCTGCCCCTTCTTCTCCGCTGGCACAAAATGGCGTCTCCCGTGCTTTCCTTCCTTCCCGCGCTCGCCCGTCTTCTCCGCTGCGGCTTCGCAAAATGGCGTCTCCCGCGCTCTTCCTTCTTCTCCGTGGCTCAATGGCGCCTCCCGTGCTCTCCCTGCTTCTCCGCGGCTCAATGGCATCTCCCCTTGCTTCGCCCTGCGGACCCTGATCAGCCCGTGATCCCTGGCTGTTTCTTACCCTCTCTCTCTCCGGTTTGCAGTATTTTTCCTCGACGCCGCTCGGTTATCAATCCCCGGCTGCGCCCTGCTCTCTTCACCCTCTTTCTTACCCCGTCGACGCTGCCCGGCTCTCTCTCTCTGCCGTCGGTCGGCTCCAGCCGCCGCTGCTCGGGAAGTGTCTGCTCAGGACCTGTCGTCGGTCTCTTACTGCTCGTTGTGGCTGGGGAACCAAGCCCGGCTCTCCACAGCCTCCCCAGCGAAGTTGAATCTCTGCCTGACTGCTGGGCGGTTGCTCGCGGTCGACGCCCGTGTTCCTGGACTCGACTATTTTTTTTGTTTTTTTTGTTTAATGTTGCAGGTAGATTCGCATCAACACTCGTTGCCACTGTTAGATCCGTGGTTCAGTGGATAAAGAATTACACGGATGCTGTACATAAACAAACAACAGGTCTTTACTGGAGGAGGGTCATCTCTAGACTGGAGTACAGAGGCATGCGCACAGCTTATATACCGGTGTGGTTACTGCCGGTACTACAGTATACAGGAGCTGTAAAAAGTAGTTCTGACTTAAAGCACATACACTACACTGGCAAGGCCACATTTATTGCCTATCCCTAGGTACATTGTATTTATAGCACAGAAACAGGTCATTCACCCCAACAGGTCCATGCTGGTGTTTATGTTCCACACGAGACTCCACTCACTCTTCTTCATCTAACGCGATCAACATATCCTTTTATTCCTTTCTCCCTTGTGTGTTTATCAAGCTTCCCCTTAAATGCACCTATGCTAGTCGCCTCAACTACTCTCTGGGTAAAGATGTTTCTCCTGAATTCCCTATTGGATTTATTAGTGACTACCTTATATTTATGGCCCCTAGTTCTGCTCTCCCCAGCAAGTGGAACATCTCTGTGTCTATCCTAACAAACTCTTTCATAATCTTAAAGACAGGTCAGGTCACCCCTCAGTCTTCTCTTTTCTAGAGAAAAGAGCCCCAGCCTGTTCAATTTTTCCTGTTAAGTATAACCTCTCAGTTCTGGTATATTCCTCGTAAATCTTTTTGCTTCTTGTCCAGTGCCTCTATATCCTTTTTATAATATGGAGACCAGAGCTGTTCACAGTACTCCAAGTGTGGTCTAACCAAGGTTCTATAGATGATTAACATAACTTCTCCGCTTTTCAATTCTATCCCTCTAGAAATAAACCTCAGTGCTTTGTTTTCTTATTTTTATGGCTTTATTAACCTGCATCACCACTTTTAGTGATTTGTGCTTCTGTACCCCCAGAACCATCTGCTCCTCTATCCCATTTAGACACTTGGCGCTGGATTTTAATGGGGAAGGCGAGTTGGGCGAGGTGAGGGATCCAAGGTGGTCGGGAAACCCAGGTTAATGGGTTTCCCGCAGACCCGGCCGACTTTAACGGCAGGTCCCGATTTGCATGCAAGGCCTCTGTTTTCCATCCGTAGCCAGCCAGATTGAGAGGCTGGCTGGTTGCAAGTGGGTATGCCTGCGGCACTTGGCTGCACAAAGGGGGGAGGGAGGGATCGTTGTTGGGGGGGCGGGTGCGAGGATCATGGGGGGCCGAGAAGCAGGAACATTGGGGAGTGCGAGGATCATCGGCAGCCGGATGGCAGGAACATCGGGGGTGGGGGTGCAGTACGAGGATTATCGGGGGCCAGGTGGCGGCTGGAGGAGCAAGGGGGTTTCTGCAGAAGATCGGGGCTGGGAGGAGCATGGGGAAGGCCGGAGGAATGGCTGGGGGAGGCCTTGTGGAGAGATCGGAGGCCTGGTGGGGTGGGGGGGGGGGCGGTGATTGGAGGCCTCGTGGGGGGTCTCCGATCATGGCAGTGGAGTGGCTTAGGCAGGGACCCTGGATCTAGGAGGTAGGTGTAAAGGCACTTACTTCCTGAATGCAGCAGTTCTCGCCTTGCTGTAACTGCCGGGATTTACGAAGTGTGTAAAACCCGACCAGCTGTAGTTAAACTCAAAAAAAGAAGATGGCTCGCCTCCTGGCAGCAGGTTGGCTGCTTGCCCCATCCTGCCTCCCATCCCACCTCCATTAAGACTGGCACTGGGCGGGCTGAAGGCGGGTTCAGGTCGGGATTCCGATTTTTAACAATTTAATGAGCCCCACGCTCATAATGCACCTGTTCTTTTAGGTTAAAGTTCCCCCTTATTTTCCAAGGAGTATGTGGCCTCTTTATTCTTCCTACCAGAATGTACCACATCACACTTATCTGCATTGAAATTCCTTTGCCATATTTGCCGAAGACACTGGTGATGGGACTTCCCCTTTAACTACTGCAGTCCTTATGGTGATGGTGCTCCTTATAATGGTCTTAGAAAATGTAATGCCCAGATGTAATTGTGTCACGAAGTGGAAGGATCTAGGTTCACAATTATAATTCCCCACACATTGATTGAGTGGGAAAGAGAGAGGGGGAAAAATCAGAGGTAAGTCAACCCATTCCACGGTCACATACCTCCTCACAGCTGCACTAACAGAGGCCTGGGAATAGGTTACTTAGGTCTCCTCTCTTGGTTGAGGGATGATATTTGTCTTGAAGCAGTCTACAAGAATATAAAATAATTGGCAAAAAGGGAAATAAAAAGAAAAAAAAACTTATACTGTATCACAAGTATTTCCTACAATCCTCATAATGGTTTAGTTCACTGTCTGGTGTGGGATTGAGCCAAACACAAAGGTCACATGTTCTGCCCTGATCCAAGCTATCCTAAAGGGCAAAATTGAAAGAGAAAAACATTCCTAGTTATTTGTTGTAATGTAATTTAACCCGTGGAACAAAGGATTTCCCCTGAAGGTTTTTTGTCTCTAATTTCCCTAACAATAACTGTAGTCTTTCATGGAATATAAGTCAGCAACTTTTAATTAAGATGGTTCCAAATGAGTTTGGAAAATTACTGCACATATTTTGTTTATAAATGTTGGAGCCATAAACATGGCTGTTGAATTGCTCAGAATTCAGATGAAAGTAACTCAATTAGTTTTGAACTTCAAAAGCAAATTCATTACCAAATGAATAACCAGTAAATGTATTTTTTTCAGATAAGCCCACCATTTACAGTTGGTACAGCAAAGCAAAAAAGTTATATTCAATCAGAGGTGCCTATAGAGGGGTTTATTATGGTCAGCTGGGTGATAGAAGGATTAATTATAGAATATTATAGCACAAAAAGAGGCCATTCGGCCCATCGTGCTTGTGTCAGCTCTTTGAAAAAGCTATCCAATTTGTGCTCTTTCCCCATAGCCCTGCAATTTTTTCCTTTTCAAGTATATATCCAATTCCCTTTTAAAAGTTACTATTGAATCTGCTTCTGCCACCCTTTCAGACAATGCATTTCAGATCATAATAATACGTTGCATAAAAAAATTCTCCATATCTCACCTCTGGCTCTTAAAGTATGGTACCCAGAATTGGACACAATACTCTATTTGAGCCCTAACAGGTGATTTCCTTGCTTTTGTACTCTTGCCTCTATTTATAAAGTTTTCTTTAGCAGCCTTATCAAGTTGTCCTGCCATCTTCAAAGATTTCTGTATGTTAGCCCCCAGGTCTCTCTGTTCCTGCACCCCGTTTATACCATTTAGTTTATATTGCCTCTCCTCATTCTTCCTTCCAAAATGCATCACTTCACACTTCTCTGCGTTAAATTTCATCTGACAGCTGTCTGCCCATTTCACCAGTCTGTCTATGTCCTCCTGCAGTCTGCAACTATCCTTCTCACTGTTTACTACTTTTCTGAGTTTTGTGTCATCTGAAAACTTTTAAATTATGCCCTGTATAACCAAGTCCAGGTCATTAATATATATCAAAAAGAGCAGTAGTCCTAATACCAACCCCTGGGGGAAGACCCCTGTATACATCCCTCCAGTCTGAAAACAACTGTTCACCACTGCTCTCTGCTTTCCATCTCTTACTTGGACCATATTTATATTCTATAAGGTTCTGCTTTTATTCAAGAAAAAATTAAAATTCAAAAAAACTAAAAGGGTAACAAAAAAACCTGACTGATACAGTCTTAAAAAAATCACATTTTTTGTTTGAGTGCCTCAGTGTAGGATCCATTCATAATTCTATTCAATGCAGGTAGCTGAGTACAACCCATATAAAAGTATTTTTTGGCATTCTGATTTATTCTTGTTTAAAATTTTTCTCTGATTATTTTCTTAAATAAGAAGTAGATCTATTTATTTAAAAAAAAATCAATTTGAAAATACTTAGGCTAAAGGAATGGGTTTAAAATTGCACACACACACTCTGACACACAGAACTTTTGCATTCAGTTAAACTCAGGCAAAAGTTTAACAGCAATTGCTTTTTGATTGAAACCATTCAATGGTAGACTAGATAAAATTCAGTGCAAATGGCTGAGATAAAAGTATTCATTCAAAGATGAAAATCTGACCCAAAGTCATGGTGTAAATTTGTTTTAATCTGGCTAAAATGATTCCAAATTGAGTGTTTTCACTGAGCAGCAGAAAAACATGGTCTGGTTAAATGGTACAGTAGCAAGTAATAGTTCAATACTTCTTTTGTTATATCACTTTATATCAGTTTCCATTTCACCATATCTGCCCATTAATGGTGCAGGGAAGATTTGGTAACATAGACCTACAAATTTGTGCATGCACAAGTCATGATCAGATTTGTGAATTTGTGGATCTAGCTGCTAACAATACATTACTGCCTGTACAATTCCTCTGTCAGATCAGGAATTTTGATCCAACAGCAGCACTGGTGCAACTATTTACATCTGCCATGCCTCTACATTCAACTAGAGGAAGATTTTTTTACCTCTGATGGCAAGAACATCAGGCCATTTATAGTGCAGGGTTTCCTACCATAGCATTTCTATCATCAAAAGCAAATAAAGGTAATCCTATAATATAAAGAACATATAAAGAAGGTGTATATTAATGAAATATAATAGCAAAATACTGCGGATGCTGGAAATCTGAAATAACAACAGAAAATGCTGGAAATACTCAGCAGGCCAGGCAGCATCCGTGGAGAGAGAAACAGAGTTAACGTTTCAGGCCTGGGACCCTTCATCAGAAACGTTAACTCTGTTTCTCTCTCCACGGATGCTGCCTGGCCTGCTGAGTATTTCCAGCATTTTCTGTTGTTATTGTATATTAATGAGTAGTTTAGAATGATATTTTGATGGAGTTAGATGAAGAAGGGTGGGAGGAGGCTTGTGTGGAGCATAAACACCGGCATGGCTCTGTTGGGCTGAATGGCCTGTTTCTGTGCTGTAATACTATACAATACTATGTAATAGTTGGATAATTTGTTGCGTAAAAAGGAAGCGCCCATGACCTAGAAATGGGTTAATTCCCGAATTTGGGCTTGAGTCCTATGGCAGCAACGACCGCTGCAACGAAACTGATGCGCAAGATGGCCACATAAAATTGGTCTTCTTGGATCTCCAGGACATGACTGGCATGCTGGGGGCAAGAGGCAGTGCGCCGGTCACAAAGAGTAAAGTTGGCCGGCCAGGAACGTCGGCACCAGGCCTATGGTAAGTCCGTGGAGGGCGGGAGGGAGAAGATCGGGAGGAGGAGGCGAGCGGTGGCACTCTTGCTCCTCCAAGCTCCACATTCAGCCTTACCTTTTTGGTGGCAGCCTCCGGCGGTCCCTTTATGGACGCTGGTTTGTCTACTTTAGCTGCTTTAGGCCCAAGAAAATTAACTGCAACATGCACGGTCCGTCACAATCCAATTTTTCAAAGGGGCCTGAAACAGATGTTAGGCCCTTGCATAGACAATAGGACTAACACTAGTTTCAGGTGGTCGCCCTAGATGACTCAGGAGCGTCTTAATCAATTTTGCATGCAGTACTCTCTCGGCACGGACTGAGCGTGCGCACGCCATATTGGAGCCTTCAACACCCATTTTTCATCTGAAAGACCTTCAGTCATTTAATTTAATTGTATTTTCTTTTATATTTGTAGCCAAGATGAGCAACACTCTTGTTACAATAATCTGATTTTTTTTAATACACCCATATGTATTAAAATGTATATTCTGCTGGCTTATTTTATTTGTAGGCCCATAATACTCAAGTTCTAAAATCACAAATCAGTTATAAAATCTTATTTCAGAGTAGAATAAACTGTATGCTCCATCATTTTTCATGGCATAGTGTACTTATGTAGAATGTAAAACTGTAGGCATATCAATATTTAAATCAATACCTAAAAACACCCAAATAAAATTGAAATGTAACTTTTTGTGGAAACATGACAAGATAAAAGTGTGATAAATTGGTTTTGTTTTGTGCCTATGGAGGTATAAATAACGCTTTTGTATTGTGGTAAGCCATAAAACACTGTATTTCAAACTGATAAGGAGCAGCATAAAAGAAACTATGATTTGGGAAGAGAGTGTTCTTCCTATGAATTGGATGCCAGTAGTATTACACATTCATGCTGAAAAAAGGCTGTGAGAAAGGAATGCTTTTGTTACACACTTTGTGGTTCACATCAGATGCTTCCAGTTCTGGGGTTGTTTCATGGCTTACAATGATTCATTTCAAAGCACTGTGGATGTGAGTTTACATGGGTTTAGTTCAAGATTATGCCCAAACTCTCAGGAACAGGTGCATAGTGAAACTTCTCACATAAATAGAAAGAAAAGCAGAAAGCAAATCAACCTGGACTGTTCTTGCACAGTTTCTAGTGGTTGAACCAAACTGACACTTGCAGGAGCATGGGGAAGAACAGATGCCCTGGTTCTCCCTGCGGTTTGTGTGAGTGAATGTAAAATATAAGATCATTTTTTAAACAGTATTAAATATAAAATATAACATTGGGATGTTACAAGTAGCCTCAATGCCTTTAGGCTGGGAGCGCCGAAATAGAAAAATGACCTAGGGTTCTCACTTCTGATATCTATCCAATTCCTGCTGCAAAGTGTATGTGTATGTGTGTACATACATGGGGCAAGGACATGTTCGGCTCAGCTGCAATCCACCCACTATCAAATAGCTTGCCAAACTCACTGTGCAGGCCCCATTTGGGCAAGATGCCAGCAGACTGCCGACAGTGTGCAACCCTATTACAGCAGAAGCCAGCATTTCAGGCGAGGAGTGGAGGAAATTGTACAGAATTCATTTTCAAAGGAATAAACACAAGGCAGCTTTCTTGAAAAAACTTGAATTGGCAATTTTGACAATTTCCTTCCTGCATCCAAGTCAGATGTTTTCCTATAGAACTCAATAAATCTTCCAGATACAGGAGCATTGTTTACAGAAGACTAGCCAAGTTCTTCAGCTAAAGGCGCACTTAAGTAGCTAGAAATGGGAATGAATTTTCTTTTATTTTCAGTTTACGGTGTGAAAGAAATAGAATTCCAGAGTTGTTGACTGAGACATTCACTAAGCAAAGTTCTGTGGATTATTTAATTCGCATTTTCCAAGTAAATGCCTTCTTCTGGCTTCCCACAGTTCCTTTCAGAGACGGTGACATCTAATTAGAGGAACTGAGAACCTCGAATATAAGAGTAAAACATTCTGTCCTGGGTGTAGCTTTTGAAACTTACAAAGGGGCTGGTTTTGAGGTTGGATGCACATCAGGTGGGTGGTCCCCCCACCTACCCAAAGGCACCAGCAGAGAGCCTGAAGCATTTTTTATGGCTGGGCCTCATTAGAAGGGCGTTGGTGAGCTGCCAGTGCCAAATAAGCATTGACAGGCAGCTTGCCAATCGGGCAGGGGGCATTAAATCCGGGGACCCCTCCACAGAGCTAAGCTGGAAATGGGCACCTAAAGGGGTTTGTGGCAAACCTGGGAAGGGCGGCAGCGAGGGACTGGCAGCGGGTGGGAAGATATCTGTGGGATCAGGAGGAGCATTCACAAAAATCAGTGCCACAGTTTTTATTTTGCATTTCTGGAGTGGTCTGCAGTAGCTCCCTTTGTAAGAATTCGCAATAATTTACAGTTCTGAAGATTCATTTTTTTGATTAAAGAATCCCTGGGCGATGTGCTTTTAAATTTCCAGGGATAAAAATGGCTGTCACCACATGGCCGAAGACAAAGGACAATGCTTTGTTTACAAAGCAATTGAATGCTATTAGCATTTGTTTGTATATCGAGTGGATACATCTAAACTGCAGAAGAGACTTTTGTACCTTGAATGGGAAACGTTTAAGATTTGAATGGGTTTTAAATCACCCAGCACTGGACAATAGAGCAGTTGTATCTCCCTTTTGTTTTAGCCCAGGGAGCTCCGGAAGACACATTAACCCAGTCTCACCACTTTGAGTTAGCCAATCACAGCTTTCTCTTGTGTATTGGACCCTTTTGGGTGGGGAATTTTGCACACAGCCCTTGCAAGGCAGAACGGCAGGGGCCTCACCAGGTATAAAGAGAGCAGCTGAGAAGCTATCTCTCTCTCTTACTTCGCTGGACCACAGGTGAGCAGGGTGTTCTGACTCCTCAACAAGGCAACCTAGCAGGAGTTTGGGGGGGATGGTGATTTAAGGGAATTGCTAAGATTGTTTAAATAACATTGTAGCCATTGTATCCCTCGTTTTCACCGTCTGCAACCCCCCTGTTATATAGTTTTACAATTTTACTGTGTTCGTGTGGGATAGTTTGATATTTTGATTATAGTTTCTTTTAGTTAATAAAACTTGATTTTTTTTTCTCTCATCCAAACTACGTGTCTGTTTTAATATCAATAATTATAAGCCCTGCAGTCAGAACTGGAAGGTGGGGTAGCGATTCGAAACCGGTGTTTTAAAATTGGTTTTATTGGAATTGGTCTGAGTGAAGACAAAAGGCTGCAAGACCAGGAAAAATTACTTTAAACCAGTTTAAAGAAGCCCCCAAACCCTTACACCTTAAGAACCGATGGATCAACTCCTCAATGCCCAATGAAAGACCAAAATTGTTTTGGGATCCTGCAAATGGCATAGGTCAAGATTTAAATATTTTAATAAGGTTTCTGCCTGTTTCTGGCCCTTAAAATCGAGTCGGGCGAGCTTCAGGCGGCCAGTGAGCGTTAACTTTCTTTAAAAAAAATAGTCTGCCTATTTTTCAGCGTGAATGGCTCAAAATGGATAAAAATTATCCCCAGTGTATCTAATGACTATTTAACAGGAAAATGCCGATCTGATCTGATTCTTCATCTAACACAGCAGAGAAACAAAGGGCAATGATAACAAACTTAATCAATTAAAACCCTTTTTTTCTCCATCAATTAATCAAAGTCAGACAACAGTACATTCCATCACAAGCAGCACTCTCCATATTGATATCACGAGACTCTGAATACGTTCTGTGCTAGCTGTCTATTGCATGTTGCTTCTTCTCAACATTGATGCAGCTATGGGTGGTTTAAAAGAGAGTAATAGCCATAATCTCCAAACTTAGCACCTTTCAACAATTTTAGGAGTGAAGAGGATGTATATTTCAATGTGAAAATATCTTCTTCACTTCTGTAATGGACTTCTGAAAGCAAATCACAGCAGAATTTAGCACGCTTTGGAATATTTGCACTTTGAAAAATGCTGATAATATGTTGACTTTTGAAGTTTGATTGTATATGACTGAAAGCAAGAATACCAAGTCAGGTATATAGATCAGAGAGTAGAATAAAGAGGAAGGCCTAGAAATTGGGTTTTGGCGCAGCGACGGCTTTAGCGCCGGAAGTTAGTGCCGGAGCTAAGTCGCGCTGGTCGGGCCAAAAATTCACTACTTCTGCGCCCAAACGGCTGCCGGCGCTGCTGAAAGCTGTTAGCGCCTGAAAACTGGCGCTATGCGCTGAATTTCGGCGCTATTCCGGCGCTGCGGCGCCCGCTGCGGTGCGGCAGGTTCGGGAAGTGCAGGCCTCCTCCTTCCCTTAAGGAGGACCTGCCTGCACCCGGCCGCGGCCCGCGAAAATCTTTTTAAAAATGAGCCCGGCACCTCGGACAAGTGCCGGGCTTGCTTCTGTTCCGGGGGGGGGGGGGGGGGAAGTCCGGGGAGGGAGCTGCGGCCAGGCGGGCGGCGGGAAAGCGGCCGGCCGCCGCGGGGCCTTTAATGCGCCGGCGCAAACTTGTGCAAGGCACCTCTGCCAGAACGTTGCTTGCGGCTGCCACGGGCGAGGCGGCCGCAAGTCAATTTCCCAGTTCGGGCGGGTTACCATGGCAACCGGGACGCTGCGCACACCGATGACGTCATCGGTGCCGGCACAGCGCTACCGGTCTACCGCGGCGGAAGGGCCCCAGGCAATTTAGGCGCCGGCGCCAATTGCAGCGCTAGGCCCTCTAGCGCCGCAAAATCGGCGCTAAGGGCACTGAATTTCTAGGCCGAAGTGTTTGTGCCGAAAGATGATTTGTGACTCAAAGCATGCAAACACTTTGGCTGCAATTTTGCCAGCGCTCAGAGGACGGGTTCGGAGGCGGGTCCACTGTCAAAATCAACATGATTGACAGTGGGTTGGGAGCGATTGCAGAACAGACTCGAAACCAAGCAGCGGGGGAGGCATTTAAGATAGTTAAATGCTTGTTAAACGCTTGTTAACTACTATTTTTCCAGCCTATTTCTATTTTAGCACATTTTTAATGAGGTTCACGTCATTCGGAGATCATGTCAAGTAAGCAGGTCGGGAGTCCAATCGAGCTGATTAGTTCACAACTGCAATTGTAGTATAAAAGCTAACATTTCACATCTGTTCACTTTCCAATGTCAGAGGTTGCTGATTTCAGGATTGGAAAGACACATTTGATTTTTATTGAGGCTGTAAGTGTGTGGGGAAAACTTTATATCCACTGTCACCTCCTTGGAATAGCCTCTCTCTCCATTAAAAGATTGCTTCTAACATCTCATCCTCACCTGCCATATATAACAGCAGAATGTGAACGATTTAAACTCTCTCACCCTGGTCCTCAGAATCTGACCACGATCAGCCGCAGCAGCAGAACCAGGCACACCAGCAGCACCAACAACAAGAGCGCCAACCTTCTCCTCAACCAACTGCTGCTGCACAGGGCAGAGGGCGTCAGCGCAGGGCTGCACCACGCCGCAGGAGATACCCCCAACACAAGGTTAACAGGCTGAGATGAGCTTCCTCAACATGACTGAACAGCAGTGCCAAAGGAGGCTGAGACTATCGCGACAGGTAGTCGCAGACATTTGCACAATGCTCAATCAAGACCTGCAGCCTAGAGGAGCGGGTGGACACCCCTTACCAGTGGCTGTCAAAGTCACCACCGCCCTCAGCTTCTTTGCGTCAGGCTCCTTCCAGAGATCCGCAGCAGACATTTGCGGCATCTCCCAGTCGGCTGCCCACAGATGCAGCATGCAGGTCACCAAAGCCCTCTTTGAAAAGTCCGCCAATAACATCCACTTTTCCACTGATGAAGCCAGTGTTACCGAGCAGGCACTTGGCTTTGTCAAACTGGCTGGCTTCCCACAGGTACAGGGCATCATCGACTGCACCCATGTGGCCATCAGGGCACTCCATCAGAACCCAGCAGTATTTGTCAACTGCAAGGGCTTCCATTCCCTTAACATACAGCTGGTGTGCAACCATAGGAAGACAATCATGCATGTGTGAGCCAAGTTCCCTGGCAGCTGCCATGACTCTTACATCCTGCACCAGTCCACTGTCCCTCAGCTCTTCGCACTGCCAAATGAACTTTCCAGCTGGCTCCTTGGAGACAAGGGCTATCCCCTGAAGACGTGGCTTATGACACCTTTGAGGAGGCCATCAAACGAGTCTGAGGAGCGTTATAATCAAAGCCACATTTCCACCAGAAGTCTCATAGAGGAAACAATAGGGTTGCTCAACATGTGCTTCAGATGCCAGGACAGACCTGGTGGAGCCCTTCAGTACGCACCAGCCAGGGTCTCGAGAATCGTCGTTGTCTGCTGTGCCCTGCACAACATCACACTGCAGCGAGGATTAGCGCTGCATGAGGCACAAGGCGCAGAGCGCACAGCCTGTTCAGAGGAGGAGGAGGAGCAGAATGTGGTTCAGCATGAGGAATACCCGGAGGAGGCGGCTGTCCCAATGCGATCACAATGCAATAACATTGCTGCCCGTGAGACCAGGGATGGCTTAATCAATGCCAGATTCACCTAACTTTATGCAGCACAGACATGTGGCTGCCATATCTGCATGAAGATTGGCATCACCCCACTTCAACACCATAGAGCATCTCTACAATGATCTGTGCATTCCTTGCACTGTCACCACCATTGCTGGACATTAAAGGTGCCACTCTGCCACTTGCAATTGTGAACACACATATGACAATGAATGCAAACATTCAAAAAAATATTTTTATTACAACAAAGTAAAAGAACAGAAACTGAACATTCATTTATAGCAAATCACCCAAGTGACTACTCTTGTGACTATTTCTGTGGGAGCTAACTTTTATGCATGCTTCTACGTGGTGCTACCCCTGTGGCTTCAGCAGATGCAGAGACAACGTGCTCCCTTCCCTGCTGTGGCTGCTTCAACACCTTTGGCGGTTGTCCTTTGGGTTTTGGAATGTGTGAGGGCCCCGCCAATGTCTGCTCCTCCTGCGGCTGTGCAGGGGCAGACTCAGCTGTTGAATCCGTGATTTTCAAAGTATGATGTTTTCCAATAACTAAACGGAGGCTGTAACTTAACAATCAACAGGTGTTGACTGGAGGAGGGTAGCCTAAAGACTGACAGTACAGAGACATGCTCAAGGCTTATATACAGGTGTGGTCACTGCTGGTATTACAGTATACAGGAGCTGTAAAAGTAGTTCTCTCTTAAAGGTACATACACTACAATTCCTCCCCTTTTAGATTAGCAGTACCCATAATGTTCAAATAACAATTAACACTTTAACATGCACATTAAACTGAAATAGTCCATTTATAGATTCAGTCTTTGGGGCGGCTTCCTGATCCTTTCTGGATAGCGCCTTTCCTGAGGTTCTTGTTCTTGGTGCGGAGGCGATTCTGGCCCCTTTTCGTCGGTTATTTCATCAGTTTCCACTGCTACTGTTTCTGAGGTAGATGCTGTGGTAAACCACTGTCATACCTGTCTGTGTCTGTATGTGTATTCCACTAGGTACAGGTCTGGACATGCCTCGGCTGACTCCTCCCACTATTCCAGGTATATAAGTGACTACCTCCCAGTCCCTTAGTATTCTGGACGGGTCGACCACTCGAGACAAGACCTTCATTCTTTAGTTAATAAAAGCCTGATTGTTACTCGCTCAACTTCAGTCTTTTGAGTAATTGATGGCGCATCAGATGCTACCAGTATGTCGGGTTCATCCCCAGGGACGCGAGACATGGGGTTGACTCGTTCCTGTGACGCTAAGATCTGGTCGACGTGGCGTCTCACAATGTTCTCCCCGACATCCACTGTGTACATTAATGGCCCCTGCCGTGTGCATATCATTCTGGGTTGCCATTTCTCTGTTCGGTAGTCACGGGCCAAGACTGGTTGTCCTACAGTGAAGCTCCTTGTCGGCTTCTCATTGATGTGCTGGAATTGTTTATCCTCAACATTTCTTCGCACATTTGGTCTGAGCAAATCCAGACGAGATCTCAACCTTCGGTTAAAGAACATCATGGCTGGGGTCTGGTTGGTAACTGCATGTGTTGCATTTCTGTAGGCTAACAGGAAATTGTCCACCTTATGCTGTAGTGGAATTTCATCATCGCACATGGCCTTTATCGCCTTTTTAAAGGTTTGTACGAACCTCTCAGCCAATCCATTTGTGGCTGGATGATACGGGGCGGATGTGTAATGCCTTACCCCATTCCTTCTCATAAATTTCTGAAAATCTTCGGACACAAACTGTGGTCCATTATCAGAGCAAATCTGCTCTGGCAAGCCGTTCCTGGCAAATAATATCCGTAGGACTGCAATCGTTTTCTCTGTAGTGGTTGAGGACATCTTTATCGCCTCAGGCCATTTCGAGTGAGCATCCACTGCTATTAAGAACATTGAGTCCATGAATGGACCAGCAAAATCAATATGCACCCGTTGCCATGGAGAGGAGGGCCACTCCCATGGGTGTAGAGGGGCATGTGGTGGTGCATTTTGGACCTTCTGGCATCCTGAGCAGCTCTTGGTTAGGTCCTCGGTTTGTTGATCGATCCCCGGCCACCACATATAAGCCCTAGCAAGGCTTTTCATTTTCACCCCTCCCAGATGACCTTCGTGAAGCTCATTGAGCACTCTCTCCCTTAACTTGGGTGGAATTACCACTCGGGATCCACACATCACTGTCCCCTGGCATACTGACAGCTGTTCTCTTCTGGATGAGAATGCTGGCAACAGTGAGTCGCCATGTGTTGGCCATCCCCTCACCGTCAAATCATATACCTGAGACAGTGTCGGATCATTGCGGGTCTCCTTCTCTATATCCGCGTTAGTTACTGGCAATCGTTCAATATTGACAAATAAAATATCTCGATAGGGTCCACTGCTGCTGCTTCCTCCACAGTAGGCAGTGGCAGGCGTGATAGCCCATCAGCGTTTCCATGCTGTTTCGTGCCTTTATATTCTATTTCATATTGGTTTGCCCCTAGAAAAAGGGACCATCTTTGTAACCGTTGTGCAGTCATCACCGGAACGCCCTTCTTTGGATTGAAGATGGAGACAAGTGGTTGGTGGTCAGTCAGCAAGGTGAACTTCTGCCCATGCAGATAGTGGTTGAATTTTTTTACTCCACATACTAGGCTGAGGGCCTCCCTGTCAATCTGGGTGTAGTTGCGCTCGGCTGAGGTTAGTGACCGAGACGCAAAGGCTACTGGCCTCTCCAACCCGTCTGGGAATTTGTGCGACAGCACCGCTCCAATACCATAGGGTGATGCATCACATGCCAACCGAATTGGTAGTGCTGGGTTGAAATGGGCCAACACCTCTTTTGATGTGATCAATTCTTTGCACTTCTGGAAAGCTCGTTTACATTCATCATTCCACTTCCATGGTACCCCCGTTTGCAGTAGGGTGTTCAGTGGGTGTAATACTGTAGACAAATTTGGTAAGAACTTATGGTAGTAGTTTACCAGCCCGAGGAACGACCTCAGTTGTGACACATTTTCCGGTGCTGGAGCCTTGACTATTGCCTCAATCTTTTCAGGGGACTTATGTAACCCCTCTTCATCAATAACATGGCCACAATACGAGATCTGCTTCTGGAACAACTCGCACTAGTGGCGATTAGCTCGTAGCCCATATTCTTTAATCTAGTGAGCACCTTCTCCAGGTTGGCGAGGTGATCACTGTCATTTTCGCCCGTGACCAGGATGTCGTCCAAATAACACTGGGTCCCTGGAATCCCTTGCAGGACTTGATCCATTGCCCTTTGCCAAATAGCCGGAGACAATGCTACCCCGAACACCAGCCGGTTGTAATGGTAGAGACCTTTATGAGTGTTGATCGTGAGGTATTGTTTCGAGGCTTCTTCTACCTCCATTTGCAAGTACCCCTGGGCCAGATCAATTTTGGTGAAGCGTTTACCTCCAGATAGCGAGGCGAAAATATCCTCAATCCGTGGAAGCGGATATTGTACCATGTGAAGGACTGGGTTCACTGTCACCTTAAAATCCCCACAGATGCGGACCTTCTTTGGTTCCCTAGGCGTATTACTCAACGACCTCTTCATTACAGGAACGATGGGTGTAGCCCACTCGCTCCAGTCTACTTTGGACAGTACTCCTGAATGTTCCAACCCTTCCAGCTTTGCTTCGACGGCTGGTCGGATCGCATAAGGCACCGGTCTGGCCTTAAAAAACTTTGGGCTTGCATTGTCCTCTATTTTAATCGTTGCTGTTATGCCTTTTAGTGTTCCGAGTCCCTCCTGGAACACTTCTTGTGTGTCAGTTAGCATTTTTGACAGTCGTCCAGGTGTGATGTCGTCATCCCTTTTGGCCTCAACTGTCGTGTCCGTGTGTAGATAAAGACACTGAAGACAGGAGTTGGTTCATAGGTATTTACTAAACAAGTCTGGGGGGGGTTTCTAAAGGATATACACAATACACAGGCTTATATCGCCCAAGTGGCAATTACCGGCATTACGCACACCTGGGGCTCTTAAAGGCACATACACCATAATTGCTCTTAAAGGCACATACACCACAATTCCTCCCCTTCTAGCTAACTAGTACATCATATTTTAAGTAATTATTAATTACATGTTATATGCAAAATAATATACATTGCTGTATTAATTAATTATAAGTTAGTCTCTCAGGAGGCTTCCTGACTCGGTCCGGATAACGCCTCGGGGGTGTAGTAGTTTCTGGTGGTGTAGTAGGTTCTTCTGGCAAGGCTGATTCGGCTTGAAGGCCAGTGTCGGGTTCATCGGGCTCCAGTATCACCAGATCGGAGGTAGATATGGGTATCTCTACTTCATCGTTAGATGTATAGAGTGGTGGTGTAGGTTGTCCCTTTTCGGATGACTTGATGATTTGGTCAGCATGGCGCCTTATTATGCTGTCTCCGATGTCCACGGTATACATCAGTGGTCCTAATCGTGTGCAGATAGTTCCAGGCTGCCATTTCTCGGTACGGTAGTCCCGGGCCAAAACCGGTTGGCCTATCTGGAAGGTCCTAGTTGGCCTTTCATTCATGCCCTGAAACTGCCGGTTCTCCACGTCCCTTCGGATGTTGGGCTTGACCAAATCCAGCCGGCATCTTAGGTTTCTATTGTAGAACATCATGGCGGGAGTTTGGTTAGTAACCATATGCGTTGCATTCCTATATGCAAATAAGAAGTTATCCACCTTGTGCTGAAGTTTTATGTCTTCATTACCCATGGCCTTGATGGCCTTCTTGAAGGTCTGGACAAACCTTTCAGCCAATCCATTGGTGGCGGGATGGTATGGGGCGGACGTGTAGTGCTTTACCCCATTGTTCTTTAAGAACTTTCTGAATTCTTCGGACACAAATTGCGGTCCATTATCAGAACATATCTGCTCCGGCAGCCCATTCCTGGCAAATATGGTTCTTAATACTGTGATGGTTTTTTCCGTGGTGGTGGAGGACATCTTTATTACCTCCGGCCACTTGGAGTGTGCATCAACTGCGATTAAGAACATTGAGTCCATAAATGGACCAGCAAAGTCGATGTGCACCCTTTGCCAGGGAGATGAGGGCCACTCCCATGGATGTAGAGGGGCCTGTGGCGGAGCATTTTGGACCTTCTGGCATCCTAGGTAGCTCTTGGTCATGTCTTCGATGTCTCCATCGATACCTGGCCACCATACAAACGCCCTAGCTAGGTTCTTCATTTTCACTCCACCCAGATGCCCCTCGTGAAGCTCCTTTAGCACTTTATCCTGGAGTTTGGGTGGAATCACCACTCTGGATCCACACATCAAGGTTCCTCGGCACACTGACAGCTGTTCTCTTCTTTGCGAGAATGCTGGCAACAGTGGTTCGCCATGTGCTGGCCATCCCTTCACTGTTAAATCGTAGACCCGTGAGAGAGTAGGGTCATTTCTTGTCTCCCTTTCAATGGCAGAATTTGTCACCGGTAGACATTCCACTATGGTAGAGTGGAATATCTCTACTGGGTCTATTGTAGGTGCCTCTTCTATCGTTGGCAACGGTAGGCGTGATAAACCGTCAGCATTCCCATGCTGTTTTGACCCTTTGTATTCAATGTTGTATTGGTGTGCCCCTAGAAAAAGGGACCACCTCTGTAGTCTTTGTGCCGTCATAATGGGGACACCTTTTTTAGGGTTGAATATGGAGATGAGGGGTTGATGGTCAGTCAGCAAGGTAAATTTTTGTCCGTGTAGGTAATGGTTGAATTTCTTCACTCCCCATACCAGGCTGAGTGCTTCCCTGTCTATCTGGGCATAGTTACGCTCAGCTGAGTTCAATGAGCGTGACGCAAATGCTATCGGCCGTTCCGAGCCATCAGGGAATCTATGGGACAATACCGCTCCTATGCCGTAAGGGGATGCATCGCACGCCAGTCTGATTGGTAGTGATGGGTTGTAATGAGCCAAAATTTTCTCGGATGTGATTAAGTCTTTACATTTATGGAAGGCACGTTTACAGTCTTCGTTCCATTTCCAAATCACTCCTGTCTGTAGAAGATCATTAAGAGGGTGTAGAATAGTTGATAAGTTCGGTAAAAATTTATGATAGTAATTTATTAATCCCAGGAATGACCTTAATTGTGAAACATTTTCAGGTGCTGGGGCTTTTATAACTGCTTCAATTTTTTCAGGTGACTTATGCAACCCTTCCTTATTAATTATGTGGCCACAATATGATATCTGATTTTGGAAAAATTCGCACTTGGGGCGATTTGCTCGTAGGCCCTGTTCTTTCAGCCTAGTGAGCACCTGCTCCAAATTGGCAAGGTGCTCGTTGTCGTTTTCTCCTGTTATAAGGATGTCGTCTAGGTAGCATTGAGTCCCCGGAATCCCTTGCAGGACTTGCTCCATAGCTCTTTGCCAGATAGCTGGAGCTGATGCTATTCCAAAAACCAGTCGATTGTACTGGTACAGGCCTTTGTGTGTGTTTATTGTGAGATACTTTTTAGAGGTCTCTTCAACCTCCATCTGTAGATATGCCTGTGCCAAGTCAATTTTTGTGAAACGTTTCCCTCCGGATAGTGAGTTGAAAATATCTTCTATCCTCGGAAGAGGATACTGTACCGTGTGAAGGACCGGGTTTACAGTCACCTTAAAGTCCCCACAGATGCGAATTTTTTTCTGTTCCTCAGAGTTATTTTTCAATGTTTTTTTCATGACCGGAACGATGGGTGTTGCCCATTCGCTCCAATCTATTTTGGATAATACGCCTGCCTTTTCCAAATTCTTCAGCTCTGCCTCGACTGCCGGACGTATTGCGTATGGCACCGGTCTTGCCTTAAAATTTTTTGGAATTGCTGTATCTTCCACTTTAATTGAGGCTGTGATGCCTTTCAAGGTTCCTAGTTTCTCTTGAAACACTTCTTTGGCGTTGGCCAAGATGTCTTTTAATCGTTCAGGTATGATGTCATCATTGTTTTTTTCCTTACTGGTCACCGTCAGTGCCTGAATGGAGTGCCAGTCTAAACGTATCTTCCTTATCCATTCACGTCCCAACAACGGTGGACCACCATCTTGTAGAATGTATAAATACAACTTTTGTATTTCTTTGCCGTTGTATACCACAGGCACCCTTTTCCTTTGGGGTAGACTTTCTGCCCCGTATATGTTTTTAAGATAATGGATGTGTCTTTTAGAGGTATATGCGAAAATAGCCTCTCGTAATCTCGTCGATTTATTACGGTTAGAGCTGATCCTGTATCTAGCTCCATTTTAACTGGGGACCCTGCTATTGTGAGGGTAACCCAAATGGTTTGGTAATCCTCTTTGGCAAGTACATTATGTAATTTGAGACAGCTTAGTCTCTTGTTTCCGGAGTCGCTATCGCTATTCTGGTCTTCGGAGCTATTGTCCGTCATCATTTGTACCTTCCTGTACATTTCTTTATTGATTTTTTGTTTTCTGTCAGTGGATTTATTTTGTCCAGATTGGCATACCCGTGCAATGTGTCCAATCTTACCACATTGCCTGCATGCTTTGCCCTTGAACCAGCAGTCCCTCTGGTTATGGGTGGATCTGCCGCAGCGATAACATCTTCCGAACTCCTGTGTCATTTTATGGGTGCCGAAGTCCTGTGTCTCTTGTTGTATCTCTGCAGCTCCTTTTGCTGCTGCTTCGTATGATACAGCCATACTGAAAGCTTTGTCCAATGTTAAATCTTTTTCAGAAAGCAGTCTTTTTTGTGTTCCTTCACTTAAGAGACCGCAAGCAAATTTGTCTCGAAGATAATCCGATAGTCCTGCTCCGAATTGGCAGTACTTTGATAGCTTTCTTAATTCGGTCAGGTAATCAGCGTTACTTTCATTCTTGTGTTGATTTCTCTTGAAGAACTTGAATCGTTCCGCTATCAGCAGCGGTGTTGGGTTTAAATGCTCCTGCAGGGTATCAACAATTTCTTTAAAAGTCTTGTCCTTTGGTTTGGCTGGAGTGATTAAATTTCGTAACAGCCCGTATGTCTTCGCGCCCATTAAGTTCAGAAGTACTGAAGCTTTTTTTTCATCTGTTATTCCATTTGCAGTGCAATAAACCTCTACTCTTTCCACGTATGTGGTCCAATCTTCTATTTCGCCATCAAAAGCCTCAATATTACCAGATTTAGGCATTTCAGAAAAGATATGGCGCTTCCCGCGCTTTTTTTTTTTCTCTCTGTAGCAACGATATGGCGCTTCCCGCGCTTTCCCGCCGCTGTTACCGATAACAACGCTGTTTTACTGTGGTTTCTGTTTATTCACTGTTGGAGACTCGTTCCCGACGGAGGTCTAAACGCTGACCTGCTTGCCGCGCCGGCCGTCCCTCGAGTGCACCCTCCCAGTCCGTTATTGCTTGCCTCCGATTTCGCTACCTGTCTCAGCTGTAGAGCCCGCCGCTGGAGCTCCAGCCTGACGCCCAGGAAGGATTAGCGCAGTACCTGTCACCAGCTTGGCCAGCTGGTGAAACCACAGTTTCTCTTACTTCCTTGAGTCTTCTGGACGCTGGAGGAATCGATGTCCTTGAGGTGCTGCCGAATTGCAGGTAAGTCCGTTTCCACTTCGTCGCCACTGTAGTGTCCGTGTGTAGATAAAGACACTGAAGACAGGAGTTGGTTCATAGGTATTTACTAAGCAAGTCTGGGGGGGGTTTCTAAAGGATATACACAATACACAGGCTTACATAGCCCAAGTGGCAATTACCGGCATTACGCACACCTGGGGCTCTTAAAGGCACATACACCATAATTGCTCTTAAAGGCACATACACCACATCAACCTTCAGTGCCTGTATGGAATGCCAATCTAATTGTATCTTCCGGATCCATTCACGTCCTAGTAGTGGTGGTCCTCCATCTGGCAATACATATAGGTCCATTTTAGGTATTTCCTGGCCTTTGTATATCACTTTCACCCTTATTTTTCCTTTGGGGTAGACTTTTTGCCCCATGTACGTCTTCAAGACAATCTCTGTAGCTTTCAAGGGTATATGTGAAAATAGCCGCTTGTAGTCCCTTTGGTTTATGACTGTTAGGGCTGATCCTGTGTCCAATTCCATTTTCACTTGGACTCCGTCTATCTTGAGTGTGACCCAGATAGTCTGGTGATCCTCCATTTTGGTTACCTTATGTAGTTTCAGACAACCCAGCTCCTTGCTTCCGGAGTCTGTATCATGTATCTGTTCGTCTGAACTACTGTCCATCACCTTATGTACCTTTTTGTACTTCTCCTGTGGAGATTTCTTGCTGTTGGTTTTCTTCCCTGACCTGCAGACTCTTGCTATGGGTCCTGCTTTTCCACACTGTCTGCACACTTGGTCCTTGAACCAACAATCCTTCTGGTCGTGTGTTGTTCTGCCGCAGCGATAACACTTCCCTGCTCCATATGACATTTCATTGGTGCCATATTCTTGCGGTCTCCGTTGTATCTCTGCAGCGCCCCGTGCAGCTGCTTCGTGTGCTACTGCCATGCTGAAAGCCTTGTCCAGCGTAAGATCCTTTTCTGATAGAAGCCGTTTCTGGGTTCCTTCACTTTGAAGCCCACACACAAACTTGTCCCTTAATGTATCTGCTAGTCCCACTCCAAACTGGCAGTGTTTCGTTAGCTTGCGCAGTTCCGTTAAGTACTCAGCATTACTTTCGTCTTTATGCTGGTTCCTTTTGTGGAACTTAAATCTTTCTGCTATCAGCAACGGTGTGGGGTTTAAGTGGTCCTGTAGGATTTCTACTATGCTTTCTAAATTCTTATCCACGGGCTTCTCTGGGGTTATTAGGTTTCGCAGTAAGGCAGAAGTTTTTGCACCCATGGAATTTAACAAAACCAGTGCTTTCCTAGCATCTGGCACTTCATTCGCCCTGCAGTACACCTCAATGTGTTCCACATATGTCGCCCAATCTTCGACTTCATTGTCAAACGCAGTGATACTGCCACTCTTCGGCATCCCTGGGTGTGATTTAACTGTCTAAAATGGCGTCTCCCGCGCTCTCCCTTCTTCTCCGCTGACACAAAATGGCATCTCCCGCACTTTCCTTTCTTCCCGCGCTCGCCCTTCTTCTCCGCTGCGGCTTCTAAAAATGGCATCTCCCGCACTCTCCCTTCTTCTCCTCGGCTCAATGGCGTC
This sequence comes from Somniosus microcephalus, assembly GCF_052327205.1. Classification (NCBI taxonomy): domain Eukaryota; kingdom Metazoa; phylum Chordata; class Chondrichthyes; order Squaliformes; family Somniosidae; genus Somniosus; species Somniosus microcephalus. The sequence goes on along the minus strand of NC_140987.1, from coordinate 186,277,547 downwards.
TCCCGCGCTCTCCCTTCTTCTTCCCGCGGACGCTGTTTAGACCTTGAGCCCTGGCTGTGCTCTGCGCATTCTCCTGTGCGCCTTTCCCGTTGCCGCCGCTCGGTCCTGAACCCGGCTGCTACATAAGAACATAAGAACATAAGAAATAGGAGCAGGAGTAGGCCAATCGGCCCCTCGAGCCTGCTCCGCCATTTAACAAGATCATGGCTGATCTGATTCTAACTGCCAATCTATTATCACAGAACCATCTCCTGAATCTAACAGAATTAGACACACAAAATAAGAGCAGGATCAGGCAACACGGCCCCTGGGCCCGCTCCGCTACCCACAGGGCAATGTCCGATCCGAACCTAGACTCATGTCCAAATTCCTGCCCGCTCCCCGTAACCCTTAATTCCCTTTTCTTCTAGGAAACTGACTATTTCTGTTTTAAATTTATGTAATGATGTAGCTTCTACAGCTTTTTGGGGCAGCATATTCCATGGACCTACCACCCTCTGAGTGAAGTAGTTCCTCCTCATCTCAGTTTTGAAAGAGCAGCCTCTTATTCTAAGACTATGCCCCCTAGTTCTAGTTTCACCCATCATCGGGAACATCCTCCCCGCATCCACCCGATCCAACCCCTTCACAATCTTATATGTTTCAATAAGATCGCCTCTCATTCTTCTGAACTCCAATGAGTAGAGTCCCAACCTACTCAACCTCTCCTCATATGTCCATCCCCTCATCCCCGGGATTAACCGAGTGAACCTTCTTTGTACTGACTTGAGAGCAAGTATGTCTTTTCTTAAGTATGGACACCAAAACTGTATGCAGTATTCCAGGTGCGGTCTCACCAATACCTTGTACAACTGAAGCAATACCTCCCTATTTTTATATTCTATCCCCCTAGCAATGAAAGCCAACATTCCATTGGCCTTCTTAATCACTTGCTGCACCTGCATACTAACCTTTTGAGTTTCGTGCACCAGGACCCCCAGATCCCGTTGTACTTCAGTACTTTCCAGTTTCTTGCCATTAAGATAATAGCTTGCTCTACGATTTTTCCTGCCAAAGTGCATAACCTCACACTTTCCAGTATTGTATTCCATCTGCCAAATCTCTGCCCACTTACTTAGCCTGTCTATGTCCCCTTGCAGGTTTTTTATGTCCTCCTCACTCACTACTTTCCCTCCCATCTTAGTATCATCTGCAAACTTTGATATGTTACACTCGGTCCCCTCCTCCAACTCGTTAATATAGATTGTAAAGAGTTGGGGACCCAGCACCGACCCCTGCGGAACACCACTAGTTACTGATTGCCATTCTGAGAATGAACCATTTATCCCAACTCTCTGCCTTCTGTTAGATAGCCAATCCTCTATCCATGCCAGAATATTACCACCAATCCTGTGATTTTTTATCTTGAGCAATAATCTTTTGTGTGGCACCTTGTCAAATGCCTTTTGGAAGTCTAAATTCACTACGTCCACTGGTTCCCCTTTATCCACCCTATATGTTACTTCCTCAAAGAACTCCAGCAAATTTGTCAAACATGACTTCCCCTTCATAAAACCATGCTGACTTTGTCCTATTAAATTATGATTATCCAAATGTCCTGTTACTGTCTCCTTAATAATGGACTCCAAAATTTTACCTACCACAGATGTTAGGCTAACCGGTCTATAGTTTCCAGTCTTCTGTCTACTGCCCTTTTTAAATAAGGGTGTTACATTAGCAGTTTTCCAGTCTGCCGGGACCTTTGCTGAGCCCAGGGAGTTTTGGAAAATTATTACCAATGCATCCACAATCCCTACCGCCACTTCCCTCAAGACCCTAGGATGTAAGCCATCAGGTCCAGGTGATTTATCCGCCTTGAGTCCCATTATTTTACCGAGTACCACTTCCTTAGTGATTTTGATCGTGTTTAGCTCCTCCCCCCCTATAGCCCCCTGTTTGTCCAGTGTTGCGATATTCTTAGTGTCTTCTACTGTATAGACTGATACAAAATATTCATTCAGTGTTTTTGCCATCTCCATATTTCTCACCATTAATTTCCCGGTCTCCTCCTCTAAGGGACCAGCATTTACTTTAGCCATCCTTTTTCTTTTTATATAACTATAAAAACTCTTACTATCTGTTTTTATATTTTTTGCTAATTTACTTTCATAATCTATCTTCCCTTTCTTAATCAATCTTTTTGTTATTTTTTCTGTCTTTTAAAGTTTTCCCAATCCTCTATCCTCCCACTAGATTTGGCTACCTTATATGCCCTTGTTTTTAGTCGAATAATATCCTTAATTTCTTTACTTAGCCACGGATGGCTGTCTTTTCTTTTACACCCTTTTCTTCTCAGTGGAATATATATTTTTGGGAAGTTGTAAAATAACTCCTTAAATGTACACCACTGATCATGTATCGTCTTACCCTTTAATCTATTTTCCCATCCACTCTACTCAATTCCGCTCTCATACCTTCATAGTCTCCTTTATTCAAGCTTAGCATGCTTGTTTGAGATCCAACCTTCTCACCCTCTAATTGAATATGGAATTCAATCATGTTATGGTCACTCATTCCAAGGGGATCCTTTACTAGGACATTTTTAATTAATCCTGTCTCGTTACACAGGACCAGATCTAAGGTTGCTTGCCCCCTGGTCGGTTCAGTTACATACTGCTCAAGAAACCCATTCCTAATACACTCAATGAACTCATCCTCAAGGCAGCGCTGCCCAATTTGATTTGTCCAATTAATATGATAGTTAAAATCCCCCATAATTATAGATGTTCCCTTATTACAAGCCTCAACTATTTCTTGATTGATACTCCGTCCAACATAATTGCAACTGTTCGGAGCTGCTGCTTTACCCTCTCTCTCTGTTTTGTTTTTCCTCAACGCCGCTCGGTTTTCAACCCCCGGCTGCGTCCTGTGCGCTTCACCCTCTCTCTTACCCCGTCGACACTGCTCGGCTTTTTCTCTGCCGTTGGTCGGCTCCTGCCGCCGCTGTCCGAGAAGGGTCTGCGCTGTACCTGTTGCCAGTCTGTTGCTGGATCATCGTGGCTGGGGAACCAAGCCCGGCTCTCAACAGCCTCCACTGTGATGTTCACTCTCTACCGGATGACTGGGCGGTTGCTCGTGGTCGACGCCCGTGCTTCTGGCCTCGACTTTCTTCCACCGCCCTCCCGGAGCGAATCCTTGAAGGGAAATGCAGAGTTGCAGGTAGATTCGAATCGACCTCGTCGCCACTGTTGAATCCGTGATTTTCAAAGTATGATGTTTTCCAATAACTACACGGAGGCTGTAACTTAAAAATCAACAGGTGTTTACTGGAGGAGGGTAGTCTAAAGACTGACAGTACAGATGCATGCTCAAGGCTTATATACAGGTGTGGTCACTGCCGGTACTACAGTATACAGGAGCTGTAAAAGTAGTTCTCTCTTAAAGGTACATGCACTACATCAGCCATCACTCTTCAGTGAGGCATCTGGGGCTGTGACCGAGGGGTTGGCAAGGGGGGGAGGTTTGATCACTTGGAGAGGAGCCCCCACTTCCATGTCCCCTCCCACCATCATCCCTCTCATGGGCCACCCACACTGCTCTGCTAGCAAGTAGCTGGAGAGCACCTTGCTGCACATCAGTGGGGCCATGAGGACCCATGTCTATGCTGACATTCCTCATAACAAGGACGTCTATGAACCTTTGGTTTCTCTCCTCAATAGATGCCCATCCACCCTCCATAGATGACCATCTGTTTATAAATGTTACCATGCTCTCCTGAGTCTGGCAATTTATGTCCTCCATGGCGGAACCTACAGTTGCCAGTGTGCGCGCCATGGTGTTGCTCATATTTGAGATGGACTCCTCCATTCTCTGCACATTCGCAGTCACTGTGGTTGCAAACCCTGTCAGAACCTCCTGAACTTGTTCTTTAAGCTCCAGGATCGCCCTCTTCCTGGATGGCCCCTGAGGCTCAGCGTCTACATGCAGCTGAGCAAAGCTAGGAGCATCCTGTGGCCTCCAACGATGAGTCTCCACTGCTGCCCCTGTCTCCACCATCTGATCTTGCTCACTTGTGACTTCTGATACACCAGGTGACAATGCTACTGTATTTTGCATAGGACCCACCGAGGTGTGCGTCTCTGCGCTGGTGCTGGGTGCGCTCATTTCTGCTGAAGCTGCTCCCTCAGAGGCTGAAGGATCCTCTGAGGAGTCCTCCTGCTCTTCTTCCTGGACAGTGGAGGGTGGGGGGTGCTTTTGATTGTCCTGTGGGAGAGTAATGACATGAGTTAGGCATGTGATATGTAGATTGCAGACACATCCCATTATGCACGTGATGAGCATTCTCTTAAAAACATAAGAAATAGGAGCAGGAGCAGGCCATTTGGCACTTCAAGCCTGCTCCACCATTCAGTAAGATCATGGCTGATCTTCTAGCACATCTCCACTTTCCTGCACTCTCCCCATATCCCTTGATTCCCTTAATATTCAAAAATCTATCGATCTCTGTCTTGAATATACTCAACAACTGAGCCTCCACAGCCCTCTGGGGTAGAGAATTCCAAAGATTCACCACCCTCTGAGTGTAGTAATTTCGCCTCATCTCAGTCCTAAATAGTCAACCCCTTATTCTGAGACTCTGACCCCGGTTCTAGATTCCCCAGTCAGGGGAAACATCCTCCCTGCATCTACCCTGTCAAGCCCTGTAAGAATTTTGTATGTTTCAATGAGATCACCTCTTGTAAACTCTAGAGAATATAGGCCTAGTCTACTCAATTTCTCCTCATAGGACAATCCCCTCATCCCAGGAACCAGTCTGGTGAACCTACATTGCACTCCCTCGATGGCAAGTATATCCTTCCTTAGGTAAGGAGACCAAAACTGTACACAATACTCCAGGTGTGGTCTCACCAGGGCCCTATATAATTGCAGTACGACATCTTTACTCTTATACTCAAATCCTCTTGTAATAAAGGCCAACATACCATTTCCTTTATATGATGAGGTGCTGTTCCTCGAGTTTACGTTGAGCTTCCGTGGAACAATGCAAGAGGCCGAGGACAGTAATGTCCGAGTGGGAATGGAGCAGTGAATTAAAATGACAGGCGACCGGAAGCTCGGGGTCACCCTTACGGACTGAACGGAGGTGTTCCGCAAAGTGGTCACCCAATCTGCATTTGGTCTCCCCAATGTGGAGGAGACCGCATCGTGAGCAGCGAATACAGTATACTAGATTGCAAGAAGTACAAGTAAATCACTGTTTCACCTGGAAGGGGTGTTTGGGGCCCTGGACAGTGGGAAGGGGGGAGGTATAGGGGCAGGTGTTACATCTCCTGCACTTGCACGGGAAGGTGCCAGGTGAAGGGGAAGGGCTGTTGGGGGTGATAGAGGAGTGGACTAGGGTGTCTCGGAGGGAGCGGTCCCTACGGAATGCTGAAAGGGGAGGGGAGGGGAAGATGCATTTGGTGGTGGGATCTCTTTGGAGGTAGCAGAAATGGCGGAGGATGATCCGTTGGATGTGGAGGCTGGCGGGGTGAAAGGTGAGGACAAGGGGAACCCTATCGTGGTTCCAGGAGGGAGGGGCAGGGGTGAGGGCAGAAGTGCGGGAGATAGAACGGACACGGTCGAGGGCCGTGTCAACCGTGGTAGAAGGGAATCCTCGGTTGCGGAAAAAGGAAGACATGTCGGAAGCACTGGTGTGGAAGGTGGCATCGTCGGAGCAGATACGGCGGAGGTGGAGAAACTGGGAGAATGGAATAGAGTCCTTACAGGAGGCGGGGTGGGAGGAAGTGTAGTCCTGGTAGCTGTGGGAGTCAGTGGGCTTGTAATGAATATTGGTCGATAATCTATCCCCAGAGATGGAGACGGAGAAGTCGAGGAAGGGAAGGGAAGAGTCAGAGATGGACCATGTGAAGGTGAGGGAAGGGTGGAAATTGGAGGCAAAGTGAATGAAATTGTCTAGTTCGGGGTGAGAGCAGGAAGCGGCACTGATACAGTCATCAATGTATTGGAAAAAGAGGTGCGGGAGGGGACCTGAGTAGGGCTGGAACAAAGAGTGTTCCACGTATCCCACGAAAAGGCAGGCATAGCTAGGACCCATGCGGGTACCCATAGCAACACCTTTGATTTGGAGGAAATGAGTGGAGTTAAAGGAGAAGTTGTTCAATGTGAGAACAAGTTCAGCCAAGCGGAGGAGGGTGGTGGTGGATGGGGACTGGTCGGGCCTCTGTTCAAGGAAGAAGCGGAGCGCCCTCAGGCCATCCTGGTGGGGGATGGAGGTGTAGAGGGATTGTACGTCCATGGTGAAAAGGAAGCGGTTGGGGCCAGGAAACTGGAAACTGTTAAAGTGATGGAGGGCGTCCGAAGAGTCACGGATGTAGGTGGGAAGAGACTGGACAAGGGGAGAAAATATGATAGAGTCGAGATAGGAAGAGATAAGTTCCGTGGGGCAAGAACAGGCTGAAACGATGGGTCTACCAGGGCAGTCCTGTTTGTGGATCTTGGGAAGGAGGTAGAAGCGGGCTGTGCAGGGTTGGGGAACTATGAGGTTGGTGGCTGCACGGGAAGATCTCCAGAGGAGATGAGGTCAGTGACAGTCTTGGAAACGGTGGTTTGATGTTCGGTCGTGGGGTCATGGTCCAGGTGGAGGTAGGAGGAGGTGTCAGAGAGTTGGCGTTCAGCTTCCGCTAGGTAGAGGTCAGTTCGCCAAACAACAACAGCACCACCCTTGTCAGCTTCCGGTCGCCTGTCATTTTAATTCACCGCTCCATTCCCACTCGGACCTCACCGTCCTTGGCCTCTTGCATTGTTCCACGGAAGCTCAACGTAAACTCGAGGAACAGCACCTCATCTTCCGATTAGGCACTTTGCAGCCTTCCGGACTCAATATCGAGTTCAACAATTTCAGATCATAACCTTGGCCCCTATTACATTTTTACTTATATTTTTTTCCACCCCTTTGTTTTGGATCTTCCCTTCCCCCCCTTTCCTTTTTGTTTTCTCTCTCCCACACGGCAGCTGTCTCCCATCCTGCCAGTACACTTCACACCTAATCTTGCCATCTTTTGTCTCCACTGTCCTATTACCATCTCGTCTGGTTTTGAATACCTCTTAATGTCACTTTTACTTCTTTTATTTCTTTTGTTCTATCGCAGCCCTGCCTTCGATCTATTTTATTTCCTTTCCAGTTTGAAAAAGGGTTAGACCCGAAACGTCACTCTAATTTCTCTCCACGGATGTTGCCTGGCCTGCTGAGTTTTTCCAGCATTTTCTGTTGTTATTTCGGATTTCCAGCATCTGCAGTATTATGCTATAATACCATTTCCTTTCCTAATTGCTTGCTGTACCTGCATGTTAACTTTCAGTGATTCGTGTACAAAGACACCCAGGCCCCTCTGAACACCAAACACCTCCCAATCTCTCACCATTTAAAAATACTTTGCTTTTCTATTTTTCCTACTAAAGTGGATAACTTCACATTTCTCCACATTATATTCAATTTGCAATGTTCTTGCCCACTCACTTAGCCTGTCTATATCCCCTTGAAGCTTCCTTGCATCCTCCTCACAACTTACATTCCCACCCCACTTTGTATCATCAGCAAACTTGGATATATTACATTTGGCCCCCTCATCCAAATCAGTGAATAGCTGAGGCCCAAGCACTGATCCCTGCGGTACCCCACTAGTTACAGCCTGACCCATATGAGTCACTCATGACTGCCAACTAAGATATATGGAAAATAATTCTGTCACCAGGTTGCTCTAATGAGCCCCTCTTTCTGTCCCCCACTTCAGGCTGGTCAACAACTCCTGTTATGTCCAGAACTGCCTCCTCAGCATTGGTGAGCACAGCCTCCTCCTTTTCTCTCCCTCTCTTATTGTGGGCTCTTTTTTCCTGCAATAAGGGAAACAAGAGAAGTTTTAGTGAGAGTGATGGAATGAGTGTAAAGAATGGATGGGATAGATGTTTAGAGGGAGACTATGATGGAGTGGGGCGGCAATACCAACCTGCCTCCTTTTGAGTTGTTAGTTGTTGTCATTGCATAACGTTGAGGGTGAGTGTGAGGGGTGCGTGGTAAGATGGGGAAGTGATTCTGTACATAGGGACCCGGGTTCGAATCCGGCCTCGGGTGACTGTCTGTGTGGAGTTTGCACATTCTCCCCGTGTTTGCGTGGGTTTCCTCCGGGTGCTCCGGTTTCCTCCCACAGTCCAAAGATGTGCGGGTTAGGTTGATTGGCTATGATAAAAAATTAAAAAAAAATTGACCCTTAGTGTTAGGGGGATTAAATACGTGCGGTTATGGGGATAGGGTGGGATATGTGTTGATGTAGGGGTTACAGGGATCGGGTGGGATATGTGTCGGTGCAGGCTCGATGGGCCGAAATGGCCTCTATCTGCACTGTGGGGTTTCTGTGATTCTGTGATTCTGTGATAGGGAGAGAGGGGTGGGTGATGGTGCAAGGGATGTTGGGGTGAGTTAGGATGTACAGGAGTAGGGTTGGCAATGCAGAGTGATGGGGATGTGATGACAGGCACAGCAGAATTAAGGTAAGTGTGATTTTATACTCACTTTTCCTGAACGCAGAAGATAATTAAACCTCTTCCTACATTGCACCCAGGTGCGAACAAACACACACCTTGCAGTTACCTCCTCAGCTATTTGCAGCCAGGCTGCCTTTGTCTGCTGAGGAGGTCTCCTCCTTCCATCCCCAGGGAATAGAACCTCCCTGCATCCTCTGACTCCCTCGAGCATGGAGGGAGTCTTCGTTGAATCATGGCGCAGCCCTTTTTCTATCTGCAGCCATTGTTGCCTGAACCAGCACTCAGGAGCATGAAGTCAGAACTGAGAGCAAATGGGGACATGGCCCCTTTAAATATACTGGCAACAAACGCGTCATCAGGTGACGTCACCAGACTCGCACTTTGTAATTGGGCCGGGTAACGTAAAATCCTTTTCGCAGAAAGGCTGGAGCCGGGAGCGGGACCAGTACCCACCTCCAATGGCGAAATCGCGGCCTTTGATCCGCTCGGTCAGCTCTTTTATCATCAGAGTCCTGTCATTAGGCCTTTGTAGAATAAAACCAGGAAAGGCACAATCAGTGAAACTAATGCTTCATGAGTTGTTGAGGCCCTCATTTTTTAAAAAGGGGCTATCTCCATTACCATGGAGGGAGAATAGTTAGAGGGGCCATGTGTCATTTTTGCCATAGTACAATGAGATTTGACAATGCAAAGATGTGCTTAACGATGATTTATGTCATGATGTTGCATGTTTGACAATGAGAAAAAGGCTCACAAGATAAATAAATGATGGAAGCCATTTGGACAATTTTAGCTCACCGTCTAGAATGTTTTTTTTAAATTTATATTCCCCCGTCACATCACTACCCAATCCAGAAAATCAATCCAAATATTGATCTTGCTGTACATATAGAAGATCTAAATCTACCCTAAATTGTTCTTTCATCACTTTTCGCCTATGCCTCCTTAGTCTAGTGTCTTGGTTTACTTTGACGTAGTGCTCTGGATTTACCTTGGCCCGGATTTTGTGGTCAGTAGCGAATGAATGGCGCTCGCCATTTATTACACTTAGAGCTGCCCACAGACTTTTCGTGGGCTTTTGAGTGGCGATTTACGGTCACTGGGCATCTGAAACACTGAGGCACCCTCCACAGATGATCTGGGACCTGTGTGAACTAGGCAAGCAACAGCATGTCTCTTCAACCAATCAGATTGAAGAATCCTTACCGAGACATGCAGCGTGTAATTTTAACCCACAGAAATAGGTTTGGGTCAGGTGGGATATTAAAATGTAAAAAATCTCAAACCCGAACCCAACCTGTCTACTTCTGGTTTTAATGGAGGCAGGACTGGGGCGGGCAACCAACCCGCTCCCAGGAGGCAGGTCACTCATTTAAATAGTTAAATAAGGCTGCGTGCCTCAGATTTGTTCTCTCTTCCAGCTTTAACACTAGCTGGCCAGGTAGCCCGGGCCTCAGGAAACCCGCCAGCTAAAGAGAGGTTAGGACTGGTGGATGTAAGGGGTAAGTGCCTTTCCAGCACTGCTTGTGGACCAGGAGGAAAAAAGAAAGAAAGCCTTGCATTTATATAGTGCCTTTCATGACCACCAGACATCCCAATGTGCTTTACAGTCAATGAAGTACTTTTAAAGTGTAGTCACTGTTTAATGTAGAAAACACAGCAGCCAATTTGCACATAGCAAACACCCACAAATAGCAATAAGATAATGATCAGATAATCTGTTTTTTAGTGATGTTGATTAAGGGATAAATATTGGCCAGGACACTGGGAATAACTCCGCTGCTCATCAAAATAGTACCATGGGATCTTTTACGTCCACCTGAAAGGGCAGACGGGGCCTCGGTTTAATGTCTCATCTGAAAGACGGCACCTCCGACAGTGCAGCACTCTCTCAGTACTGCACTGGAGTGTCAGCCTAGATTTTTGTGCTCAGGTCTCTGGAGTGGGACTTGAATCCACAAACTTCTGACTCAGAGGCAAGAGTGCTACCAATGGAGCCACAGCTGACACTCTGCAGGACCAGGAGTGATTTCCCCCAGCCCCCTGAACAAACGTGTTGCCTACTCCACTCCACCCCCCCGCAATTGGGCTCCCCCCGCATTCACCGACCCCCATCTCTGCCCCGATCTCTGTTTGACTCCCGCGATCATCTCCCGCCCCTCCAAACCACGCTGTACCCACAGCCTTGCCATCTCTCACTGAGCACAGGAAACCTAAGTACTCCTGGTGTGCAGCCTCTTCTGCAGCGTTCCCCACACAACAGGGAGCCAAGCCTGTCAATCAGGCTGGCTTCCGTGCGGGGAACCTGTTAAAAAACCACAAACTCTGTGAAGTTAAAACTCCCAAACCCTAACCCTAAATGCAGTGTTTGGAAAAACCCATACTTCCCCTAACCAGAACTCTCCCCCCCGCTTGGAAATATCATCCCAGTAAATATCGGAGCAGCAGAGACTGAACCAGGAAGTGTAAGTTAGAGTATTTAATTCAATGTCAAATCATGTACAGAAAGCAAAATAAAGATAGGAGAAGAAAGATGCCATTAAGAGAGAGAGATAAAAGGACAGAAAGAAAATTTAAAAAAAACACTTTTTAAATTTTAATTTTAAACTTTTTTATATCTCCAACAATAATTAAAATCTGAAGGAATGAGACTCCACACTTGTAAAAGTGAATTTTCAGTGCCAGAAAGGTTGTTTGGCAGTAATTAAGACACCACGCCATTTAAAATTCACTTACATTTGAATGGACAGGCCCTCACCTTTTCTGGTATGTTTAGGGGGTAACTAGTGGGTAAGTACCGCAACTTCACGCCCTTACATGTATTTCAATGCCAAGTCACTGGGCAAGATATTGTTAGAGCGAAGCTTGTGGAAGTGCAGGGTAAATCGGACAGCAACTTTCGGATTTCTGCATTTTACGGCACATGTGCGGTTGCCAGAAGTTGCTGTGCAATTTACTCCATAATAACGGTGAGCATTGTTAGACTCGCTGTTATTATTGTGGTGTATGTAACCGTTCCACCTTTAAGAGAACTATTTTAAGAGATGCACTACTTTATCTTGGCTGCTGTATACTGTAATACCGGTGGTGACCACACCGGTATATAAGTGCTGTGTAATGATTTATTGGGCAGTTCAGCCTGACCTTCGACTAGTAAAGACCTGTTGAACTTATTCTTGTGGTCTGTGTGCAGTGATTCTTATTAACAATAACTAGAACACACAGACTTAACAGTGGCGACGGTGACGATCTTACCCTGCGGCAGAGATATATCCAAGGCAGTTTAACGGGCGTCGAGAAGAGGCATCCGCCCTCATCATCCTGCTGAGAAAAGACTCGGGTCTGAAGAGCAAGGAAGAATCCTGACACGAAGCCTTCCATCAGCAACAGGCAGTGATCATCCCTTCTACCACAGGTGGTGGGTAAGCCGATCAGCGACGAGCAGCAAGTCGGCCACGTTGGCTGTGAAGTAGGGGAGGGAAAAACGGAGGATATAAGGGCGGAGAACTCGACCACGGCCGGGGAAAAGAGCCGGACAGAAGTCGGGGCCAGAGGCGCTGAGACTGGGGCAGCGTAAGGCATGGGAGCCGCGGTGAATGCAAACGCAGCTGGTGTAAAAGACCGGGCTGCAAGCGGGCTGGGAGACGCAACAGCGTCGAGAGAGAGCTCGACCGCGACCGGGGAAAAAGGCCGGGCAGCTACCGAGGCCGCGAGGTGCGGGAGAAAATAAAAATAATTTTTTTTTAAAACCGCGGAGAACTCAGCCGCAGCCGGTGGAAAGGACCGGACTGCAAGAGGGGCTGGGAGGCACGATTTGAGAACCGCTGGGGAGGGCAAACGCAGCAATACGGCAATCTCCATTACAGCCAGCGGGGGAGAAAGGCAAACGCGGGAAGCCGCCATTTTCGTAGGCGGGGGAAGAAGACAAGCGCGGGAAACCGCCATTTTGAAAAAAAAAGAAAAGAAAAATTTCTTTTTGTTTCTCAAGAAGATTGCAAGGATGCCTAAGCGTGGTAACATCAATGATTTCGATGCCGATGTTGAAGATTGGGCCACGTATGTAGAACGCATAGAGATTTATTGTAAGGCAAATAAAATATCAGATGAAGATAAAGCACTAACCTTACTAAACTCAATGGGTGCGAAGACATACGGGCTATTGAAGCATCTTCTATCACCAGCTAAACCGGCGGATCAGGCTTTCGCTAATATTGTTGCTGTCCTGAGAAATCATTTGAACCCCACACCGCTGATGTTAGCGGAACGATTTAAATTTTATGCGAGAACGCAACTGAAAGAGGAAAGCAACGCGGAGTATTTAATTGAACTGCGTAAGCTAGCGAAATACTGTCAGTTTGGGGAAAGACTGACAGAGGCACTGAGAGACAAATTCGTGTGTGGATTGTCAAAAGAAGGAACACAAAAGCGGCTGCTTGAAGAGAATGATCTTACACTTGATAAGGCTGTCACTATTGCAGCATCGCACGAAGCCGCAGCGAGAGGCACTGCGGAAATGCAGCTGAAGGCAGCGGTACTCAGCGTAGATCAAATGGCTTTGGGTACAGCGAAATGTTATCGTTGTGGAAAGACAACACACGATCAGAACCAATGCTGGTTTAAAAATCAGGAACGTAGAAAATGTGGCAAGCTTGGTCACATAGCTAAAGTATGCCGGTCAGGAAAGAAGACCAGCAACAAAAAGTCACCGCAGGAAAAGTGCAGAAAGGTACATAAGGTGGCTGAGAAGAGTTCGGATGAACAGAATTCGGATTCAGACTCCAACAGCAAGGCACTGGGTAGTCTGAGAATTCACAATGTGAGTAAGGAAGCTGACCTACAAACTATCTGGGTCACACTTCAGATAGCAGGAGTCCAAGTGAAGATGGAATTGGACGCCGGATCGGCGTTGACGGTCATGAATAAGCAAGATTACAAAAGGTTATTCACACATATTCCCCTACGGGATACGGAGATAGTATTGCAGACATACACGGGGCAAAGAGTATACCCCATCGGAAAGATAAAAGTCAAGGTGGTACACAAGGGCAAAGAACACCAAGGAATGGACTTTTATGTACTACCTGAGGGAGGTCCACCACTTCTGGGACGGGAGTGGATCAGGAAAATAAATATGGACTGGCACTTCCTAAAAGCAATAACGGTAGATTCCGGAAAAAAAGGATGTCAAACCTGAACGATTGTCCAGAATATTGGATGATGCTAAAGAGGTGTTCCAACAGGGACTGGGAACACTGAGAGGAATTACGGCAAAAATCAAGATTGCAGAAAATGCAAACCCAAAATTTTTCAAAGCCAGACCGGTACCTTATGTGATACGACCTGCTGTGGAAGCTGAGCTGGAAGGGCTAGAACGTTCAGGAGTACTGTCTAAGGTGGACTGGAGTGAGTGGGCCATGCCCATTGTTCCCGTCATGAAGCGTTCATCGAGTAACAAGCCAGGGGAACCGGGGAAGGTCCGCATCTGTGGAGACTTCAAGATCACGGTTAATCCGATGCTTCACACGGTGCAATATCCGCTTCCGCGGATTGAGGATATCTTTGCTTCATTGTCTGGCGGGAAACACTTCACCAAGATAGACCTGGCGCAAGCGTACTTACAGATGGAAGTTGAGGAAGAGTCGCGCCAGTATCTCACAATCAACACGCACAGAGGCTTGTATCGATATAATAGACTGGTTTTTGGAGTGGCTTCGGCTCCAGCAATTTGGCAGAGGGCTATGGAGCAGGTATTACAGGGAATTCCAAGCACTCAATGTTACTTGGACGATATCCTGATTACAGGAGATAGGAACACCTTGCAAATTTGAAACTGGTGCTCACCAGATTGAAGGAATATGGACTTCGAGTTAATCGCCAGAAATGTGAGTTCTTTCAGAAACGGATCTCGTACTGTGGTCATGTCATTGACCAGGAGGGGCTGCACAAGTCACCTGACAAGATCGAAGCTGTTGTGAAGGCTCCCGCTCCGGAAAATGTATCCCAGTTGAGGTCGTTCCTAGGGTTGATTAACTATTACCATAAGTTTCTGCCAAATCTATCCACGGTGCTGCACCTGCTGAACGCTCTTTTGCAGAAGGAAGTACCATGGAAGTGGAGCGAGGACTGTAAGAAGGCCTTTCGCAAAAGCAAGGCATTGATCACCTCAGAGGCAGTGTTGGCTCACTTCAACCCAACGCTACCTATTCGTTTAGCTTGTGATGCTTCTCCTTATGGTATTGGAGCAGTACTCTCACACAAGTTGCCAAATGGCCAGTCGCATTTGCATCCAGGTCATTGACCTCCGCTGAGCGCAACTATGCTCAGATAGATAGGGAGGCTCTCAGCCTTGTGTGGGGAGTAAAGAAGTTTAATCATTACCTGCAGGGCCAGAAGTTTACACTGCTGACAGACCACCAGCCGTTGGTATCCATTTTTAACCCTAAGAAGGGTGTTTCAGTGATGACAGCACAGAGGCTCCAGAGATGGTCCCTTTTCCTAGGGGCACATCAATATCAGATAGAATTCAAAGGTACAAAGCAGCATGGTAATGCTGATGGGCTGTCGCGCCTGCCACTACCTACTGAGGAGGAGGCACCGACGGTTGACCCGGTGGAGTTATTTCACTCGACCATCATCGAATGTTTACCTGTCACCAATGCAAATATTGAAAGGGAGACTAGGAATGACCCGACACTGTCCCGGGTCTACGAATTGACAGTAAAGGGATGGCCAGCCCATGGTGATCCACTGTTACCGGCATTCTCAGCAAGACGAGAACAGCTGTCCATCTGTCAGGGAACATTGATGTATGGAACAAGGGTGATTATCCCTCCTAAGTTAAGAGAGAGAGTTCTAAAAGAACTACATGAAGGTCATCTGGGGGGAGTCAAGATGAAAAGCCTTGCTAGGGCTTATGTGTGGTGGCCGGGTATCGACCAACAGATAGAGGATCTGACGAAAAGCTGCTCGGGTGCCAAAAAGTCCAAAATGCACCTCCAATTGCACCACTGCATCCATGGGAATGGCCTTCAACCTCATGGCAACGTGTACATATTGACTTTGCTGGTCCATTCATGGACTCCATGTTTTTAGTTGCGGTGGACGCACATTCCAAATGGCCAGAAGTGATTAAAATGACTACCACTACCTCGGAGAAGACGATCGCGGTGCTAAGAACGATATTTGCAAGAAATGGATTGCCAGAGCAAATATGTTCAGACAACGGACCACAGTTCGTGTCAGAGGAATTCCAGAAATTCCTGAAGAAGAATGGGGTGAAACATTATACCTCTGCCCCATATCATCCAGCTACGAATGGGCTGGCTGAGAGGTTTGTACAGACGTTCAAAAAGGCAATAAAGGCCATGAGCGAAGATCAGATTCCACTACAACACAAGGTGGACAATTTCCTACTGGCATATCGAAACGCCACCCATGCAACAACAAACCAAAGTCCTGCCATGATGTTCTATAACAGGAGGTTGCGGTCCAGGTTGGACTTGTTAAAACCAAATGTGTGGAGGGAAGTCAAAAACAAACAGTTCCAGCATATAAATAACAAGCCCACTCGGAGTTTTGAAATAGGACAACCGGTGTTAGCCAGGGACTATAAAAACGAGAAATGGCAATCTGGAACAATTCGGGCCAGACAAGGACCCCTGATGTACACGGTAGATGTTGGTGAAAACGTAATGCGACGTCATGCTGACCAACTGGTGGGATCGAGAACAAGGGTCGAGCCCATGGTTACGACAGAGACAACCGTGGAGGAAGTTAGTGAACCTGAAGCATCTACCTCAGAAGTGAATATACCTGATGATGATGTCCTATCCATAGGGGATCAACTAGATGAGTCACCCCAGCAACGAGAACCAGAGACCCCTGAAAGGCGTTATCCGTCTCGGATCAGGAGGCCTCCTCAGAGACTGAATCTGTGAACTGTTTTTACATGAAGTTGTGTATATATGTTATTATGTTATGTTAAATGGGGAATATATACTGTTAAGCTAAAAAGGGAGGATTGTGGTGTATGTAACCGTTCCACCTTTAAGAGAACTATTTTAAGAGATGCACTACTTTATCTTGGCTGCTGTATACTGTAATACCGGTGGTGACCACACCGGTATATAAGTGCTGTGTAATGATTTATTGGGCAGTTCAGCCTGACCTTCGACTAGTAAAGACCTGTTGAATTTATTCTTGTGGTCTGTGTGCAGTGATTCTTATTAACAATAACTAGAACACACAGACTTAACAATTATTACCGCAAAATCTGGGCCCATATCTGTATCATTTAGTATCTTGTGTACTTTTATAAGGTCCCTTCTATCAGTTGCCTCATATCAAAGTGAAGGAGCTTCACTTTCTCCAGTCTTTCCTTACTTATGCCTACAGATCCAGCCCTTCGTTGGTCCCATCATATAATTCACAAGATCAGCTCTTTTGCATACTAACTGGCATTAGTGTAGCATAAAATGGGAGTAATGCATGGTCAGGATGGGTGGAGGGGGAGGAAACATCAGATGTAGCCTTTAAAATCAGCACTCACTTCAAACTGTCAGCAATAGGCTGGGGGAGCAGCAGGTAAGTGCAACACTAAGGGGTAGATTTTGGTCTGGTCCCCTTCTTGTTAAAAACTGTCAGATACTATACCATAGGCATCTTGCACAATTGATATTTAAAAGGGTATTGCTATCAGGGATTCCTAGCTACAAGAAGCATTTGGTTCAGGGGTATGAAAGATAGTAGTTCTGGTCGGACATCTTAGGATTCTGCTATTTAGACAACTACTCCACCTTTCAACAGTTTTTTTATAGCTTCTTTATAATGCAGAATTGTTTAAAGAAATGTTCTGCAATTTTATCTGAATGATTGAGTGCTCTGGCCCCCCTATACATTGGCTCGGAATTTGTGGTTGTAACGATGGAAAAACTGTCAGCGCTCGCCATCATTACTGTGTAAAACAGACAGCAACTTCTGGTATCCGCTCATACGCAGTTAAACGCAGAAATACGGAAGTTTCTGTCGGTGATACCTTGCTCCTGCACAGGGTGCGCCATTGCAATCTTCGCAGAGGCAATCAACACAGGATCAGTGATTTGATGTGAACTTCAACTTTTTACGCAGTATTCTCACTGTAAAAACCATTGAAAATGTTAAGCCTTGTTGAATGAAGTGTAACTGAGTTTTTAACAGCGTACTAAGTCATAATTACTGTTGAACGACCTCTCTGACCCTGAAAAAATTATTTTACAAGTGTGGAATGTCATTCGCTCCATTCCATGATAAAAATCCCATGATTGTAAAAATAATAATAAAAACATTTTAAAAAGTTTGTTTATAATATTTGTGTATGCCACAATCTTTATTTTGCTTTCCATAAAATGATTAAAAAGTGAATTATAATCCATGCTTTTCACTTCTGGTTTGCTGCCAGTGAGAATTCGTCAATCTGATTGGCTGCTCAGCTTGCTTGATGACTTCGCTGTTGCTGGATGCCACAGATCCCCTATAGATGGCGCCAGATTGAAAGTCACGTCGGAATAAGGGAAATCGACGCTCTGCAGAGTCCGCTAAACTTTGTGGGCAGTTTTCTTTGAGGTCAGTGGCGAGTGCCGTCCCGTCGCCGCTGACCGCAAAATCCGAGCCATTTTGGCACTGATTCTACAGCATCAGAACAATAGTAAAACAATATTTTGTGGCTTTATGTTGTTATACTTTCCCCAGTGGCTAAGGGACATTCTAGCCAGTAAGCAGGTTCAACCGCTCAACCCAGTGAGGAAAGATGGCTGTCAGTGCCTCCAGCAGAAACATTTACATTGTCCTCAGAGCAGCACTGCCAACAGAAGCATAAATGAAAATCATGGGAGTGAATTTCTGCAGGGGAGAAAGGGGGCAGTTCTCCCACTTGTCCATTTTAACTTCAGCGGAAGAGCCACGGAAACGCCAGAAAAACGGCATAACTGGTGTTTTTTCTGGGGTTTCCTCAGCTTGTCTGTCAAAGTTACATTGGATGAGCAAGAGAATCCCTGCAGAAATTCATCTCTCATCTCTTCAAGTGGGTCTCGGATTCACCATAGGCAGCAAGACTGCTTCATTTACCATATTCCCACCAACACTGGGCTGCCATTGGCACTGCAGTGCATTAAGCGAGGCATCAATTGTAGTATTTGTTCACATATATCAAAATACTCCCAATCATGAATCACAGCCTTGAAAAAATGAAAAAATGCATTATTGTAAAAGTTGCAGTGAGCTCGTATTTCTGCTGCTACATTTGATACCCTCAAACTATAATCTGTTTAAAGTTAATGTGCCTTTAAGAGTACTGGTAGAAACATTATCCAAGGGATTACTCTTGAATGGAAATCCACCTAAATTATCAATGCAAACTCCATCTTCGCATCTGAGTTATAATATTTCATTTCATTTATCAAAGGTAATACTCAAAACAAAGCTACTGAGTGCTCATAAAACATGGATTAAGTTGGTCTAGTTTTAAGATTGTTTTTCACAGCCAGCCATTCAACATTTAGGTAATTATGAGTGAGAAATCCAGAGTATATAGGAGAGTTGTCATACCAGTCTTTATTTTGGCTAAGACAAAACTGAATACTGAAGCAGACAATGGGGGCAAGGGAGAAGGGATTAAATCCTGCCTAGAGTTCATTATTACTGTTAACAGTATGAGCATGTGCAATTATGAACACTTTTACAGGAAACCTTTCAAAATTTTTCAGGCAACTCCAGCTCCTGAAAAGAGTCAGAACTGGAAATTTCAATTCCATAGCAACGATCTTGGTTAAGATGATGCAAGTTCACACAACAGCAAATGCAATATGTACTGCGGCACAAATATTTCAATCGTTTTCCCCATCAGTCAATGATTGACACAGCTGCTTTGGAAAACATGGTTAACTTGTTAAAATTGC
The DNA here is from genome assembly GCF_052327205.1 of Somniosus microcephalus. Classification (NCBI taxonomy): domain Eukaryota; kingdom Metazoa; phylum Chordata; class Chondrichthyes; order Squaliformes; family Somniosidae; genus Somniosus; species Somniosus microcephalus. The sequence continues at coordinate 186,258,096 of NC_140987.1, read as the reverse complement.
TGCCTGTAAAATTGGTGAATTGGTGACTTCATAGTAAGAGTGTTGATGCTCACATGAGAGGTCGTGACCTAGAATGATGAACTTATGTCCACAAACCAATCTGTTTATTGTGCTGTGTGTTGAATCTCACCATCTGCTTCAAACGAAGGTTAGATTTTGCTCTGTTTCACCTGAGCTGCTGTAAATACTATTCCACAATGGTAGGATATATCATTTGCATTGCAAAATAATAATCAGTTTAACAATAGCTTTAAGTTTTCATAATTCTTTACATTACTCCTTCAATTTTCTCCCCTCTTCACCCAAGGACAATTATCTATTAAAAATCTTCCATATTTCTGTCACTCTTTTGTGTTATGATTAAACTTATAAATTCAGACCCCATCTGCAGTACTGCATTTAATTTTGAGCACTGAACCTCAGAAAAGGTATATTGGCTTCGGAGGCTATACACAGTAGATTCACCAAAATGACAGCAGGGCTTAAAGGGTTAAATTATGATGACAAGTTGCATAAACTTGGCTTGTATTCCCTTGAGTTTAGATGGTTGAGGGGTGATCTAATCAATGTGTTTAAAATGATAAAGGGTTTTGATGGGGTAAATACAGAGAAACTCATTCCTCTGGTGGGGGAATTCCAGAACACAGGGCCAACTCTGACAGCAGAACTACAGTGGGAATAGGCCATGGTATGTATGAAAAAATCTCTGGACTACTTGTGAGCCAGGAGGAGCAGGAGTGCTCCCCTGGGCATCACAAAGAGTTTTTGGGCCTCCCCAACCCTGGTCTTGTCTCTCCCTCCCAGCACTGGCATCAGCTTCTGAAGCTCTGGCCCGGTGCTAACTTTATGCTGGGTACCATTCTCTTAGGTCCCCGGCTTTCTCGGGCTCCCGACACGATTTATATTCCTAGCCACTGGCCCTGATGTCACTTCCGCTGGTTTCAGGCAGGAGACTGTCCTGGACTTTTTAAATGAACGTAAATGGCCCAGGCATCACGCTGAACTCCGCGAGGGAGTTTCCAGATCTCGAACCAGATCTCCAACTGCAAGGCCCTTAGTCTCCCTCTACACAACTGTGAAAGCCTCATTCACGGATATTACCAGAAACAACAACACACTCCGCCTCTCTACCTCTCTCTCCTTCCTTTAAGACGCTCCTTAAAACTTACTTCTTTGGACAAGTTTTTGGTCACCTGGCCTAATATTTCCTTACTAAAGCAAAATACTGCAGATGCTGGAAATCTGAAATAAAAACAGAAAATGCTAGAAATACTCAGCAGGTCAGGCAGCTTCTGTGGAGAGAAAAACAGTTAACGTTTCAGGTCAATGACCTTTTGTCAGAACTGGAAAAAGTTAGAGGTGTAACAGGTTTTAAGCAAGTGCAGGGGCAGGGAAAGGGGGGAGGGGAGGAAAGAAAAAAGGGAAGGCCTGTGATAGGATGGAAGGCAGGAGAGATTAAATGACAAAAGGGCTGATGGTGCAAGGCAAAAGGGAGTGTTAATGGGACAAGTAAAGAAACAAAAGATGAGTCTAGAAGAGATGTAAATGGGAATGGCAGAATCATCAACAGTTGCCATGTGAAAAAATAGGGGCAGAGGTTATGAGCTGAAATTGTTGAACTCTATGTTGTGTCCAGAAGGCTGAAAAGTGCCTAATCGAAAGATGAGGTGCTGTTCCTCGAGCTTACATTGAGCTTTGTTGGAACAGTGTAAGAGGCCGAGGATGGAGAAGTCAGAGTGGGAGTGGAGCTGAGAATTAAAGTGACAGGCGACCGGATGCTCAGGGTCACACTTACGGACTGAATGGAGGTGTTCCGCAAATTGGTCACCCAATCTGTGTTTGGTCTCCCCAATGTAGAGGAGACCGCATCGTGAGCAGCGAATACAGTACACTAAATTGCAAGAAGTACAAATAAATCACTGTTTCACCTGGAACCCTCGTATGGAAGGTGGCATCGTCAGAGCAGATGCGACAGGGACGGAGAAACTGGGAGAATGGAGTAGAGTCCTTACAGGAAGCGGGGTAGGAGGAGGTGTAGCCCAGGTAGCTGTGGGAGTCAGTGGGCTTATAGTGGATGTTTGTCGATAGCCTATCCCCAGAAATGGAGACAGAGAAGTTGAGGAAGGGAAGGGAAGAGTCAGAGATGAACCATGTGAAGGTAAGGGAAGGGTGGAAATTGGAAGCAAAGTGAATGAAATGTTCTAGTTCAGGATAATGCCACTTTCCATACTAGTGCTTCCGATATGTCTTCCTTTTTCCTCAACCGAGGATTCCCCTCTACCGTGGTTGACATGGGCCTCGTCTATTTCCCGCACATCTGCTCTCACCCCTTCCCCTCCCTCCCAGAACCACGATAGGGTTCCCCTTATCCTCACCTTTCACCCCACCAGCCTCCACATTCAACAGATCATCTTCCGCCATTTCCGCCACCTCCAGCGTGATCCCACCACCAAACACATCATCCCCTCCCCTTTCAGCATTGCGAAGGGAGCGCTCCCTCCGCGACACCCTGGTCCACTCCTCAACCACCCCGGTCCACTCCTCAACCACCCCCAACACCTCCTCCCCTTCCCACGACACCTTCCCGTGCAAGCACAGGAGATGCACACTTGCTCTTTTACCTCCTCCCTTACCACTGTCCAGGGCCCCAAACACTCCTTCCAGGTGAAACAGCGATTTACTTGTACTTCTTGCAATTTAGTATACTGTATTCGCTGCTCACGATGCGGTCTCCTCTACATTAGGGAGACCAAATGCAGATTGGGTGACCGCTTTGCGGAACACCTCCGTTCAGTCCATAAGGTTGATCCCGAGCTTCCGGTCGTCTGTCACTTTAATTCTCCGCTCCACTCCCGCTCTGACCTCTCCATCCTTGGCCTCTTACACTGTTTCAATGAGGCTCAATGTAAGCTCGAGGAACAGCACCTCATCTTTCGATTAGGCATTTTAAGCCTTCTGGACTCAACATAGAGTTCAACAAATTCAGACCATAACCTCGGCCCCTATTTTTCACATGGCAGCTGTTGATAATTCTGCCATTCCCATTTACACCTCTTCTAGACTCATCCTTTGTTTCTTTATTTGACCCATTACCATCTCCTTTTGCCTTGCACCATCATCCCTTTTGTCTCTTAATCTCTCCTGCCTTCCATCCTATCATAGACCTTCCTTAAGGTCTGTTACATCTCTAACTTTTTCCAGTTCTGACGAAAGGTCATCGACCTGAATCGTTAACTCTGTTTCTCTCTCCACAGATGCTACCTGACCTGCGGAGTATTTCCAGCATTTTCTGTTTTTATTTCTAATATCTCCTTATTTGGCTCGGTGTCAGATTTTGTTTGATATCGCTCCTATGAAGTGCCTTGGGGCGTTTTACCATGCTAAAGGCACTATATAAATGCAAGTTGTTGTTATTGAAACTGGATTAAAGTTCCTTAAGCACACTTAAGAACTTAACGTTGTCTTGTGTCAAGTTGGGGCTCGTGGTCTGATCGCGGTGGGGGGAGGGGTACAGCAGTGGCAGGGAGCAGATTTCTAAAAAGGGTTTTGTGGCTCCGCTGTATCTAGTTTAAATATTCAGGATTCCTCAGATCCCTGCTGGGGAAACCCTTTTCTACACTTCTGGGGCGTGAAAGGAATTAATTCTTCTTATCAAATTTTTACTTCCTCCTCTAGTCTCTTACTGTTCCCGTCCACCTGTCCTTGGTATCCACGCCTTTGCCCTCAGTTGTTACTGTTGATCTGTCTCGGAGAAAACTGCTAATGTTACTCTTTTATCAATAACACCTTGCACACCGCTCCCACTGTTCCCAATCCTAAGATCTCCCTCCCAGTCCGCTCACATCCAGCAATCTCCCTCTCCAATACTCCTCAAATCTGTCAAAGACCTTACAATGTTCCCTTCAAGCTGTGCAGCTGCATGGCCATGCAGCGCTGTGGAGGGCCCATGCAGCCGGCTTTTAAATTGAAAGTGCGGAATTTTGAATGGGCCACGCAGCCAGTTAAAGGGGACGCGCGGCCCAAAAAAGAATTGGAGTGAACATTGATCAGAGGTACTGACATACACACCCCCAGTCCATCCTTCCACCATGGTCACAACCAGCACCCCTCTCCCAGTGCTCCTACAGATTGGGATCCTTCTCCCACTCCTCCCGCATCCCAGGAAGTTAATAGAATGCTGGGATATTCATCTAACACAGTAGGGTATATGTCTACAGAGTTTATGCTAAGAATTTACAATTCTCTGGCGTTCTGGTAACCATACTAAATAAACAAAGACATACAAGCATTGCACAGGATACAGAGAAGAATAAGAAGAATGATCACTTGTGTAAAGAGAATGGGCTTTGAGGAAAGATTAAAGAAACTTGAGCTGTCAAATCTACAAAGGAAGCAGTTAGGGGGTGGCTCACTGAGGTATTTAAACATTAACTGGCATAGATAAAATAAACCCAGTACCTTACTTCAAAGTAAACCAAGAAAGTGGGACCAAAGGACGTAAATTTAAATTAGTCCAAAGTTAATTTAAAACAGCTATTAAGAAGAACTTCTTCACTCAAAGAGTGATAAATGTTTGGAATAATTTGCCAACAGAGTAGTACAGGCAAGAGCATTGAAGTTTTTCAAAACACTGAGTCGGAATTGTTAGGAAGGAAGAGCTTCGTTGGACTGACGGCATTTTCTCCTTTAACTTGAATACAATAGGACTAGCTATAATACCATTACTGATCATATAAGTAATAAAACTGGAACCTAGCAAGAATTTTGATACACTGTATTAGAATATTGCTCACACAAATAGAATATAAAGACTGATGCATGTGCATTTTAACATAAAGAAAGTAAAATCTGCAATTCCAGCCAGCTGTTTGGTTTTCTGGGCTCCTGCTGCTCTAGATCCTCTCTGAGGCAGCTCTGAATTCACAACCTTCTTGGTTTCCAATGGGTGTGTGGGGTGCTCCTTATCAGCAGCACCCCAGAACTGCCGAGCAGGGAGGAGACCCAACTCGAAGGTCTCCAAGCAGCTTTGTAAGTGATGTTTCTAAAAGAGCTTCAAACTAAATTTTTGTAAGTATAGTGGTTTTCTCAGTAAAATAGGGGAATATGTTCTACAGCTCTTTTAAGTTCTAAAATGCATTTTATGCAAATTAATAAATTACACATCTGGATTACTGCCAATACTAATTATATCACAACATGTGCCAAATATTCAAGGGACTTAATTATCTTTATGCAGTCCATGTAATGATAAGGTCACTTCTGTTGTAAGCAAGTTTGATTCTAAACTTTGTTTGCACAACTATTCACATTCAATGTTAGCCTACTTTGGATCTATATCAAGCCCCAAGAAATACTGAATGTATGGCAGAGATACACCTGCAGTTTCGCTCTCCTGTTGGTAATCACTCTGTTTATAGTGGTGATGGTGATTGACTGGGGAGTTGGGTAATAAAAAGGTTCACCAACAGGAAGAAGAAATATGGCTCCCACCAACACTACTATATGCTGCTGCCTGCTGATGGTAAGTTACTTTTGGTGGTGATGGTAATAAGGATTAATCATAATTTAAACTGGAGACCTAAAAGGCTTTGGCTCATAATACGAGACATTTAATTTCGGAAATCTATATATGGCCAATAGTGCAGGAGCTTTGCAGTGCGTAAGGGAAGAAGTTAAAGTGAAGTAGGTCATGGGTTGGAATAAAGTTTGTGATCAATAGCCCAGACAGAGGAGGCTCTGTCGGATGTGGGTATTGTATAGTTCTGAATTTTAAAAAATGGCCAATCCAGATTATCACAGCAAAGACCATCTGGAAAACTTTGGCTATGAAATAAAATGAATTATTGAGGCTATAGAGAATAATCTATGACAGTGTGCATTGTATGAATATTCTTTTCAGTTGTAAACTGAAGAAATAATTCAACCGTTATAGTGATGAGTGAGTTATAAGCTGTATGATGAAAGGAACATTTGTATAACATGGAATACAATAGATCTTATTTACAACTTTATGGAGCAGGGCTCCCCTATATATGGGAATTCCTGTAATCTGTAGGAAAATAAAAACAGCTGTGGTCCACTGGGATACAAGAGAGGTGACAGGTGAGTCCTCACATCCCAGTAACAATAAATTTACAGTCTGTACTGGAGGCCCAGTGTCTCCTGCATTGGAAGCACGATTCAAAAGCTGGGGCAGTTTGTGTGACACTAAACAGGTAGAATATTCAAATGCTTATAGGAGTACTTACATCCTTGCTAAAGACATAACCCAGCATCAAATTTGAAAATTTCAATACACGCATCCTATTACACAAGTGGCATTTGTGCATTAAATGGCATAAGCCGAGTGTAACCAGGTATAACTACTACTGTAGTTAGCAAAAAATAAATCACAATCACACTGCCCTTACTGTGTTTTCATTTATGTGAATATAAACAAGTAAGAATTCCAGAAGGAACGGGTGGGAATATATATTATGGGCCCGAAATTTCTGAGTTGGGGAGGATGGAAATTGACCATTACACCTGCGTGGCCACTGGAATATGCCGGAGGACCTAGATCTGCTCCATTTGCATTCTGTCACTTCAGGTGGCAGAGGGGTAACGCAGCAATTTCGGGCCATGTATATGCAAAAGAAAAGCACCCAGGAGTGCTATTCATTGTTATATTAATTTTTTCATAATATTTACAATATCCTCTATTTCTTAGTTTCTTCGTGCTGTGCATCATTCCTGTTAAGCTGCTGCAAGTCCTCAACAACACTCTATAACTGTCGCTAAAGAGTGAGTGATAGAACCACCCACTGAATTTCCCTCTCTGATATGAACGCTTCACATTCACTCAGCACTTCCACTGAAAGCACGACCGAGTTTGTGAACTTGAGATGTGGGGAATCACGAGTATGAACAGATGTATTAACACTTTATGGTAGCTGCAGGGAAAGAAACTGTGTTACATCAGAAGATGCTCTCCACAGATTATTCAGTTACTCTACTTGTAGAGCAATGGCACACAACTCATGGAATTCCCAAAAACTGCAGGGAAATTGGCTCATAATCAGATATGGATCGGAAAATAAGAATATCTGGCAATCTATAAGGATATGTGACAGGACAAAGCTAATTCTGTGTGTTGAACCAGTCTATTAACAGACTTCAGGGTGTATCCTTGCAAAGGTAAAACAAAAAGCAGTTTGGGCTTTCTGCTTTAAATCACACTTTCACCTCATGTCACGTTATCATTCAGTAGAGACAGCCTCAATAAAGAGCGTCATCATGTTTCAGCTTTATCTTGACAAAGGAACATTTATTAGACCGAGAGGATTTTGTTTTGCAGAATACAACTACGTACAGAAAGAGAACCAAACAGATCTCCCTATCTCGACCCTGATGAATGGAAAAAAAACGAATGCATTTCTTCAGCACCTTCTGACAAATGCCTTGTAATAATTATAAATTGAATTTAATAGTTTGTCAGTATCAGCCATCATATCAAATGTCAAAGATGTTAATAACCAACACTCATTACCGATTTGATGGGCTGAGTGGCCTGTGGCTATAACATCCTACAGATGAATCCAGCCAGCACTTTGGAGATGAGCAAAAATCCAAGGAGAGAGTAAGAGGAGTACTTGGAAAAAAGTACCATTGTTAAAGTATAGACTTTAACATACAATGTGCGTCTCTAGTGCCAAATATAATGTAAGTGAGTGTTACCTGGAAACTTCCAAAGCAACTGCCTCCTGGCAGTGTGACATAACATACATACGGAGCAACAGGAGATGGCACAGACTCGTACACTATGAGACTTCCATTCTTAAAGACAGCTCCTTGTTTTCTCTTCTTCTCCCAAAACTCCTGCAATGTTTCTACCACGTTCACTGAAAGCAAACCAGTTAAACAGGAACAAAAGTAATTTATTCTTTAGCTTTGAATATGAATTATTTTGGCTATAACATTTTAAAACAGAGCAATGTACAATGAAGTTTGTATTACACACGCCCTCCAAACCTGAACAACTGGTTGCTTAAAATGACTGCTGAATACAGGTGACAAAAATTTACACTATATAGTCTGGTGCCAGTTTTAAACAACGTGAGCGAATAATTCATGTACTGGTTCATCACAGAGTGCCGGGTTAAAGGTTCATTCCTGTGAGTCCTCCACACAGTGAAGTAAAAATTGGTTGTGGCTCATTTTCAGGCACATAATCCTCTTCTCCCTTCTTAGGCAGTGGCACAATGGCACGCCATCAGCGCACGCTGAACCAGAAGGCTCGAGGCTAGCCCAAATTCACCTTTTGACCTCAATTATATAATTTGGGCGAGTTGCCAGGCCAGTCACACCTGCACAGGCAACTCACCAGTTTTAAATAGATAAATCAGCTGCTCCCGGCTCTACAGCAACACTTTTGAATTTAAAAAAAAAATGACCTCCTGTTGGTGACCCCTGCTTAGGCCATATCAGCCGTTGAAGAAAGCTGGCTCACAATCCAATCCAATTTCTGCAAGCATGCCTAAAACAGATGTTAGGTCTCTCAGTCACATGTCGGGTCGAACGGCTTTCAGGCGTCCTTGAAGCGCAAAACATTGGTCCTTGAAATTGGCCTTTGTTGTGCCTGTTTTGTGTCTGTAAATTAGATGCAACAAGGTCCAATTTCTATCCCACTGAGTTACCAAACATAGTCATGTCAGCAAAGGCTAGGATCTTCCATGTAGAGAGTAAAAGTAAATTGGAGTCAGAGCCAATTCCATGCTGCTCTCATGCATTCCCTATGGTCTATGAACAGTTCATGGGGTCACTGTCTCGGATATGGATAAAATGTGGTATGTGTTAAACAAATAAGTCGTCGGGCAGAAAAATATCTCAAAATAAGAAAGACTTGCATTTATATCGCGCCTTTTACAACCTCAGCACAAAAAGATGATGGAGTTATACCCTCATAATAAAAAAACATTGTTTAAATATGAAACCCTCCTTTCCACAACATTTCTTAAAACTACACATTGATGCCTCTAACCTCTATCTCTCCCTACATACTTTCCTTCAGATCTTGCAGCTTTTTTCTATGATAAAGGCGCTATATAATTGCAAATTGTTGATGGACAGTGGTGGTGTCTTACACTATGGACCTTAGCCCTGAACCTTGAGTTCTCAATAAAAAAATAAATCCATCAAAGCATCCACTTATGAATACAAAATTTTGCTTAATAACAAATATTCCAATGGTTTTTAACAAGAAATTCAGAAACTGTATGCAAAATAGTTTACATCCAAATGGCCAGTAATACTTGAGCACAGAGCTTGGAGACAGAGCTGGGAGATTGCAAACAGAGTGAATTGCAAGCAGAGTGGAGGAATTTGGTGAGCGCAGGAATTCGGTGGAGAGGAGGAAGGTGATGGAGATGTCTGACTGAAAAGGAGGATTGGAACCACAGAACCCAAGGTCTCTAAATTAATAGACACAAGAGCAGACCTGCAGGACAGCGAGGGGAGCGGTCGTAGATAAAGGTAGGCCCAAGAGCCTGGAGTGAGCGCGAGTGTCAGAGAGCGAGGTAAATTACGTCAGCACAAGGGAAGGAGCTGATTGGTGAGTAGTTGGTGATTGTTCTTTTTTTAAGCCTTAAGTTTATTTCTGTTGAGTTACTTAATACAGCGTAGTCTAATAAGTAGAGGCATGGCAGGGCACCTCGGTCCCGTGGAATGCACTTCTTGTGGCATGTGGGAACTCCAGGATGCTTCCCATGTCCTCGACAACCACATGTGCAGGAAGTGTTGTCAGCTGGTTAGAGTTAAGAAACAATACAGATGCCATTACACTATTAGGTGTATTCTATAGACCACCAACTAGTGGGAAGGATATAAAGGAGCAAATTTGCAGGGAAGTTACAGAGAGGTGCAAGAACTATAGAGTAGTGATAACGGGAGACTTCAACTATCCTAATATAGACTGGGATAGTAATAGTGTAAAGGGCAGAGAATGGGGAATAATTTCTGAAGTGTGTTCAGGAGAACGTGATCAGTATGGGGGCGATTTTCAGACGTTGGAGGAGGCAGGTTTGGAGGCGGGAAAGGCGAGAAAATCAGATATAAAGAGGTCGGGTTCAGAACCCGCCTCCAACCCACCTCCAACCCGCCTCTAACCCGCCTCTGTGGGATTTTGCCGGTGCCGGTTTTGGAGGTCGGGAAACGCTCCCGCCTTCAGTTGGTCTTTGCGCTATTAAAGATCCTTAAATGCTCGTTAAGGGCCTCTCTAAGCCTATTTTGAGAGGCCCTCGTGATTTTTCCAGCTTTTTGGTGTGATCCACGCACTTCCTGAACCACGGCAGGTAAACCTAGCGGATTGACTCGTGGATGGCCTCCTCACTGCTGCAGGTCTAACAAGACATCGTTTATTGCAGCAAGGATTACTCGCAGGTGCCAGACCTTGGCTTTAAAAGGTCTCTGAGCACTTTTAGAAGGCCTTCCGAAGTCGGAGGTGCTGCAGCTTGACTCCATCAATTGTGGGACCTCCTTGGAAGACCCTCTCTCCACTTGCAATGAGAGCTTCCCCAAAGGAGCCATCTACAAGCAGCATGGGAACCTTTCGTTTTCTTTCTGCATGGACCTCAGATGAGGATGAGGAGGAGGAGGAAGAGGATCTGGAGGAGGAGGAGGCGGAGCAGGTCAGAGCGCCGGTGTATCGACCAGCAGCAGCGGCAGCACATGAGCACATGGCTGTCCGGGATGCAAGGGATGAACTTATCATGGTCAGATTTGCATAGATTGCCCAAGTTGGCACATGTCCTTTGATGTAAAAAGGAGTCTCACACATCAAGGAACTTTAAAGTAAGCTTTAAGCAACTTATAATTACACTATATACAAGAGCGGTCTTCACCATGCCTCTAGGAGAAGCCCTTTTACCATACTGAGCAGTTCAGTATTTATACTAGTCCAAACACAGGAAGTGACGTATGCACAGGAAGTGATGTATGCACAGAGTTCACAGTTCACAGGAAGTGATGTGCACATAACTTCATCCGGAAGTTATTTATTATTATTATTACATTCTTCCCTCCTGCGAGATTAGAAGGCTGTGGTCTTCCTTTTATTCCGCAGCCGCCGAACGAGGAAGAGTCGCACCCGTTTGGGTTCCCGTCGTAGAGGGTCTCTAGTCCGCTTACATGCTGTTGGCCATTGGTCAGAGTCTGTGTGGCTTGGATTACCCTGTGAAGGGTCGGGGAGATCATGGCTTCGTGTACGAGCCCCAATAGGTGCAGAGTTGGCCTGTCTCTGTTCAGAAGGAGGTGCAGAGCTGGTCTGTGGCGGATCAGTACTTTGGTGCACGGTACTGGGAGGGTCGCAACTTTGAGTACGGGGTTCTACCGGCACCAAGCTAGTTGGTGTCAGATCAGGATCCTGGAGAGGGGTACCCGGTAGGTTCCAAGAGGCTCCTGGTAACCATCACTCAATGTCCCACTAGGTCCTGGTGGGCAGGGAGCCAGATCCCATAATGATACGGTAGATTCTCGGCCGTCGGGATATCGTATGTATGCATAGGTGGGGTTGGCATCGGTTAATTCGACCTCATCTACGAGAGGGTCATTTTTAGACGTCCGAATGTATCTTCGGAGTAGTACAGGTCCAGGAGTAGTTAGCCATGATGGGAGGGATGTCCCATAAGATGAGCGACGCTGGAATCCAAAGAACCGCTCATGAGGTGTAGTATTTGTGGCTGTAGAAAGAAGGGACCGTATAGAGTGCAATGCATCCGGAAGCACTGCTTCCCATTGCTGGTTTGGTAGGCCCCAAGATCTTAAAGCAAGATGTACGGAATTCCAGATGATACCGTTATACCTCTCTACCTGCCCATTTCCGATGGGATGATATGGCGTCATTTTGCTTGTAGCAATTCCCCGTTCTGAGAGGTAGTCCTTGAGTTCCCTTGACATAAAGGATGGACCCCGATCCGAGTGAATGTAAGCCGCCATGCCACAGAGAGAAAATACCTGCTCAAGGCAGCAGATTACTGTGGACGCCAGCATATTGGAGCAGGGGAAGGCAAACGGAAAACGTGAATATTCATCAATCATGGTGAGCAAATATGTGTTCCGAGTTGAAGAGGGCACTGGGCCCTTAAAATCGATGCTAAGTCGTTGCATCGGTTGGGTTGCGTGTATGAGCATACCATCTGAGGGGTGGAAGAACTGAGGCTTTAATTCTGCACAAAGCCGGCATTCTGAGCACATTTTCTTTACATCTCCAGTAGAAAAAGGGAGATTCCGTGATCGTACGAAATGTAGCATGCGCGTAACGCCAGGATGACACAATCCATTATGGACATCTATGAGAGTAGAGGACGACATAGTGGAGCAGAATGCTCGTGTGAGGGTATCCGGGGCCACATTCTCCTTGCCAGGTCGATAGTGAATGGTGTAACCAAAAGAGGCCAGTTCCATCCTCCAAAGCTGTATTTTATTATTCTTAATTTTGGTTCGTTTTCGATTATCGAGCATGAAGGCGACTGATCGTTGGTCTGTGATTAATGTAAAGTGCTGGTGAGCTAGGAAATGGTTCCACTTCCGTACCGCCTCTATGATGGCTGTGGCTTCCTTCTCAACCGGAGGATAATGTAGCTCGGCACCTTGTAAGGTCCTGGACATAAATGCTACAGGACGACCTTCCTGATTTAGAGTAGCCGAGATCGCCACCTCTGAGGCATCACATTCGACTATGAAAGGGAGATTCTCATCGATGGAGTGAAGAGCCGCTTTCTCCAACTGTTTTTTGAGAAGGTTAAAGGCTGCAACAGCCGCTGTTTCCAATGGAAATGATCTAGCATGCAGCAAGGGTTGGATTTTGTCTGAAAAATGAGGAATCCATTTAGCGTAGTATGCAAACAGACCGAGAGCCCGACGTAAAGAAGACGGATTCTTAGGTGACGGGAGCTCTTGGAGCGGGCGAAGTCTTTCTGGGTCTGGCTTAATGATACCATTGCCTATGCAGTAGCCAAGGATGTTGATGGTCAGTTGTGACTCAACAGATTTAGATTCATTCAAAGTTAAGTTACGGTGATGGAGGGCATCCCGAAATTTTTGGAGGTTGGCGTCGTGTTCCTGTTGATCGTGACCTGCAATAGTAATGTTATCAAGATAGGGAAAAGTGTCCCTTAAGTTTTCCTGCTTAACCAGGCCATCCATTGCCTGTTGGAAGACAGCCACTCCATTAGTAACCCCGAATGGGAGGCGCCAAAATTGGTACAGCCGTCCATTAGCCTCAAAGGCCGTGTACTGCTTATCTGAGACCTTCAAGGGTACCTGATGATAGGCACTTTTTAAATCATAAGTTGAGAACACTTTGTATTCGGCCAGTTTATTAACCATATCATCAATGCATGGCAATGGGTAGGCGTCCAAGTCAGTATATTGATTGATGGTTTGCGAATAATCAATGCATAGTCGTTGTTTGTGAGGTTTTAGAGGGTTCTTGACGATGACGACTTGAGCCCGCCAGGGCGACGAACATGGTTCGATGATATCCTCTGCTAAAAGTCGAGAGATTTCAGCCTCAATAAAAGATTGGTCTTCCTGACTAAAGAGCCGCGATTTCGTTATTATTGGTTTGCATCGAGGAGGAATACTGGCAAATAATGAGGGTTCATCAAGTGAAGCTGCTGATAATGCACAAAATGGTAATTTAGACAGTATATTAGAAATAGTAAGTCCAGGTTTGGATCCGCCGAACTCAATGGTGAGTTTCTTATGCTGTTTTTGAAAATCCAGCCCTAAGATGAGATCACTACATAAGTCCTTGAGCACCGAAAGTCGGGTGGAGGGATACATGCGACCATTAAGTGTCATATCAATAATACAAAAGCCGGAGATTCTGGTATTAAGTGATGACTGAGCCATCGCAATTGCCTGGTCCGATGGGAAGATATGTAGTTTCAATTTCGCAACAATCTGTTCTCTAATGAAACTATCAGTACTTCCTGAGTCAATTAAGGCATCTAAGGTATGCCCATTAATTGAAACTTTTGTAGCTGCATGAAACAGGTTCTGTGGGCAAGCAGCTGTAATTGGTGTGGTTGCACAGAGAGCGGCTGAAACTCTAGGTGTGCTTCTTCGGGAGAGAGCTCGAGGGGAAGCTTGATAGGTCCTAGCCGGAGCATCTTGATAGGCCCTAATTGGGGCAGTTCGGTAGGCCTTTGCTGGATAGGCCCTCGTAGAGGCTCTTGATTGGCAAACTTTTGCAAAGTGTCCCTTTTTATCGCAATGACTGCAGATCGCATTGCAAGCAGGGCAGAATTTCCTAGGGTGAAAAGAATCTCCACAAAAGAAGCATTCCTTCCTAGATTGCCAAGAGGCTGCTAAAGTGGGGTCATCCTCCTCTTCTTCATCAGAATTATCATCAGGATTAGATTCCTCCATGATAGGGTTCACCTGAGGCCACTTGAATCGTCTGGTTGCAGTTACAGCAGCAGATCGAGATCTGGGCAGCTGATAGAGGTCTGCATTTTTCTTTGCCAAATCCAGAGAACAAGCCAGGTCAAAAGCCTTTTGTAGCTCAAGTGTTTTACTTTCTAGTAGACGCTGGCGTATAAATGGAGAGGCAATCCCGCAGATGAAAGCATCACGAATCATTTCTTTGCGGTACAGCTCAGCCGAGGCTGCCTGAAAGTTACAATCTATGCTGAGCCTGCGAAGTTCTTGAAGGAATTCGTTAATCGATTCCCCTGGCCCTTGTCGGGCTGTGGCCAGTAGATGTCTAGTAGGCCAGTAGACCTCATTTGCGGTCTTGGCATATAGTTTTTTAAGTGCCCGGATCACCTCATCGTAATTATCCCATTCATCAACATATTCAAACACTGTTGGGGTCACATAGTTGATAAGTATCCTCAGTTTAGTTGAAGCATTCGCTTTACATTCATCAAGAAAATTTTCATAAGTACGGTACCAATGCTTCCATACCCTGCCAGCTGCTGGTGCATTTGGGTCCAAGTCCAGACGAGTAGGTTTAAGGATGTTTTCCATGATGGGTGGTTCCCTGGATCCTTAACTCTGAGTTTGTCTGAAGGTCTATTTGTGAGTGCAAATACTAAGTTGCTTAAATTGATGTAAAAAGGAGTCTCACACATCAAGGAACTTTAAAGTAAGCTTTAAGCAACTTATAATTATACTATATACAAGAGCGGTCTTCACCATGCCTCTAGGAGAAGCCCTTTTACCATACTGAGCAGTTCAGTATTTATACTAGTCCAAACACAGGAAGTGACGTATGCACAGGAAGTGATGTATGCACAGAGTTCACAGTTCACAGTTCACAGGAAGTGATGTGCACATAACTTCATCTGGAAGTTATTTATTATTATTACATCCTTTGCTCCATCCTAGGACATCATTGACAATGGACATGACTCTCTGGCCTCCTTTCACTCAGGCCACCAACCAGACAATGCAAGTGCGTAGGTGCCCACAATGTGGAGCTGCCTAAGGTGAAAGAACAGATGGCATAACGCCAACACTTTGGCTTCAAATCATTTTAATGCTTTCCAACAGGGATGGCATTTCATCAATACACAGAAACAGTCTCCCAAGCTGCACATAGATGTGGAGGTTATATCCCCTTCCAGCTGTACCCACACAGCCTTGGTTTCTTTGGCAGGCCTCTTCCTCCGAGATGACTGGAAGAACACCTCCATGCTAGCTCTCACCCCCTCCCACAACATTTGCAGCACCTCATCCGAGAGCCTCGGGTAGGCCCTTGCCTTGGAATTGGACATAGTGGTTTCTCAAAAGATGTTGGAGGTGGTGCAGGAGAAGCAGAAATGTTGTGGATTGAGCCAAGGGAGCAAGAAGCCATAAAATCCGACTGGAAAAGTGCTGTCAACAGAGGCGAGTTTCAGTCCCAAAACACTAATTGAGCTGAGGCATCCCACACCTCTGAAATCAAGTGGCCAATCTTGGGAAAATCGCAAATTTTTGAAACCTATCAGTGGAGACGGGTTTCAAACCCACCCAAACGGAAACCCGCCTCCATCTCGCCTCCAGTGGGAAAATCGCCCCCTATGTTTCTGGCACAACGAGGAAGGAGGCATTGCTGGATCTGGTTCTGGGGAATGAAGTGGGGCAAGTAGAGCAAGTGTCAATAGGGGAACATTTAGGGAACAGTGATCACAGTATCATAAGGATTAAACTAGCTATGGAAAAGGACAGGGAGAAATCTCGAGTGAAAATACTTAATTGGAGGAAAGCCAATTTCAATGGATTGAGAATGGATCTGGCCCGGGTAAATTGGAATCAAAGACTGGCAGGTAAAACTGTAATCGAACAATGGGCTGCCTTTAAAGAGGAGATGGTTTGGGTACAGTCAAGGTACATTCCCACGAGGGGGAAAGGTAGGACAACCAAAGCTAGAGTTCCCTGGATGATGAAAGAGATAGAGAGTAAGATGAAGCAGAAAAAGGGGGCGTATGACAGATGTCAGGTTGAGAATACAAGTGAGAACGAGGCTGAATATAGAAGTTCAGAGAGGAAGTGAAAAAGGAAATAAGAGGAGCAAAGAAAGAGTAGGAGAATAGATTGGCAGCTAACATAAAAGGAAATCCAAAAGTCTTCTATAGGCATATAAATAGTAAATGGGTAGTAAGAGGAGGGGTGGGGCCGATTACGGACCAAAATGGAGACCTATGCATGCAGGCAGAGGACATGGCTGAGGTACTAAATGAGTACACTGCATCTGTCTTTATCAAAGAAAAAGATGCTGCCAAAGTCATAGTGAAAGAGGAGGTAGTTGAGATACTGGATGGGATAAAAATTGATAAGGAGGAGATACTAGAAAGGCTGGCTGTACTTAAAGTAGATAAGTCACTAGGACTGGATGGGATGCATCCTAGGATGCTGAGGGAAGTAAAGGTGGAATTTGCAGAGGTACTCTCCATAATCATCCAATCCTCCTTGAATAATCCGGGACTAAATTAACAGTCACTTGGACAAGTATGGATTAATTAAGGAAAGCCAGCACGGATTTGTTAAAGGCAAATCGCGTTTAACTAACTTGATTGAGTTTTTTGATGAGGTAACAGAGAGAGTTGATGAGGGCAATGCGGTTGACGTGGTGTACATGGACTTCCAAAAGACGTTGGATAAAGTGCCACATAATATGCTTGCCAGCAAATTTGAAGCCCATGGAATAAAAGGGACAGTGGCAGCATGGATATGAAATTGGCTAAGTGACAGGAAACAGAGATTAGTGGTGAACGGTTGTTTATCAGACTGGAGGAAGGTATACAGTGGTGTTCCCCAGGGGTCAGTACTAGAACCACTGCTTTTCTTGATATATATTAATGACTTAGACTTGGGTGTACAGGGCACAATTTCAAAATTTGCAGATGACACAAAACTTGGAAGTATAGTGAACAGTGAGGAGGAGAGTGATAGACTTCAAGAAGATATAAAAGGCTGGTGGAATAGGCGGACACATGGCAGATGAAATTTAACGCAGAAAAGGGTGAAGTGATACATTTTGGTAGGAAGAACGAGGAGAGGCAATATAAACTAAAGGGTACAATTCTAAAGAGGGTGCATGAACAGAGAGACCTGGGGGTATATGTGCACAAATCGTTGAAGGTGGCAGGGCAGGTGGAGAAAGCGGTTAAAAAAACATACAGGATCCTGGGCTTCATAAATAGAGGCATAGGGCTCGATTTTCCAAACCCCGATGAGGCGGGCATGGAGGCGGGACAGCCGGTAAAATTCAGAGAAATTGGGGGCGGATGGCAAACTTGCCCCCATCCCGCCTCCCTGCCCATTTGCCAGGAGGCGGGAAGCTGTGCAGCTTCGGGTCCCGTCTCCTGGAGGCAGGAAAGGCATTTAATCCTTTTAACTGCCTGTTAACAGGTAGTTAACAGGCAGAAAAAAGGATTAGTGCCATTTTACCTTCACAGGTGAAGGCTTCCTGGCCTCGGAGAACCCCGCCGGGTTGGAGGAGACGTGGAGGAGGTCTGCGGTGGTCGGAAGCACCTGGAAGTAAGGTGTAGAGGTGAGCGATGGGTGCAAGTGTGGAGTGGTAAGCATGAATGGTGAGTGATAAGTTTAAAAAGTGTTCACTTACCTTGTTTTCCTTCCATAGCCTTTAGTCGCGGAGGATCGGGAGAGCGGACTTCCTGCTTGTCAATTTCAGGTAATGGCTGATGGACCCTCCGATCCATCAGGCATCTGAAATTTACAAATTTGCAATGTTTGATGAGTCCTCACTTCAAAGACTCATCAAACTAAAGAGAATGTCAGTGTTTGACAGCTTCACAGAGCTGTCAAACGCTGTCATTTCTTCTTTCAAGAAGTCTTGACAGATAGCACGTCTGACGTTGACGTGATCTGTCAGTGACTTCCTCCCTAATTGGCCTGCTGAGCCTGCAGGGCGGGCTTAACAGGCTCAATCAGGGGAAAATCCCTCTGAATGGTCAGGCGAGGATGGAGGCGGGACATTAACACGACAAGCAGCAGTCCCGCCTCCAATTCACCTCCATTCACAAAATCCAGCCCATAAGAGTACAAAAGCAAGGAAGTTATGATGAACCTTTATAAAACACTGGTTCAGCCTCAACTGGAGTACTGTGTCCAATTCTGGGCACTGCACTTTAGGAAGGATGTGAAGGCCTTAGAGAGGGTGCAGAAAAGATTTACAAGAATGGTTACAGGGATGAAGAACTTCAGTTACATGGATAGACTGGATAAGCTGGGGTTGTTCTCCTTAGAGCAGAGAAGATTGAGAGGAGATTTAAGAACATAAGAACATAAGAAATAGGAGCAGGACTAGGCCAATCGGCCCCTCGAGCCTGCTCCGCCATTCAATAAGATCATGGCTGATTTGATCCTAACCGCCAATCCACTATGACAGGACTATCTCCTGAATCTAACAGCATTAGACACACGAAAACAGGAGCAGGATCAGGCTACACGGCCCCTGGGCCCGCTCCGCTACCCACAGGGCCATGACCTATCCGAACCTAGACTCATGTCCAAATTCCTGCCCGCTCCCCGTAACCCTTAATTCCCTTTTCTACTAGGAAACTGTCTATTTCTGTTTTAAATTTATGTAATGATGTAGCTTCGACAGCTTTTTGGGGCAGCATATTCCATGGACCTACCACCCTCTGAGTGAAGTAGTTCCTCCTCATCTCAGTTTTGAAAGAGCAGCCCCTTATTCTAAGACTATGCCCCCTAGTTCTAGTTTCACCCATCATCTGGAACATCCTCCCTGCATCCACCCGATCCAACCCCTTCATAATCTTATATGTTTCAATAAGATCGCCTCTCATTCTTCTGAACTCCAATGAGTAGAGTCCCAATCTACTCAACCTCTCCTCATATGTCCATCCCCTCATCCCCGGGATTAATCGAGTGAACCTTCTTTGTACTGACTCGAGAGCAAGTATGTCCTTTCTTAAGTATGGACACCAAAACTGTATGCAGTATTCCAGGTGCGGTCTCACCAATACCTTGTACAACTGAAGCAATACCTCCCTATTTTTATATTCTATCCCCCTAGCAATGAAAGCCAACATTCCATTGGCCTTCTTAATCACTTGCTGCACCTGCATACTAACCTTTTGAGTTTCGTGCACCAGGACCCCCAGATCCCTTTGTACTTCAGTACTTTCAAGTTTTTTGCCATTAAGATAATAACTTGCTCTACGATTTTTCCTGCCAAAGTGCATAACCTCACACTTTCCAGTATTGTATTCCATCTGCCAAATCTCTGCCCACTTACTTAGCCTGTCTATGTCCCCTTGCAGGTTTTTTATGTCCTCCTCACTCACTACTTTCCCTCCCATCTTAGTATCATCTGCAAACTTTGATGTGTTACACTCGGTCCCTTCCTCCAAATCGTTAATATAGATTGTAAGGAGTTGGGGACCCAGCACTGACCCCTGCGGAACACCACTGGTTACTGATTGCCAGTCTGAATATGAACCATTTATCCCAACTCTCTGCCTTCTGTTAGATAGCCAATCCTCTATCCATGCCAGAATATTACCCCCAATCCTGTGATTTTTTATCTTAAGCAATAATCTTTTGTGTGGCACCTTGTCAAATGCCTTTTGGAAGTCTAAATACACTACGTCCACTGGTTCACCTTTATCCACCCTATATGTTACTTCCTCAAAGAACTCCAGCAAATTTGTCAAACATGACTTCCCCTTCATAAAACCATGCTGACTTTGTCTTATTAAATTATGATTATCCAAATGTCCTGTTACTGTCTCCTTAATAATGGACTCCAAAATTTTACCTACCACAGATGTTAGGCTAACCGGTCTATAGTTTCCAGCCTTCTGTCTACTGCCCTTTTTAAATAAGGGTGTTACATTAGCAGTTTTCCAGTCTGCCGGGACCTTTGCTGAGTCCAGGGAGTTTTGGAAGATTATTACCAATGCATCCACAATCCCTACCGCCACTTCCCTCAAAACCCTGGGATGTAAGCCATCAGGTCCAGGTGATTTATCCGCCTTGAGTCCCATTATTTTACCAAGTACTACTTCCTTAGTGATTTTAATCGTATTTAGCTCCTCCCCCCCTATAGCCCCCTGCTTGTCAAGTGTTGGGATATTCTTGGTGTCCTCTACTGTAAAGACTGATACAAAATATTCATTCAGTGTTTTTGCCATCTCCATATTTCCCACCATTAATTTCCCGGTCTCATCCTCTAAGGGACCAACATTTACTTTAGCCACCCTTTTTCTTTTTATATAACTATAAAAACTCTTACTATCTGTCTTTATATTTTTTGCTAATTTACTTTCATAATCTATCTTCCCTTTCTTAATCAATCTTTTTGTTATTTTTTGCTGTCTTTTAAAGTTTTCCCAATCCTCTATCCTCCCACTAGATTTGGCTACCTTATATGCCCTTGTTTTTAGTCGAATACTATCCTTAATTTCTTTACTTAGCCACGGATGGCTGTCTTTTCTTTTACACCCTTTTTTTCTCAGTGGAATATACTTTTTTTGGAATTTGTAAAATAACTCCTTAAATGTACACCACTGATCATGTATCGTCTTATCCTTTAACCTATTTTCCCAATCCACTTTACTCAATTCCGCTCTCATACCTTCATAGTCTCCTTTATTCAAGCTTAGCACGCTTGTTTGAGATACAGCCTCCTCACCCTCTAACTGAATATGGAATTCAATCATATTATGGTCACTCATTCCAAGGGGATCCTTTACTAGGACATTTTTAATTAATCCTGTCTCGTTACACAGGACCAGATCTAAGTTTGCTTGCCCCCTGGTTGGTTCAGTTACATACTGCTCAAGAAACCCATCCCTAATACACTCAATGAACTCATCCTCAAGGCAGCCCTGCCCAATTTGATTCGTCCAATTTATATGATAGTTAAAATCCCCCATAATTATAGATGTTCCCTTATTACAAGCCTCAACTATTTCCTGATTGATACTCCGTCCAACCGAGTTGCGACTGTTCGGAGGCCTATATACTACACCCACTAGTGTTTTTTCCCCTTATTATTCCTTATCTCCACCCAAACTGTTTCATTATCCTGATCCTTTGACCCAATATCATTTCTCTGTATTACAGTGATTCCTTCGTTTATTAACATAGCCACCCCACCTCCCCTTCCTTCCTGCCTGTCCTTCCTGATTGTTAAATAACCTGGTATGTTTAATTCCCAGGCATTGTCACCCTGCAGCCATGTTTCTGTAATGGCCACAAGATCATACCCATATGTAGCTATTTGTGCCTTTAACTCGTCTATTTTGTTACGAATGCTACGTGCATTCAGATAGAGAACTTTCAAATATGTTTTGTGACACTTAGTTCCTGCTATTGCCCTTTTTATTACTTTTATTACTTGATAGAGGTGTTCAAAATCATGAGGGGTATGGACAGAGTAGATAGAGAGAAACTGTTCCCATTGGTGGAAGGGTCGAGAACCAGAGGACGCAGATTTAAGTTGATTGGCAGAAGAACCAAAGGTGACATGAGGAAAAACTTTTTTATGTAGCGAGTGGTTAGGATCTGGAATTCACTGCCTGAAAGGTGGCTTTCCAAAGGGAATTGGATAAGTATCTGAAAGAAAAAATTTTGCAGGGCTACGGGGAAAGGGTGGGTGAGTGGGACTAGCTAAAGCGCTCTTGCAGATAGCTGGCACTGGCTCGACGGGCCGAATGGCCTCCTTCTGTGCTGTAACCATTCTATGATTCTATGAAATGACCCTCAATGAACAAATGAAGATCTCTGATACCTGTTGATTGTTTTCTTAGGCTTAAGAACACCCTGGCATGAAATATTGTCAGCATTCATGACGTCCCATTTCATAAGGACATAAGAACTTAAGAACATAAGAATTAGGATCAGGAGGAGGCCATACGGCCACTCAAGCCTGCTTCACCATTCAATAAGATCATGGCTGATCTTGGATCTCAACTCCACTTTCCCGCCTGATCCCAATATCCCTGATTCCCCTAGAGTCCAAAACTCTATCTCAGCCTTGAATATACTCAACGATTCAGCATCCACAGCTCTTTGGGGTAGAGAATTCCAAAGATTCACAAACCCCTGAGTGAAGAAATTCCTCCTCATCTTGGTCTTAAATGGCCGACCCCTTACTCTGAGACTATGCCCCCTAGTTCTAGACTCTCCAGCCAGGGGAAACAATCACTCAGCGTCTACCCTGTCAATCCCCCTCAGAATCTCATGTTTCAATGAGATCACCTCTCATTCTTCTTATCTCCAGAAAGTTTAGGCCCAATCTACACAATCCCTCCTCATAGGACAACCCTCCCATCCCAGGAATCAATCTAACGAACCTTCATTGCACCCCCTCTAAAATAAGTATATCCTTTCTCAGATAAGGAGACCAAAACTGTGCACAGTACTCCAGGTGTGGTCTCACCAAAGCCCTGTACAATTGTAGCAAGACTTCCTTACATAAGAACATAAGAAATAGGAGCAGAAGTAGGCATTTGGTCCTTTGAGCCTGCTCCACCATTCAATAAGATCATGGCTGATCTTCTACCTCATCTACCAACATACCATTTGCTTTCCTAATTGCTTGCTGTACCTGCATGTTAACTTTCAATGATTTGTGTACAAGGACACCCAGGTCCCTCTGAAAACCAAAGGGCAGCACGGTGGCATAGTGGTTAGCACTGTTGCCTCACAGCGCTAGGGACCCGGGTTCGAATCCGGCCTCGGGTGACTGTCTGTGTGGAGTTTGCACATTCTCCCCATGTTTGCGTGGGTTTCCTCCGGGTGCTCCGGTTTCCTCCCACAGTCCAAAGATGTGCGGGTTAGGTTGATTGGCTATGATAAAATTGACCCTTAGTGTTAGGGGGATTAAATACGCGGGGATAGGGTGGGATATGTGTTGGTGTAGGGGTTACGGGGATCGGGTGGGACATGTGTCGGTGCAGGCTCGATGGGCCGAAATGGCCTCTATCTGCACTGTGAGGTTTCTGTGATTCTGTGATCTCCACTTTCCAGCACTATCCTCATCTCAGTCCTAAATGGTCGACCACTTATTCTGAGACTGTGACCCCAGGTTCTAGACTCCCCAGCCAAGGGAAACACCCTCCCTGCATCTACCCTGTCAATCCCTGTAAGAATTTTGTATGTTTCAATGAGGTCACCTCTCATTCTTCTAAACTCTAGAGAATATAGGCCTAGTCTACTCAATCTCTCCTCATAGGACAATCCCCCCATCTCAGGAACCAGCCTGGTGAACCTTTATTGCACTCCCTCTATGGCAAGTATATCCTTCCTTAGGTAAAGAGATCAAAATTGTACACAGTACTCCAGGTGTGGTCTCACCAGGATCCTATATAATTGTAGTAAGATGTCTTTACTCTTATACTCAAATCCTCTTGTAATAAAGGCCAACATACCATTTGCTTTCCTAATTGCTTGCTGTACCTGCATGTTAACTTTCAATGATTTGTGTACAAGGACACCCAGGTCCCTCTGAAAACCAACATTGTCCAGTGGTGTACCGCAGGGATCGGTGCTGGGTCCTTTGCTGTTTGTAGTGTACATTAATGATTTAGATATGAATGTAGGAGGTATGATCAGTAAGTTCGCAGATGACACAAAAGTTGGTGGAGTGGTGGAGAAGATGCCTGAGTCAATAGATTCATTGGCTAGGAGTATGTTGGACTTCGTGGCAACAATGGAGAGGACTCTGCAGGGCTTTGGGGCAACAATGGAGAGGACTCTCCAGGTGTTCGGGGAAACAATGGACAGGTCTATCCATGGCTTCGGGGCAACAATGGACCGGACTATCCAGGGCTTCGGCCCAACAATGGAGAGGACTGTCCACGGCTTTGAGTCGGCAATGGAAAGGACTGTTCAGGGCTTCGGACAATCCCTGGAAAGGTCTGTGCAGGGCTTGTCCGAGGCAGTGGAGCGGTCGGCACCTGGCTTGTCCGAAGCTATGGGAAGAACTGTCCAGGCCTTCTCCGAAGCACTGGCACCTGGCACACAGGTCCTCACTGTTGCCACGCAGTCACTTGCTGGGCTCCTCCACAGCCAGATTGATGCAACGCGATCTCTCACTGCAGCCACCCTCTCTGCATCAGACAGGATCACCCTGGGCCCTTCCACTCCCGTACAAGGCCAGGAATCAGTGGAGCAAGCGATTGTGGTGGATGAGCCGAGCCGCTCCCCTCAGCTAGCCAGTGTGTCATCCGACCATGGTGCAGGTGTCCTCTCTCAGCAGCAGACCATTGCACATGCCAGCGCTGGGACGCCTGCATTGCAGCTGCCACCACCTGCAGGCCACACTGCTTCCAGCCATGGTCACAGCAAGCATCCTGCGTCCGCACCCTCCAAGCCCAGAGGTCGGCCAGGCCGTCCCTCAGGAGCTTCTGCGCTTCCAGACAGTCAGGAGGCGTCCCCCAGCCTTGAGCCCGCCACTGGGGTCCAATTGCGGAGGAGCAGCAGGGAGGGAAGGGGCCGGGCGCGAAAGAGAAGTCGTTCTCCCTCAAGGGGCCAGTTGTAGAGGGAGGTGCTGAGACGTTTGTTTGTCCAAATTCAAGGACACCCTCACCTGCTGTTATATTTGCAGAAGGTTGGTTGAGTTTTGCAGCTTTGCCGAACAGTTCACAGTTTTTTTTAAAGTTATGGTTTCTGCTGACATGACGTTGTTTAGCTGTAATGAAAAACTATTGTGCCAATAAACAGAAGTTTTAATACTTTCAGTGATGCTGGCATTCAGAGGCCCTCAAACATCCAAAGTGCGCTTGAGTTAAGACTCTCATCATTCCGCCACAGGGGTGTCGACAGGAGTCCAGAGGAGCCTCTGACGTATGGACCTTCCACTTTCAGCAGCCCTTCCATCTTCCTCCTCCTCCTCCTCCGCCTGCTCTTCCTCCTCCTCCTCCTCCTCCTCATACTTCTCCTGCTCCGCCTGCTTGTGCAGGGTTCGAGGGAAGGTTATGAATTGACGCGTTCGCCTATAAAGGGCATCTGTAACTTGCCGGATGCAACAGTGGACTGCAGCCTGAGTGGCAGTCGCATTGTCCCCAATGGCTGACTGAAAGGATCCGTTGGCATAAAAATGGAGGCCATCAGTCAGTTTAGCCATCACGGACAGCGAGGTTCTGCAGCGTTCACGCGGCTGCAGATCCTGACCAAGCAGGTGGCACAGATCAGTAACAATGTCCCTCCAGATTCGGAGCCTTTCCAAACACTGCTCCCCCGACATGTCAAGGCTTGTCACCTGCTGCCTGAAGACCCTCGCAGCATCCCGTCGGATTGGCTGACCTCCATTGCCCCTCCTCCTTCTGGCCAATCCCGGCCCTCTCTCCCGCCGTCTCTCTGCCCCTTCACAGTGTTGGGCGATGAGGCCATGGCCCTCCAAACAAGCTCCCATTCCGATGCCAGTTGGTCAAAAGGCTTTTAGGTGTAGTGCTGCAAGTGCTTCGGACAGGGTTGAAGGTCCCAAGTACTGTAAAGCTTAATTCCCATAACTCCGCTCCATATTTGCTCGCCAACTCTCTGTAGCAGCGATCGCAATGAGCAGTCCAAGTGGCAGAAGATTCTGCACTAGAGCTGTCCCCTTTAAATAGCGCCCCCCTACTCCGAGAAGGGCCTGTTAGCCCTCCCTCGAACTGTCACTAATAGCGCTGGGCGCTAAGGCTCCGGGCGCCACCCAATATGCGCTCAGGCGCTCCTAAAAGGCGTTGCACACTGAAATGACGTCATGAGCCGCTTGCGCTCGCGGGCACGCGCAAACACTTTGCGCAGGCGCTAAATATCTGAGTTGGCGCTATCTTCATAGCGTCCGCCCCAACATAGGGCTTCGCCCCAATTCTAGGTCTCTTTAGGCGCTCAGCGCCGGTGCTACCAACCCAATTTCTAGGCCAGAGTGTCTAAAATAAAACAGGGGAGCTGGAGGCAATCATGCATTGGGAGGAACCAGACATAATAGGGATTATTGAGACATGGCTACAGAAAAATTAGGTCTAGGAATTAAACATTGCAGGGTATAACATATTTAGAAAAGATAGAGAGGGAAAAAGGGGAGGTGGAGTAGCTGTACTTATTAGGGATAACATAATGGCAGTAGAAAAAAGGGATGTAGATATCAGCAAGACAAAAATAGAATCCATATGGATAGAGATAAAAGATAATAAAGGATCAATCACACTAATAGTCGTAGTCTACAGTCCACCTAATAATGGAAGGGAGGTGGAGGAAGAAATATACAGACAAATTAGAGAAATTAGTAAAAAAACATAGAATAATATTCATGGGGGATTTCAACTACCCCGATATTAATTGGACAGAAGAGGTAGGTAAAGGGGATAAGGAAATGGAGTTCCTAAAATGTCTCTTCTTCTTAGGCAGTCCCTCGGAACCGGAGATGACTTGCTTCCACATTAAAAATGAGTTCTCAGGTGACTGATGAGTCCAATACAGTCTCTGTCACAGGTGGGGCAGACGGTGGTTGAAGGGACGGGTGGGTGGAGTGCTTGGGTTGATGTTCGCTCCTTGCGCTGCTTGCGCTTGGCTTCCGCTTGCTCCCGGCAAAGAGGCTCGAGGTGTTCGGATGCTTCTCCTCCATTTTGTGCGGTCTTGGGCCAGGGATTTCCAGGTGTCAGTGGGGATGTTGTACTTGGACATCTACAGTGTCTACAGGACTCCTTTCTAACCCAATATATAAAAAGCCCAACAAGAGAGGATTTGCTGTTGGATCTAGTTATGGGGAATGAGCTAGAGCAGATACGAGAAGTAAAAGTAGGGGAACATATAGGCAATAGTGACCATAATATAGTATGCTTTAAGATGACAATAGAGAAGGATATAAGAATGACAAAAACCAAGTTAATAGATTGGAGAAAAGCTGATTTTGAGGGGCTGAGAATAGAACTTGGGAAGATAAAATGGGCAACAATATTGGCAAACAACGATGTAGAATGACAATGGGAAACATTTAAAATGGTGCTCAACAGAGTGCAGGAAAAATATATTCTGCTAAAAGTAAAGAACAAACTAAACACTAATGAGACTCCATGGATGAATAAAGACATAAGGAAACAATCAGGGGTAAGGAAAGAGGCATACATTAAGTACATAGACAGCAGAGGAGTGCATGACAAGAGAGAATATGAAGGGATTAGGAGAGAAGTCAAAAAAACAATTAGGAAGGCAAAGAGGAACTATGAAATTAAATTATCAAGGAACATAAAACAAAATAGTAAAATATTTTGCAGGCACATCAATAAAAAAGGAAGATTGGGATGGGAATAGGGCCATTAAGGGATGGACAGGACAATACCACAGGTAACGATAGGTAGATGGCAGAAATATTAAATTATTATTTTGCTTCGGTATTTACTTGGGAGATAGACCAGGTGGACATGACATTGGATGATGAGATGAGTAATGAGAAAAGTGCATTTAAAATAAAAGAGATATATTAAATAAACTGATCAAACTCAAAGAGGATAAAACCCCTGCATCCATGCATTTTAAAAGAATCTAGGGAAGAGATAGCAGAGGCATTACTTCACATATTTAATAATTCATTAGCAGAGGACTGGCAGATAGCAAATGTAATACCTATATTTAAGAAGGGGGATAGAACATGTCCAGGGAATTACAGACCAGTCAGCTTAACATCAGTGGTAGGAAAAATAATGGAATCCCTACTAAAGCAGAGAATAGAAGAACATCTAAAAACGAAAAGTATAATAATGAATAGTCAGCATGGATTTCAAAAGGCAAAATCTTGCTTGACCAACCTTATTGAATTTTTTGAAGAGGTAACAGAGAGAGTAGACAATGGTAATGCAGTAGATGTAATTTATCTAGATTTTTGAAAGGCCTTCGATAAGGTACCCCATAATAGACTAACGAATAAGGTCAGAGAATGTGGAGTCAGGGAAAAAGTAGCAGAATGGATTGCTGGCTGGCTTCAAGACAGAAAGCAGAGAGTGGGACTAAAGGATAGCTGTGGCAGGAGGTGGGTAGTGGTGTTTCATAAGGATCAGTGCTGGGACCACTGCTGTTCACAATTTACGTTAACGATTTAGACTTTGGAATCAAAAACACAATTTCTAAATTTGCGGATGTTACAAAATTGGGGGGGATAGTCAATACTGAGGAAGACTGCAACAAATTACAGGAGGACATTAATAAATATAAGAGCATAAGAACATAAGAAATAAGAGCAGGAGGAGGCCATTTGGCCCTTCGAGCCTGCTCCGCCATTCAATGAGATCATGGCTGATCTTCTGCCTCAACTCCATTCACCAGCCCTATCGCCATATCCCTTGATGCCCTTACTAGTCAGAAATCTATCGACTTCTGTTTTGAATATGCCCAATGACTAAGACTCCACAGCCCTCTGGGGTAGAGAATTCCAAAGATTCACCACCCTCAGTGTGAAGAAATTTCTTCTCATCTCAGTCCTGAATGGCCTACCCTTTATTCTGAGGCTGTGGCCCCTGGTTCTAGACTTCCCAGCCAAGGGAAACATTCTCCCAGCATCCACCCTATCAAGCCCTGTAATAATTTTGTATGCTTCAATGAGATCCCCTCTCATTCTTCTGAATTCAAAAGAATATAGGTCTAGTTTACTCAATCTCTTCTCATATGACAGTCCCGCAATCCTAGGAATCAATCTCGTGAACCTTCGTTGTACTCCCTCTATGGCAAGTGTATCCTTCCTTAGGTAAGGAGACCAAAATTGTACACAGTACTCCAGGTGTGGTCTCACCAATGCCCTGTATAATTGGAGTAAGACTTCTTTACTCCTATACTCAAATCATCTTGTAATGAAGGCCAGCATACCATTTGCCTTCCTAATGGCTTGCTGCAGCTGCACATTCACTTTCAGTGACTCTTGTACAAGGACACCCAGGTCCCTTTGAGCATCTGCATGCCCCAATCTTTCACCATTTAGGAAATACTCTGCCTTTCTGTTTTTTCTACCAAAGTGGATAACTTCACATTTATCCACATTATATTCCATCTGCCATGTTCTTGCCCACTCACTGAGCCTGTCGAGATCCCCTTGAAGCCTCTTCACATCCTCTTCACAACTGACACTGCCACCTAGCTTTGTACCATCAGCAAATTTGGAAATGTTACATTTAGTCCCCTCATTGAAATCATTGATATAGATTGTGAATAGCTGGGGCCCAAGCACCGATCCTTGCGGTACCCCACTAGTCACAGCCTGCCATCTTGAAAAAGACCCGTTTATCCCTACTCTTTGTTTTCTGTCTGTTAACCAATTCTCAATACATGCTAGTGTAGGAACTGAGGTTCCTAGCCGAAAAATTGAGATCGACTCAGAAAATCAAAAACAATAAAATTTAATGAACAAACGAAGCTGTACAGGAAACTGTAGGATACAATGCAAATAGGTCTAGTCTGCTTGAAAGCCTCTCTCGAAACTGCTAGAAGGTTCTGAGCTCAACTGCCAGCAGGTTCCGAGCTCAACTGCTAGCAGGTTCCGAGCTCTACTGCTAGAAGGTTCCGAGCTCTGACGTCATGACGTCATCACGTTCTTCCCGCCGTTGAGAGATCACGTGACGGACGGCATGACGTCATCACGTGGAGTACAGGAAAGAAGCCCTAGTACAGTTAACAGATACATTAAAGGTGCAGCCCCCAGCTGTACTACATTGCTGTAAAAGTAATTAAATACAATTGTCCTTAATCCTCTGGTGGTTCCGCCACACTAGTATATTACCCACAATTCCATGTGCCCTAATTGTGTTCACCAACCTCTTGTGTGGGACCTTATCGAAGGCCTTCTGAAAATCCAAATACACCACATCTACCGGTTCCCCTTTGCCTACTCCACTAGTTACATCCTCAAAGAACTCCAATAGGTTTGTTAAACAGTATTTCCCTTTCATAAATCCATGTTGACTCTGCCCAATCTTACTATTAGTTTCTAAGTGCCCAGTAATTGCATCCTTTATATTAAATCCGTGAATCTTAAGGTATGGTGTTCTTCAATAAATAGACGGAGACTGCAGATCAACAATCAACAGGTGTTTACTGGATGAGGGTAGTCTAATAACTAACAGTACAGATGCCTGCTCAGGGCTTATATACAGGTGTGGTCACTGCTGGTACTACAGTATACAGGAGCTGTAAAAGTAGTTCTCTCTTAAAGGTACATACACTACAATTCCTCCCCTTTTAGATTAACAGTACCATAACATTCAAATAACAGTTAACACTTTTAACATGCACATCAACTGAAATAGTCCATTTATAGATTCAGTCTTTGGGGCGGCTTCCTGATCCTTTCTGGATAGCGCCTTTCCTGAGTGTCTTGTTCTTGGTGCGGAGGCGATTCTGGCCCCCTGTCTTCGGTTAGTTCATCAGTTTCTGATGCTACTGTTTCTGGGGTAGATGCTACCGGTATGTCGGGTTCATCACCAGGTACGCGAGACATGGGGTTGGCTCGTTCCTGTGACACTAGGATCTGGTCGACATGGCATCTCACAATGTTCTCCCCGACATCGACTGTGTACATTAGTGGCCCCTGCCGTGTGCATATCGTTCCGGGTTGCCATTTCTCTGTTCGGTAGTCGCGGGCCAAGACTGGTTGTCCTACATTGAAGCTCCTTGTCGGCTTCTCATTGATGTGCTGGAATTGCTTATTCTCAACATTTCTTCGCACATTTGGTCTGAGCAAATCCAGACAAGATCTCAACCTTCGGTTATAGAACATCATGGCCGGGGTCTGGTTGGTAACTGCATGTGTCGCATTTCTGTAGGCTAACAGGAAATTGTCCACCTTATGCTGCAGTGGAATGTCGTCATCGCACATGGCCCTTACTGCCTTTTTAAAGGTTTGTACGAACCTCTCAGCCAATCCATTAGTGGCAGGATGATACGGGGCGGATGTGTAATGCCTTACCCCATTCCTTCTCATAAATTTCCGAAACTATTCGGACACAAACTGTGGTCCGTTATCAGAGCAAATCTGCTCTGGCAAGCCGTTCCTGGCAAATATGGTCTGTAGGACTGCAATCGTTTTCTCCGTGGTGGTGGAGGACATTTTGATCACCTCAGGCCATTTCGAGTGCGCATCCACTGCTATTAAGAACATTGAGTCCATGAATGGACCAGCAAAATCAATATGCACCCGTCGCCATGGAGAGGAGGGCCACTCCGATGGGTGTAGAGGGGCATGTGGTGGTGCATTTTGGACCTTCTGGCATCCTGAGCAGCTCTTTGTTAGGTCCTCGATTTGTTGATCGATTCCCGGCCACCACACATAAGCCCTAGCAAGGCTTTTCATTTTTACCCCTCCCAGATGGCCTTCGTGAAGCTCATTGAGCACTCTCTCCCTTAACTTGGGTGGAATTACCACTCGGGATCCACACATCACTGTCCCCTGGCATACTGAAAGCTGTTCTCTTCTGGATGAGAATGCTGGCAACAGTGAGTCTGCCATGTGTTGGCCATCCCTTCACCGTCAAATCATACACCCAAGACAGTGTCGGATCATTTCGGGTCTCCTTCTCTATATCCGCGTTAGTTACTGGCAAGCGTTCAATTATCGACGAATAAAATATTTCGACAGGGTCCACTGCTGGTGCTTCCTCCGCAGTAGGCAGTGGCAGGCGTGATAGCCCATCAGCGTTTCCATGCTGTTTCGTGTCCTTATACTCTATTTCATATTGGTTCGCCCCTAGAAAAAGGGACCATCTTTGTAGCCGTTGCGCAGTCATCACCGGAACGCCCTTCTTTGGATTAAAGATGGAGACAAGTGGTTGGTGGTCAGTTAGCAAGGTGAACTTCTGCCCGTGCAGATAGTGGTTGAACTTTTTTACTCCCCATACTAGAACATAAGAACATAAGAAATAGGAACAGGAGTAGGCCAATCGGCCCCTCGAGCCTGCTCCGCCATTCAATAAGATCATGGCTGATCTGATCCTAACCGCCAATCTACTATCACAGAACCATCTCCTGAATCTAACAGAATTAGACACACGAAATAGGAGCAGGATCAGGCTACACGGCCCCTGGGCCCGCTCCGCTACCCACAGGGCCATGACCGATCCGAACCTAGACTCATGTCCAAATTCCTGCCCGCTCCCCGTAACCCTTAATTCCCTTTACTTCTAGGAAACTGTCTATTTCTGTTTTAAATTTATGTAATGATGTAGCTTCCACAGCTTTTTGGGGCAGTATATTCCATGGACCTACCACCCTCTGAGTGAAGTAGTTCCTCCTCATCTCAGTTTTGAAAGAGCAGCCCCTTATTCTAAGACTATGCCCCCTAGTTCTAGTTTCACCCATCATCGGGAACATCCTCCCCGCATCCACCCGATCCGACCCCTTCACAATCTTATATGTTTCAATAAGATCGCCTCTCATTCTTCTGAACTCCAATGAGTAGAGTCCCAATCTACTCAACCTCTCCTCATATGTCCATCCCCTCATCCCCGGGATTAACCGAGTGAACCTTCTTTGTACTGACTCGAGAGCAAGTATGTCCTTTCTTAAGTATGGACACCAAAACTGTACGTACTATTCCAGGTGCGATCTCACCAATACCTTGTACAACTGAAGCAATACCTCCCTATTTTTATATTCTATCCCCCTAGCAATGAAAGCCAACATTCCATTGGCCTTCTTAATCACTTGCTGCACCTGCATACTAACCTTTTGAGTTTCGTGCACCAGGACCCCCAGATCCCTTTGTACTTCAGTACTTTCCAGTTTCTTGCCATTAAGATAATAACTTGCTCTACGATTTTTCCTGCCAAAGTGCATAACCTCACACTTTCCAGTATTGTATTCCATCTGCCAAATCTCTGCCCACTTATTTAGCCTGTCTATGTCCCCTTTCAGGTTTTTTATGTCCTCCTCACTCACTACTTTCCCTTCCATCTTAGTATCATCTGCAAACTTTGATATGTTACACTCGGTCCCCTCCTCCAAATCGTTAATATAGATTGTAAAGAGTTGGGGACCCAGCACTGACCCCTGCAGAACACGACTAGTTACTGATTGCCAGTCTGAGAATGAACCATTTATCCCAACTCTCTGTCTTCTGTTAGATAGCCAATCCTCTATCCATGCCAGAATATTACCCCCAATCCCGTGATTTTTTATCTTAAGCAATAACCTTTTGTGTGGCACCTTGTCAAATGCCTTTTGGAAGTCTAAATGCACTACGTCCATTGGTTCCCCTTTATCCACCCTATATGTTACTTCCTCAAAGAACTCCAGCAAATTTGTCAAACATGACTTCCCCTTCATAAAACCATGCTGACTTTGTCCTATTAAATTATGATTATCCAAATGTCCTGTTACTGTCTCCTTAATAATGGACTCCAAAATTTTACCTACCACAGATGTTAGGCTAACCGATCTATAGTTTCCAGCCTTCTGTCTACTGCCCTTTTTAAATAAGGGTGTTACATTAGCAGTTTTCCAGTGTGCCGGGACCTTTGCTGAGTCCAGGGAGTTTTGGAAAATTATTACCAATGCATCCA
This sequence comes from Somniosus microcephalus, assembly GCF_052327205.1. Taxonomy (NCBI): domain Eukaryota; kingdom Metazoa; phylum Chordata; class Chondrichthyes; order Squaliformes; family Somniosidae; genus Somniosus; species Somniosus microcephalus. Next base: position 186,224,113 of record NC_140987.1, on the reverse strand, counting down.
CAATCCCTACCGCCACTTCCCTCAAGACCCTAGGATGTAAGCCATCAGGTCCAGGTGATTTATCCGCCTTGAGTCCCATTATTTTACCGAGTACCACTTCCTTAGTGATTTTGATCGTGTTTAGCTCCTCCCCCCCTATAGCCCCCTGTTTGTCCAGTGTTGGGATATTCTTAGTGTCCTCTACTGTAAAGAGTCATACAAAATATTCATTCAGTGCTTTTGCCATCTCCATATTTCCCACCATTAATTTCCCGGTCTCATCCTCTAAGGGACCAACATTTACTTTAGCCACCCTTTTTCTTTTTATATAACTATAAAAACTCTTACTATCTGTTTTTATATTTTTTGCTAATTTATTTTCATAATCTATCTTCCCTTTCTTAATCAATCTTTTTGTTATTTTTGCTGTCTTTTAAAGTTTTCCCAATCCTCTATCCTCCCACTAGATTTGGCTACCTTATATGCCCTTGTTTTTAGTCGAATAATATCCTTAATTTCTTTACTTAGCCACGGATGGCTGTCTTTTCTTTTACACCCTTTTCTTCTCAGTGGAATATATTTTTTGGGGAAGTTGTAAAATAACTCCTTAAATGTACACCACTGATCATGTATCGTCTTACCCTTTAATCTATTTTCCCAATCCACTCTACTCAATTCCGCTCTCATACCTTCATAGTCTCCTTTATTCAAGCTTAGCACGCTTGTTTGAGATCCAACCTTCTCACCCTCTAATTGAATATGGAATTCAACCATGTTATGGTCACTCATTCAAAGGGGATCCTTTACTAGGACATTTTTAATTAATCCTGTCTCGTTACACAGGACCAGATCTAAGTTTGCGTGCCCCCTGGTCGGCTCAGTTACATACTGCTCAAGAAACCCATCCCTAATACACTCAATGAACTCATCCTCAAGGCAGCCCTGCCCAATTTGATTTGTCCAATTAATATGATAGTTAAAATCCCCCATAATTATAGATGTTCCCTTATTACAAGCCTCAACTATTTCCTGATTGATACTCCGTCCAACAGAGTTGCAACTGTTCGGAGGCCTATAGGCTACGCCCACTAGTGTTTTTTTCCCCTTATTATTCCTTATCCCCACCCAAACTGTTTCATTATCCTGATCTTTTGACCCAAGATCATTTCTCTATATTACAGTGATTCCTTCCTTTATTAACATAGCCACCCCACCTCCCCTTCCTTCCTGCCTGACCTTCCTGATCGTTAAATAACCTGGCATGTTTAATTCCCAGGCATTGTCACCCTGCAGCCATGTTTCTGTAATGGCCACAAGATCATACCCATATGTAGTTATTTGTGCCATTAACTCGTCTATTTTGTTACGAATGCTATGTGCATTCAGATAGAGAACTTTCAAAGATGTTTTGTGACACTTAGTTCCTGCTTTTGCCCTTTTTATTACTTTACCTTTTACTCCATGCCTTCTGCCCCTTCCTGACACGCTCTGGTTTTTAATTTCCCCACTGCTACCTAAGTCTATGACCTTCTCTGTTGTCATTTTTATTATTTGCTCTCTAGGAACCTCCCCCCCCACTAGTTAGTTTAAAGCCCTCTCTACAGCCCTAGTTATATGATCCGCCAGGACTCTAGTCCCAGCACTGGCCAAGTGAAGCCCGTCCCAACGGAACAGCTCCCTCCTGCCCCAGTACTGGTGCCAGTGTCCCAGGAAGCAAAACCCATTTCTCCCACACCAGTCTTTGAGCTATGCATTTAACTCTCTAATTTTATTTGTCCTAGCCAAATTCGCTCATGGCTCAGGTAATAATCCAGAGATTATTACCCTTGTGGTTCTGCTTTTTATTTTGGCCCCTAGCTGCTCAAACTCCCTCAGCAGAACCTCCTTCCTTGTCCTATCTATGTGAGGAAATCTACATGATATAAGGGGTTAATTTCAAGTGCTTGCTGGGTAAACGTTTTCAGACTTGACACTGGGCAAGTGTCGATGTGTAACTAGAGCTATTGCACGTACTCGAACTACAGCCAAGAACAGATGCCTGCCCACCTAATGAGAATGTAGAAGTGGAATAATGAGTTTCTTTGATGTACCAATGACCTGATAACTTGTGACCGAAAGCAAAGCTTGCCTCCCTTATATATGATTAAAGAGGACCTCCGGTTACACGATTCATGCCCTGTTATAGATTAACGGTTGACTTATGTGTCCAGGATCCTTCTGTCAATATGTTATTTCTACCTGATGATTAATCTAAAATGTATCCTGATAGAGGAACAAAGGGATTTCAATCAAACTTGTTTGTTACACTGTATAAATATAGAACGTTTACACTGTATCATTGGAATAGTAGCCTCACCCCTTGAGTGGAGGTGCTGATTCCCCTTGCAAGAGAAGTAAAATAAAAGGCCTGTCCGTCTGACGAATCCAAGTGTGTATTGAGTCATTACCCAGAGCTAAGAAGTAAGGCACTTCTACATATGTCATTGGTACCAACATGGACCATGACAACTGGATCCTCCCCCTCCCACTCCAAGTTTCTCTCCAGTCCAGAGGAGATGTCCTTAACCCTGGCACCGGGCAGGCAACACAGCCTTCGGGACTCTCGCTCTCAGCTGCAAAGAACTCTATCTATCCCCCTAACGATACTATCCCCTACCACTACAACATTTCTTTTAACTCCCCCCACTTGAATGGCCCCCCGCTCCACGGTGCTGTGGCCAGGTTGCTCATCCTCCCCGCAGTCCCTGTTCCCATCCTCACAGGGAGTAAGAGCCTCGAACCTGTTGGACAAGTGCAAGGTCTGCGGCTCCTCCAACACTACCTCCTGGATCCCCGTACCTGCCTCACTTCTAGTCACACCATCCTGACCCTGGCCATGGACTACATCTGAATTAATTAATCTAATTGGTGTGAATACCTCGTGATAAACAGAGTCCAGGTAACTCTCCCCCTCCCTGATGTGTCTCAGTGTTTGAAGCTCGGACTCCAGCTCTTCAACACGGAGCCGGAATTCCTCGAGCAGCCAACACTTACTGCAAATGTGATCACCGTGAGCATCAATGGTGTCCACCAGCTCCCACATATTGCAGCAGCAACACATCACCTGATCTCCCATTCTATGTAATTAATTAAATTTATTAATATTATTCTTAAATACCCTCTGCCCCAATTCTAGATGATGAATATCACACCTTAGAAACTATAAACCAACGAGATTTAAGCTTAAAAAAGGAGAAAAACTTACCAACCAATCACTTACCCGCTTTCTGGTGACGTCACACTTGGATTACTTTTTACCTCTCTCCTTCCCTCCGAGACTGGAGATTGGTACGCCTTACCTGGGTCTCGGGAGCCTTTATACAGCTGCTCAGCCCGCGATTCCCGCCAATTCTCGTACTGCGGCCTTACCTGGGTCTTGGGAGCCTTTATACAGCCATTCAGCCCGCGATTCCCGCCGATTCTCGCACTGAGGCCTTACCTCGGTCTCGGGAGCCTTTATATAGCCGTTCAGCCCGCGATTCCCGCCGATTCTCGCACTGAGGCCTTACCTGGGTCTCGCGAGCCTTTATACAGCCGCTCAGCCCATGATTCCCGCCAATTCTCGCACTGAGGCCTTACCTGGGTCTCGCGAGCCTTTATACAGCCGCTCAGCCCGCGATTCCCGCCGATTCTCGCACTGAGGCCTTACCTGGGTCTCGGGAGCCTTTATACAGCCGCTCAGCCCGCGATTCCCGCCGATTCTCGCACTGAGGCCTTACCTCGGTCTCTGGAGCCTTTATACAGCCGCTCAGCCCGCGATTCCCACCGATTCTCGCACTGAGGCCTTACCTCGGTCTCTGGAGCCTTTATACAGCCGCTCAGCCCGCGATTCCCGCTGATTCTCGCACTAGGCTAGGGCCTCCCTGTCAATGTGGGCGTAGTTGCGCTCGGCTGAGGTTAGTGACCGAGACGCAAAGGCTACTGGCCTCTCCAACCCATCTGGGAATTTGTGCGACAGCACCGCTCCAATACCATAGGGTGATGCATCACACGCCAACCGAATTGGTAGTGCTGGGTTGAAATGGGCCAACGCCTCTTTTGATGTGATCAATTCTTTGCACTTCTGGAAAGCTCGTTTACATTCGTCATTCCACTTCCATGGTACCCCCGTCTGCAGTAGGGTGTTCAGTGGGTGTAATACTGTAGACAAATTTGGTAAGAACTTATGGTAGTAGTTCACCAGCCCGAGGTACGGCCTCAGTTGTGACACATTTTCCGGTGCTGGAGCCTTGACTACTGCCTCAATCTTTTCAGGGGACTTATGTAACCCCTCTTCATCAATAACGTGGCCACAATACGAGATCTGCTGCTGGAAAAACTCGCATTTGTGTCGATTAGCTCGTAGCCCATATCCCTTCAATCTAGTGAGCACCTGCTCCAGGTTGGCGAGGTGATCACTGTCATTTCTGCCCATGACCAGGATGTTGTCCAAATAACACTGGGTCCCTGGAATCCCTTGCAGGACTTGATCCATTGCCCTTTGCCAAATAGCCGGAGCCGATGCTACCCCGAACGCCAGCCGGTTGTATTGGTAGAGACCTTTGTGAGTGTTGATCGTGAGGTATTGTTTCGAGGCTTCTTCTACCTCCATTTGCAGGTACGCCTGGGCCAGATCAATCTTAGTGAAGCGTTTTCCTCCAGATAGCGAGGCAAAAATATCTTTAATCCGCGGAAGCGGATATTGTACCATGTGAAGGACTGGGTTCACTGTCACCTTAAAGTCCCCACAGATGCGAACCTTTTTTGGTTCCCCAGGCGTATTACTCAACGACCTCTTCATTACAGGAGCGATGGGTGTAGCCCACTCGCTCCAGTCCACTTTGGACAGTACTCCTGAATGTTCCAAACCTTCCAGCTCTGCTTCGACGGCTGGGCGGATCGCATAAGGCACCGGTCTGGCCTTAAAAAACTTTGGGCTTGCATTTTCCTCTATTTTAATCGTCGCTGTTATGCCTTTTAGTGTTCCGAGTCCCTCCTGGAACACTTCTTGTGCGTCAGTTAGCATTTTTGACAGTCGTTCAGGTGTGACGTCGTCATCCTTTTTGGTCTCTACCGTCAGTGCCTGTATGGAATGCCAATCTAATTGTATCTTCCGGATCCATTCATGTCCTAGTAGTGGTGGTCCTCCATCTGGCAATACATATAGGTCCATTTTTGGTATTTCCTGGCCGTTGTATATCACGTTCACCCTTATTTTTCCTTTGGAGTAGACTTTTTGCCCCATGTACATCTTCAAGACAATCTCTGTAGCTCTCAAGGGTATACGTGAGAATAGCCACTTGTAGTCCCTTCGGTTTATGACTGTTAGGGCTGATCCTGTGTCCAATTCCATTTTCACTTGGACTCCGTCTATCTTGAGCGTGACCCAGATAGTCTGGTGATCCTCCATTTTGATTACATTATGTAGTTTCAGACAACCCAGCTCCTTGCTTCCGGAGTTTGTATCACTTTTCTGTTCGTCTGAACTACTCTCCGTCACCTTATGTACCTTTTTGTACTTCTCCTGTGGAGATTTCTTGCTGCTGGTTTTCTTCCCCGACCAGCAGACTCTTGCTATGTGTTCTGCTTTTCCACACTGTCTGCACACTTGGTCCTTGAACCAACAATCCTTCTGGTCGTGTGTTGTTCTGCCGCAGCGATAACACTTCCCTGCTCCATATGACATTTCATTGGTGCCATATTCTTGCGGTCTCCGTTGTATCTCTGCAGCGCCCCGTGCGGCTGCTTCGTGTGATACTGCCATGCTGAAAGCCTTGTCCAGCATAAGATCCTTTTTTGATAGAAGCCGTTTCTGGGTTCCTTCACTTTGAAGCCCACACACAAACTTGTCCCTTAACGTATCTGCTAGTCCCATTCCAAACTGGCAGTGTTTCGATAGCTTGCGCAGTTCCGTTAAATACTCAGCATTACTTTCGTCTTTATGCTGGTTCCTTTTGTGAAACTTAAATCTTTCTGCTATCAGCAGCGGTGTGGGGTTTAAGTGGTCCTGTAGGATTTCCACTATGTTTTCGAAATCCTTATCCACTGGCTTCTCTGGGGTTATTAGGTTTCGCAGTAAGCCATACGTTTTTGCACCCATGGAATTCAACAAAACCAGTGCTTTCCTGGCATCTGGCACTTCATTCGCCTTGCAGTACACCTCAATGCATTCCACATATGTCGCCCAATCTTCGACTTCATTGTCGAACGCTGTGACACTGCCACTCTTCGGCATCCCTGGGTGTGGTTAGACTGGCTAAAATGGCATCTCCCGCGCTTCCCTTTCTTCCTGCGCTCGCCCTTCTTCTCCGCTGCTGCTTCAAAAATGGCATCTCCCGCACTCTCCCTTCTTCTCCGCGGCTCAAATGGCGTCTCCCGCGCTTCCTTTCTTCCCCCGCGGACGCTACTCAGCCCTTGAGCCCTGACTGCGCTCTGCGCATTTTCCTGTGCACCTCTCTCGTTGCCGCCGCTCAGTCCTGAACCCCGGCTGTGCTTTACCCTCTCTCTCTTTTTGTTTTCCGTCGACGCCGCTCGGTCTTCAACCCCCGGCTGTGCCCTGTGCGCTTTACCCTCTCTCTTACCCCGTCGATGCTGCTCGGCCTTTTCTGTGCCGTCGGTCGGCTCCAGTCGCCGCTGTCCGGGAAGGGTCTGCGCTGTACCTGTTGCCAGCCTGTTGCTGGATCGTCGTAGCTGGAGAACCAAGCCCAGCTCTCAACAGCCTCCCCTGCGATGCTCACTCTCTGCCAGATGACTGGGCGGTTGCTCGTGGTCGACGCCCGTGCTTCTGGCCTCGACTTTCTTCCACTGTCCTCCAGGAGCGAATCCTTGGGAGGAAATGCAGAGTTGCAGGTAGGTTCGAATTGACCTCGTCGCCACTATTAAATCCGTGAATCTTAAGGTATGGTGTTCTTCAATAAATAGACGGAGACTGCAGATCAACAATCAACAGGTGTTTACTGGATGAGGGTAGTCTAATAACTAACAGTACAGATGCCTGCTCAGGGCTTATATACAGGTGTGGTCACTGCCGGTACTACAGTATACAGGAGCTGTAAAAGTAGTTCTCTCTTAAAGGTACATACAATTCAATTCAATTCAATTCAATTCAAATCGCTTTATTGGCATGATAAGGTACATCTTATGTTGCCAAAGCATCAAAATACATTTATGGTTGAACACATAAACACAGATCTATTCATACAGTGTATAAACAGCTTTTTCCCTGAGTGTATAAATATACATTCGCATAATTTATATATACTCTTTTCTTAGGTTTACTGGTTGTCCCTCTGTTTATGGCAAGCTGTAACATAGTGTGCCGCTAGTGTTACACAGTTTCTCTCTTCCCCTAGTAGGTATGGGAGTTTTTGGTCGTCATTCAGATTTCTGAATTCAGGGCATATTTGTGAGAATTTTTGGTAGAAATTCTCCCTGATTCCAGCATTTTTCAAACTACTTGCAGAATGGGCAAATAATTGGCAAATGAAGTTCAACAAAGACAAATGTGAGGTATTACATTTTGGTAGGAAGAATAGGGAGGTCACTTATCACTTGGAGGGTGCAAGTCTAGGTGGGGTAGAGGAACAAAGGGATCCCGGAGTACAAATACACAAATCAGTAAAAGTTGCACCACAGGGTAGCAAGGCCATTAAAAATGCAAACCAAGCACTAGGGTTTATTTCTAGAGGGATAGAATTGAAATGTAGGGAAGTTATGCTAAACTTGTACCGAACCTTGATTAAACCACACTTGGAGTACTGCGTGCATTTCTGGTCACCATATTATAAAAAAGATATAGAGGCACTGGAAAGCGTGCAGAGAAGATTTACAAGGATGACACCAGAAATGCGAGGGTATACATATCAGGAGAGGCTGAACAGGCTGGGTTTCTTTTCTCTTGAAAATGAAGGCTGAAGGGTGACCTAATAGAGGTCTTTAAAATTATGAAAGGTTTTGATAGAGTGGATACAGAGAGAATGTTTCCATTTGTGGGGAAGAGCCTAACTAGAGGCCATCAATATAAGAGAGTCACCAAGAAACCCAATAGGGAATTCAGAAGAAACCTCTTTACCCAAAGAGTGGTGAGAATGTGGAATTCGCTACCACAGGGAGGGGTTAAAGCAAATAGTATAGATGCATTTAATGGGAGGCTAGACAAGCATATGAGGGAGAAGGGAATAGAGGATTATGCTGATAGATTTAGATGAGGAAAGATGGGAGGAGGCTCGAGTGGAGCATAAACGCCGGCATGGACTGGTTGGGTCGAATGGTCTGTTTCTGTGTAATATATCCTATGTAATCCTATGTAAGTGTTTCCTAATTTCACTCCTGAAAGGTCTGGCTCTAATTTTTAGACTATGCCCCCTAGTCCTAGAATCCCCAACCAGCGGAAATAGTTTCTCTCTATCTACCCTATCTGTTCCCCTTAACATCTTGAAAACTTTGAATAGATCACCTCTTAGCCTTCTAAATTCCAGGGAATACAATCTTAGTTTGTGTAATCTCTCCTCGTAACATAACCCTTTGAGTCAGGGTATCATTCCGGATTAATGACACCTGTCCTGAATTGCTCTAATGCTTTGGATAAATCTGCGGAATGTACAAGCAATAGTAATGTAGTCATTCCATTTTTGACAACAACAAGAACAACAACTTTTATTTATATAGCGCCTTTAACGTAGTAAAACATCCCAAAGTGCTTCACAGGAGTATTTTAATACAAAAAATTTGACACCGAGTCACATAAGGAGAAATTAGGGCAGGTGACCAAAGGCTTGGTCAAAGTGGTAGGTTTTAAGGAGCGTCTTAAAGGAGTAAAGAGAGGTTGCGAGACAGAAAGGTTTAGGCAGGGAATTCCAGAGCTTAGGGCCTAGGCAACAGAAGGCACGGCCACCAATGGTTGAGCGATTATTATCAGGGATGCTCAAGAGGGCAGAATTAGAGGAGTGCAGATATCTTGGGGGTTGTGGGGCTGGAGGAGATTACAGAGATAGGGAGGGGCGAGGCTATGGAGGGATTTGAAAACAAGGATGAGAATTTTGAAATTGAGGCATTGCTTAACCGGGAGCCAGTGTAGGCCAGCGAGCACAGGGGTGATGGGTGAACGGGACTTGGCGCAAGTTAGGAAACGGGCAGCCGAGTTTTGGATCACCTCAAGTTTAGGAAGGGTAGAATGTGGGAGGCTAACCAGGAGTGCGTTGGAATAGTCAAGTCTAGAGTAACAAAGGCATGGACGAGGGTTTCAGCAGCAGATGAATGGAGACAAGGGTGGAGATAGGCGATGTTACAGAGGTGGAAATAGGTCGTCTTAGTTATGCTGCGGATATGTGGTCGAAAGCTCATTTCAGGGTCAAGTATGACACCAAGGTTGTGAACAGTGCGGTTCAGCCTCAGACAGATGTTAGGGAGAGGGATGGAGTCAGTGGCTAGAGAACGGAGTTTGTGGTGGAGACTGAAAACAATGGCTTCGGTCTTCCCAATATTTAATTGGAGAAAATTTCTGCTCATCCAGAACTGGATGTCGGACAAGTAGTCTGACAATTTAGAGACCATGGAGGGATCGAGAGAAATGGTAGTGAGATAGAGCTGGGTGTCGTCAGCGTACATGTGGAAACTGACGCAGTGTTTTCGGATGATGTCGCAGAGGGGCAACATGTAGATGAGAAATAGGAGGGGCCAAGGGTAGATCCTTGGGGGACACCAGAGGTAACGATGCGGGAGCGGGAAGAGAAGCCATTGCAGGTGATTCTCTGACAGTTTTGAAATGTTATCGCCCTCTTGTATCCTTTTGAAAAATGTTCTATAATTTCAAAACACAACAGCTTCCAGAAATGTTAATTCCACTACTGAAATGTTTGCATGAAAAGATAGAATTCACAAAATATCTTCTCTGTGAGTGCATGGCATCAAAATGTCTACACAAGCCTAGCTTTATAGAAAACTGGTATATTATTTTCCAAGGGTTTACTTCAGGTTCTTGTTTCCTTGTACTCAGTTTGCAGTTTTCTGAGAATAAAAAGGTATTCAAATATTCAAAACAATTCCTCAGAGTTCATGTCAATGAACGCATCAAAAGCAGAATCAGTCAGATCTAAGGCAGGACTCTGGCAGTTGAAAAAGCAGTATTTATGTATATCGGCCTCTAAGCTTGATGTATGGAAAGTCATAAGTACATACACAGCATATGTTTCCCATTGCTGGCTCCATATTTTAGTGTTCTGTGATTGATAAAAATGGTGTCCCACTAGTCTATGGATTTCATCATCATTGAATATTAGTTACTTAGCTTTTAAAAATACAATTAGCATTTGGTTCAAAAATATGGGCTTCATTCAAAGAGACTCTTTTGTTAATTTATATGTGCTAGGTTTAGAGCTGTTGGGAGATCAAATCTAACTAACATTCTGCCTTACTTATCTGTATCTTGCCATTCAATCAGTAACCAAGTACTGTAGATGACAGTAGGATTGCAATTCTCAGCCAACACTGTGCTGGGGTTCTTAGAAGTTTCTCTGTAGTATCAATGCCAGATTTTCAATTAATAATTTTATTTGAAAATTGCAACTTCTGTGTTTAAATTTAGCTATGCTAGCTATAAATAATGTGCAAAATAAAATATAAAATGAAAAGAAAATATGACAGTATCCTCGGCTCATAACTTTCGCTTCAGTTTAGAATTTGTCTGAGGCTAATCATAAGAAGCTTGAAAAGGAATCTAAGTTACAACTGCAAAAAGTTATGCCTTTTGACATATACCACGTGAGGCTAATCACAAAGGAAAATTGTTTCTTAGTATTTATCAAAGTGAATAGAATGGCTGTTGCTGGGGATAATTCTTCTGGTACTAGTATCTCTGTCCTGATAACATTGAGACTGAGCAGAAAATGAAAAATAGAGAAACAAATAAATTCTTCCATTAAATCTTATTAAAGTCCTCTGTAGTCAGCTGAATGTTTAACTTTTGTACTAATTGGAAGTGGTGCTTGGAGATTACAAAATAGCTTTACACAATTTGGGAATGGATTGCATCAACATGACAAGCCTTTCAACACCAGAAATGTGTTACCTTTTATCTTATCAAGTACCACCCAAAAAATAACATCACAAAATATGTAGCACGCTCAAGGCTGAGCCTTTCTCTGCTGAAAGTTGTTAATAAATATTTCCATATGGCAGTGATTTCAAAAGCTAAATGAGACATAAACATTTTTAATCTGTACAAATAAGAACAGAACTGCAAATGTTGGAAATTGAGGCACTAACACAAAATGCTGGAAATACAGAGCAGGTCTAAATGACAACTCAGTTCTGAGAAAGAGTTTTACAGCTGAAATGCGAACCTGCCCTTTCTCTCTACAATTGCTGACTGGCCGAGTATGCATTAGTAACATTTTCCGTTTTTGTTTCCGATTTCGAGTTTGCAGTTTTATTCATTTTTATTTGTACTGTTTGATTTATTGCCACTTTGCTTCCAGGAATGTCAGCCTTGAAGAAGTTCTGTTCTTCGTGATCTTTATTTGCCTCTTTCATCCTGTTCACCATCATTGTTTGTGACTGAATTTGCCTGAATTCTGTTGTTTTTTGTTTAACAATTTTAACTTATTTATTAAAAAAAGGGTAGAATAGTTCATTGTGTTTTATCTTTGGAATCCATATCCATATTAATATCTAATTAATTTTACACATAGATAATATTAATGGTAACTGTACAGGTTAACATTTAAAAAGTTTGATTTGTAATGCTCAATTTATTATGGCTATTGAAAGGGCACTGCATGATTTGCAAGTCATGATCCCACTTTCAATGAAGGTGCAGTTAAGAAAATTCTGTCAGCATGCAGTAAATTACAACTACCATACTTTTCAAGTTCCATCATGTGCACTATATGGACTAGTCACAGTCAAATGCCACAAAATTAATTTGTGGAGTATCCCTTGTTGCTAGCAAAAATGTACCCATATAATTATATAACAATTATTACTGTGAATTTTAGAGAGCTGCAAAATTTCAGAGATGCAGAGACTGCCATTATAATACTAATGAATTACTATAACTTTCCTTTGCTTGTATCTGACAATAACATGTTTTATATTTCATGTGAGAAATTGCTTGAAAGTCCACCTCAATTGATTTAACACATTCACTTCAGGGCACGCAGCAGAACTAACTGCCTTTATATATACACAATAGTATTCAAATTTCTTTGAAACAAAGCACTTTTGGTTCCAAATGCAGGATTTTTGTCGCACAGAGTCAGCCATTTAAATAATACCTTTGATGAAGTTGTGGCGGTAAAGAAAATCAGTGTGAAATGTTGTTCTTGGTATGTGTACAGTTCCATTTCACAAGAATTAATTTGTTTTTAAAATAGCAAAAAGAACAAGATGTAACAAGAAATACAATCACATCTTTTGATATGTGATAGCTCAAAATCAATTTATATTTTTGATTTATTAGTCTTCTAAATATTTAATATTATTATAGTAGAAATGTGTACGATTTACAAACAGACACTATAACGCCTGCCCCGAGCCTGTAGACTTCTAAAGTAATTTAGTATTTGCTATTTGCACATAAAGACACCACAATAGATTTACAGAATTCATTTTCAAATGCTGTACAAAGTTTACTCACAGTCTTTAAAGACAAATGCAGGATTTTTGTCAGGCAGCAGCGAGAAGATTATATCGTGCAGAGATTTCAGTCTATTATCCATCTTGTGCCTGTCTTCTCCAGATTACATACAAGCTGTTCCCTCATGCCTGAATTATTCTAGCTCTGCACGGAGCTGCTGTGGAAGTCTACTGATGCAGTATGGACGAGTAAGGCTTGTTGTATACATCTGCCAATCAGACATTGAGTAGTCTGAAAAGTTTACTCCAGGGGTCCTTATCCCTGGCTTGCTCACCTTTGTAGTATGGTGAGCTAATTAGCTGTAAGGCTATCTGACAAGCTTCATTTCAACTGTTGCATCCTATTTGATGTACACACCCACTGACAGCCACTTAATCATGTGAAAGAAATTCCTTGCCTGACCCAGCAGTCAAAGACTTTGCTTGTTTCAGTGTTTTGAAGCACCGATATGTGTCTGCTTAGTGGGAGTTGAACACCTCAAACTGCCTAATTACGATTACCATGAAAGCTAACATCAAACCTCTGTGTCTGCAGGAAGGAAATGAGGGGAGTTTAATAGAAATACGAAATATAACTGAGTTTCATCTGTTACCTTAAATCAAAAAATGTGCAGTGAATTTCCAGTTAGCATAATGATCGAAACTAGACATTGAATCCTTTGGCCTCGCCAAAGTAAAATGCTTTTGTTTCAATAGCTGTCTTCTTGTTGGAAAAGCTGTTGCTGATCTGGATGAAAGCATAGACAGCATGGATCACCTCCATTTCATTCTGCACTCCAGACCTCCTGCACTAGGTCCGACTCCAGAATGAATGGTGTTTTTAAAGCCTTTCCACCCATGTCTCAAAAATACAGAATGACATCAATTTAGAAATTTCACAGCCCTGTCTGAGGGATTAGAATTTCCACAATCATTGCCTAGAATCAAACCTTGACATTGCTGAATGCGCACTGTTTATTTTGAATAGATATATGCAGCTTTTTATCATAGAACTTCTACATTATTTTTGCAGTTGAGTATTATGAAATAAGCTTAGAGAAATGGAAACAAAACACAATATTTATGTCATAGTTTAATGTCAATAGGATAAAACTATGATAATCTTTTTCTTTAAATTCCAAGAGAAATGCCACTCCAATCAGTCCTCAAGTAATTAAATACATGATACTTTATTTAAAAAAAATGCAATAATATTGCTGATGTTGATGATCAACTATGAAATAATACTGTTCAAATGAAAGGTCATTAACCTGAAACGTTAACTCTGTTTCTCTCTCCACAGATGCTGCCTGACCTGCTGAGTGTTTCCAGCATTTTCTGTTTTTATTTTATGAAATAATATTGTTCTCCATTATGTCTGCAGTTACATTAACAAACCCCCTTGAATTAACTGTCAGTTGCAATATTAGGCATCACAGATGTTGCTGTAGGAAGGCAGTTGTCTTTCTCAAAAGAGCATGCCCTATTGCACAACGTTATAAGACTATAATCCAGTCTATCAGAGCAGAGCAGTGAATGACAAATAAGTTCTGAGTAAATGTTGTTGCTTTGTAAGAATATGTGCTTCAGTTTCTTTATGATTTAGCCTTAGTTTTTACTTTCAAGGACCTTGGATTTAGGTGGTCATGAAGTCAAAGATCTCATCGATGCTGACACTGGAAAGTGGGGCTGATTTCGACCCGTAAAAACAATAGCCCCAAAAATCTGCAGGCCACGATCCTGGTGGTTATACTGAGATCACATCCACCGGAGATTGCGGGGTCAGTGGGAGAGCACCTAATTTAAATGGGATTGGCAGTGCCATACTACTATGGGCGCATATCCAGTGCCCACTTACCCCATTCAGTAGAAATACTGGCGCCTGTTTGCCATTGGGAGGGGATTGCCCAGCCCCACCCACCCCACCCCCAGACCCCTTTGTGTGTCCCCCTCAGCTCCCTGTGTAAGGGGACTGACCTAGATTTGGGTTGTAAAAGAAAATTTGCTCCTCCTTAATCTTTCTGGTGAGGCCCACTTATGCCCATCTGGAGTTCGGTACACCTCAACTCACTTGTACCAGCCTCAGCTCCTACACTGGGACTCCCGATGATGGGTGAAACTAGAACTAGGGGGCATAGTCTTAGAATAAGGGGCTGCTCTTTCAAAACTGAGATGAGGAGGAACTACTTCACTCAGAGGGTGGTAGGTCCATGGAATATGCTGCCCCAAAAAGCTGTAGAAGCTACATCATTACATAAATTTAAAACAGAAATAGACAGTTTCCTAGAAGTAAAGGGAATTAAGGGTTACGGGGAGCGGGCAGGAATTTGGACATGAGTCTAGGTTCGGATCGGTCATGGCCCTGTGGGTAGCGGAGCGGGCCCAGGGGCCGTGTAGCCTGATCCTGCTCCTATTTTGTGTGTCTAATTCTGTTAGATTCAGGAGATGGTTCTGTGATAGTAGATTGGCGGTTAGGATCAGATCAGCCATGATCTTATTGAATGGCGGAGCAGGCTCGAGGGGCCGATTGGCCTACTCCTGCTCCTATTTCTTATGTTCTTATGTTCTTATGACCCAGCTGAGCCAGCAAAATGGGAATTCCTGGCATAAGGAATCCTCAGCCCGAGGTCTGCTCCCGGACCTTGTCCCACCACCCCACCCCCACCCCCCAGAATTAAAGCAAGAGTCCGTTAGAACCCAGAGGAAATTCAGGGCCAATATGTCTAAGCCACCAGATATTGATGATAGGCACTCATCTGCCTACAGCTGGAGCAAACATTTCCAGAGATGACTGCATTGAGACAGAGGGCTGCACCCAGGTTGTCTGATGACACCCTCCATATGCTTGAGGAGGAAGTCAGAGCACACAGGGAGGTCCTCTTCCCTTCTAATGGGCGGAAGAGACCTCCCCAGGAGACCAAAAGAGCTTGGCACCAAATAGCTGAGGTGGTCAACAGCAGCGATGTTGTGAGGAGGACCTGGGTGCAGTGCTGCCAAGCTTTGACAGGTTTTGTGAGCGCGATGTCTGAAATATGCAGAGAATGGAGGAGTCCATTTCCAAAATGAGCCCCACCATGTCGCAGGCGATGGCAACTGTAGGCTGTTCCATGGATAGGATGGCCACCTGCATGGAGCAGCTAATGCACCACTCACAGGAGCACATGGTCTCAATGGAGAATAGATGGCAGAGGCTCATAGACCTCCTGTCTAGGAGGGATGTCAACGTAGACGTGGGTCCTCAGGGCCCCACTGCTTCTTGCTAGCAGGGAAGTGCAGGTGGCCCATGAGAGGGATGATGATAAAAGGGGGCATGGAAGTGGGGGCTCTTCTCAGAGCGCTCCCACTTCTCCCTCATTCCCACTACCTCAGTCAGAGCCCCAGATGCCTCCTCGGACTGTGCTGGCCGAGTCTGCCCCTGCACAGTCACAGGAGGAGCAGACTTTGGCAGGGCCATCATAGGCTCCAAAATCCAGAGGACATCCGCCAAGAGTGTCTAAGCAGTCGCAGCAGGGAAGTGAGCAGGCTGCCTCTACCTCTGCTGAAGCCACAGGGGTAGCACCTCATAGAAGCACGTGTAAGAGAAAGATGACACACAAGTTGATTCACAAGGGTAGCCACTTGGGTGTTTTGTTCAATGTTTCTGTAAAGTTTCCGTTAATGTAACATCACACATACAAATCTTTATTTTCACCACTTTCCGGTCATGGACAAATTTGTGTGCACCTTTGGAAGTGGCTTATTGAGTTGGAGTGAATGGTGAGACATAGGGGTCGATTTTAACTCAGCCGTGAGGCGGGCTTTGAGGCGTGTGGGGGGGGGTTAAAATCGCAAACACTGGGGGTCGGGATCCCCCCCCAGCCTGGTTCCTGACCCCGAGACATTTTAACCCAGGCGTGTCTGATGGTCTCGAATCAGTCCCGCCTGCAACAGGTCTTTAGGGCCCTTAAACAGCACTAATTGGCCTTTATAGTCCCATTTTAACGGACCCTTCTCCCACGTAAAACACGCCTGGTGGGGATCATGCCTGTGAAACCTGGCGTGAGCACTATTGGCTTGCTGACTATCAGCTGCAGCTCAACCATGAAAGAGGAGATTTGATCAGTCATCATTTGCAGGTGGCAGGACTTTGTTGTTTCAGGCCTGGGGCAACTTTTACCAGGCTTAACCAAACCTGCGGAAGGTTGGAGCCTCACACACATCTCCAGTATGAACTCCTGGGAAACCCCTCTCGCCACCCTCACTCAGCACTTCCTCAACGGAGGCATATACCAGAAGCATGGGAGCCATTTATTTCCTTCCCTTCTGGGCATTAGATGAGCTCGAACACCAGCTGCGGCACCAGCAGAACCAGGAACAACAGCAACAGCAACAGGAGCGCCAGGCTGCTGCTCACCCACCTGAAGCTGCACAGGCCAGAAGGGGCCAGGGCTTGGAAGTGGCTTGAGAGCACCTTGCTGCACATCAGGGGGCCGTGGGGACCCGTATTTGCACTGGCAGTCCTACTCAGAGGACTTCCATGAAGATCTGGTTTCTCTGTTCAATAGATGCCCATCGCTCCTCAAGAGATGTCATTCTATTATGAACACTCACCATGTTTTCCATACCCTGGTGACTTCTCTCCTCCATGAAGGCTGCCATCCTTTCCATGGTGATGCGTTCATGCGCCAAAGACTCCACAAAGGCTCTGCTCATGTTCGCTATGGACTCCCCCATTCGCTCCACACTCACAGCGACCCTGGAGACAAAACCTGCCAGAGAATCCTGCATCTGTTCCTGGAGTTCCAGCTCCGCTGATCTTATGAATGGGCCCAGAGGCAGAGGGTCGACATGCAGCTGAGCCGAGCTGGCAGAGTCCTGTGCCCTCCGACTAGCACTCTCCACTGCTGTCCCTGTCTCCACAATCTGCTGATGCTCACTTGTGAGCTGTGATACACCAGGTGACAACACTACTCTATGTCCTGAAGGTCCCACCGAGGTGTGAGTGTCTGCGCTGGTGCTGGGTGCGCTGAATTCTGCTGATGCTGCGCCCTCAGAGGTTGCAGATTCCTCTGAGGAGTCTGGCTGCTCAGGCTCTTCCTCCTGGACAGTGGGGACGGGGGCTCTGGATGGTCCTGTGGGGGAGTGAAGGAAAGTGTTAGAGATGTGTGGTCAAGGTTACATGCACATTGCATGTTGCAGATGATCATAGGTCCATCTGTTATAGCTTCAGAATCATTATCAGTGACTCATGTAATGTCAATGAGAGAGATGGAAAACTATTCTGTCACCAGCTTGCTGTGATGCACCCGTCTGTCCATCCCCCACTTGCGCCTCATCCTCCAGTCCTACGTTCTCCAGGACCGCCTGCTCCCAGGGGGTGAAGTGGGCTACTGCTGTCCTCGCTCGTTCTCTTTTATTGTGAGCTCTCTTTTCCTGCAATGAGGGAGACAAGTGGAGTTTGAGTGAGAATGAAGGAGTGAGTGTAGAGAATCCATAGCATAGATGCTTAGAAGGAGACAAAGATGGAGTGAGGTGGCAAGACCAAGTGCCCTCCCTATGTGTTGTCAGTTCTTTTCATAGCATCAGAGTGATAGGGAGTGTGAGGGCTGCATAGTCAAATAGTTAGGTGAATGTGAGCATAGAGAGAGAGGAAATGGGTAAGGGTGCATGGATGTCAGTGTCAAGTGGGATGTGGAGGAAGAGATTGCTAATGCTGAGTGCTGGTGAGGAGAGGCAATGGAGATCAGATTGAGAGTGATGGGAACTTCATACTCACTTTTCCAGTGTGCTGAAGGTCATGAAATCTCTTCCTGCACTGCATCCAGGTTCTGCAGGTATCCTATAAGGAGTTGACCTCCTCTGCCACTTGCAGCCACGCAGCCTTTGTCTGCTGGGGAGGCATCTTCCTCCCTGATGAAGGGAAGAGCACCTCCTTGTGAGCGCTTGCTCCCTCCACTAAAGCCTGCAGGGCAACGTCGTCAAAACGGGGTGCAGACCTCAGTCTTTCTCTTGCCATTCTGCTTCCAGCTCAGTGTATCAGCAAATGCTAAAAGGTTGGCAGCCTGCAGAAGAAGCAA
Source organism: Somniosus microcephalus (assembly GCF_052327205.1). NCBI lineage: Eukaryota > Metazoa > Chordata > Chondrichthyes > Squaliformes > Somniosidae > Somniosus > Somniosus microcephalus. The sequence continues at coordinate 186,205,448 of NC_140987.1, read as the reverse complement.
GGCTTGTTGCAGACCCTAAATGCAGCAGCAATAATGACGTCATATTATGCGACTTTCTGACTGGAAATACTCATTTGCCAAGGGTCCCCACACGTTGGAAATCAATTGGCCAATTGAGTTAAAATTGCATCAATCTCACACACCCATTTAGATTCATGTGGGAAACACCAAATTGGGGAACCCGACAATTCCCCGTACCTGAGTTAAAATCGAGCCCATAATGTTACCTCCAGCAATGGTGGTCATTGTAGGGACGCTTTATGGTGTTGCTGTGGGGTGGTGCCAACCTGGCATAACATGTGGCAGCTATATATGGCTGTAATGCATAAAGTTAAGTAAATCTGCCCATGATGAGCCCATCCCTGGCCTCCCGAGCAGCAGTGTGGTCGGGTGCTGTTGGGATCTGGTCCGCAGGTTCCTCCAGCTCCTGCTCCTCTTCATCTTCCAGCTGATGCTCCTCCTCCTCCTCCTGCTCTTCCTCCTCTGAAGAGGCTGTGACCTCGGTGCATTGCTCCTCATGCAGCGCTAATCCTCACTGCTGTGCTATGTTGTGCAGGGCGCAGGCAACCACAATGATTCTGGAGATCCTGGCTGGTGCGTACTGAAGGGCTCCTCCACATCTGTCAAGGCATCTGAAGTGCATTTTCAACATGCCTATTGTCTGCTGTATAACACATCTGGTGGAAATGTGGCTTTTATTATATCTCTCCTCAGCCTCAGTACTTGGCCTCCTCAAGGGTGTCATGAGCCACGTCTTCAATGGATAGCCCTTGTCTCCAAACAGCCAACCAAAATGTCTGTTTGGAGGAGCGAAGAGCTGAGGGAGGCTGGACTGGCGCAGGACGAAAGAGTCATGGCAGCTGCCAGGGAATTTGGCGCACACATGCATGATGATCATCCTATGGTTGCAGACCAGCTGCACATTAAGGGAGTGAAAGCTCTTGCGGTTGATAAAGACTCCTGGGTTATGATGGGGTGCCCTGATGGCCACATGTGTGCAGTCGGTGAAGCCGTGCACCTATGGGAAGCCAGCCAGAGCTGCAAAGCCGAGCGCCCGCTCGGTAACACTGGCTTCATCAGTGGCAAAGTTGACCTAATTGACTGACTTGTCAAAGAGGGTGTTCTGGACTTATTACATGCAGATAGCACCCTCTGGTGGTAGTTATTGTATAGCAGTGTTAGTATACTGCAAGAGGTCAGTTGACCTCTTGTTCCTGTTTGAACCCAGAAGTAGAATCCCAGGAAGAACCTGACTGAGTAATGGAGAATCTTCCATGAGGGATTCTCAACCTAGTGCCATCTCATCTCATATGCTAGGCCAGACGCAATATCTGTGAGTATCTTTGTTTGTTAACATGATAGCAACTTTGTCAGTGTAGTATTTGACAATACCTTGTTTATAAAAAGTTATTAGTTGGTATTTACAGAAGTTTAGTTCAAGGGACATTTAGTTATACAATTAGTCTATTCTATTGTTATAAATATGTTTATATCTTATGTAACATCTAATTTATAGTACTCGGTTCTATGTACAAAACATACTTTGTCTTTGTTTACAGTTTCACAAATTTGTTCAAGTAAAGCTTCAAAACAGCAAATCGGCTTCTCGAGGAATTATTTGACTAAGTTTTTAACTTGCTGGATAACTAGATAGGAGCACATCTAGTGAGACCAGTACAGTGAAAAGATAACAATAAAGCTAGCTGTGAAGAGCGGAGCAGCATGAACTCAGAGTAGGCCATCATGACAGAGCCAGCTTAAGTCTTCACCTTGTACACCACACTTACCTCACATCAACATGTCAGAAGATAATACCGAAAACGCTACTCAGCGAGTAGAAGACCTTAAACAGTCAGACGAAACTGTAGAATGTGACAATCGGTCTATAAGCTCCGGTTACTACAGATCGCAAGCTGGTTCACGGTCATCAGGTGGTTCTAGAGTAAGCATGGCCATCGCCAAAGCATGGGCTAAGCTGGAAGTAGCTCAAGCCAGAGCTGCGCATGCCAACAGAGAAATAGAAATAAAAGTAGATCAAGCTGAGCTGCGAGCTGAACTCTAAGCTGATCAGGCCCGTCTCCAAGCTGGTCAGGCCCGTCTCCAAGCTAATCAGGCCCGTCTCCAAGCTGATCAGGCCCGTCTCCAAGCTGAACTCCAAGCCGGCCAGGCCCAACTCCAAGCTGATCAGGCCCGTCTCCAAGCTGAACTCCAAGCCGGCCAGGCCCAACTCCAAGCTGATCAGGCCCGTCACCAGGTTGGATGCCAGGCTGTACAGGCCCGTCTCCAAGCCACATTAGACGCTCTGCAGCAACAAAAAGAGATAGATGCTGCATTAGCTGAGGCACAAGTATTCGAGGCAATTTTGGAGGGAGCTGATCCCGAGACAGCTTACAAACCTTTAATTCCCGTTCCACGGCAGAGTCGACGACAGCGCACCAGAGATTACGTGAGCACCATGCCGACATACAGTTTACGAGAGAGAGGGATGTAGGCCTGCACATCTCTACAGACGCAAGCACTTCATGTAACATGCCCCAAGTTGCCAACCAAGGTCAAAGTAGACAGCATGCCTCAAGCCGCAGAATCTCCCCCAGCAAAACGGAAGACACGGTGCAGAGGAATAGAACGCTGAAGAGAGAAAGTCAGCAGCAGACCCCCTTTCGTTTCCTTGAGACCCCCAACAGAGCCCCTACTCAAGGCAACCCTGGCACAGGTCCCAGCACCTACGACCTTGCCAAATACCTTGCACGCAGCCAGCTGGTGACTACAGGGTTAACCAAGTTTGATGACAGGCCAGAGAATTATCGGGCTTGGAAGTCCTGCTTCCACGATGCCATTATCGGGCTTAGACCTGTCGGCAGGAGAAGAGCTCGGCCTCCTTATCAAATGGCTCGGCCCAGAGTCCGCCGGACAGGTACGCAGAATAAAAGCGGTCAATGTGGGACATCCGCCAGCGGGGTTGAAGATGGCTTGGGCGAGGCTGGAAGAAAGCTACGGCTCACCTAAAGCCATTGAAAGGGCTCTCTTTGACAGGTTGGAGTTGACGAATAAGGAACCCCAGAAGCTCCGCGACCTTGGAGATCTGCTGTCGGAACTCGAAGCCGCAAAGCAGGACGGCTACCTACCCGGCCTATCGTACTTAGACACTTCCAGAGGGGTAAGACCCATCATTGAGAAGCTTCCATTTATCCTGCAGGAGAAATGGATATCGTTTGGGTCAAAGTTCAAGCTAAAGCACAACGTTACATTCCCACCATTCTCTGCGTTTGCCAAATTCATCCGTAAAGAAGCCAAAGCCAGGAACAACCCCAGCTTCAACCTCTGCTCCTCCCACACAGCACTTGGCAGAAGAGACAAGTTTGACAGACATGGAAAGACACCAATATCTGTCTACAAAATGCAAGTGTCTTCAACCGAGAACACGAAGGGTCAGAAGAAATCTGAGGATATGAGCAAACAATGCCCCATCCACAACAAGCCGCATCCATTAAAGAAGTGCAGAGGCTTCAGAGAGGTGTCCCTGGAAGACCGCAAACAGTATCTCAAAGAGAATTCTATGGCCTAGAAATTCAGTTTGGGGCGGCCAGCTCGCTCGCGCCCAGAAAGTACCGCTGCGCGCGGAGTCACTTGCGCCCGCCGGAAATTCAGTTTCAGCGCCCCAACTTGAAGGCAGCCGCTATTCAAGGGTTTCGGCGCCCTCGCTTGGGGCGCTGTAACTGAATATCGGCGCGCTAGGTGCCGCAGCGCCACCCGCTGCGGAGCGGCAGGCTGCGGTACTGCAGGCCTTCCTCCCTCTCTTAAGGGGGAGGTGCCTGCAACAGCGAGATCGCCGCTCGCTAGTGCCGGCAAATGAGCCCGGCACCACGGAGAAGTGCCGGGCTCCCGGAAAACAGCTGGCAATGCCGCAGGGGGGGGTGGTGGTGGAGGAGGCCGGGGAAGGAGGTGCGGGCAGGCGGCCGCCGAAAAAGCGGCTGACTGCACCTCCGCCTTAACTCGCCCCACTAACGCTACAGGACGGCCCCGTTTTCTGATCGCTGTTTGCGGCCGCTGCGGAAGAGGCGGCCGCAACTAAATATGGCGGTCGGGCCGGTAGCGGGGCGGTAGCGGGGCACTGCGCACACCGATGACGTCATCGGTGGCGGCGCAGCGCTACTGGCTAACGCCGCCATTACTGCAGCGCTGAATATCGGCGAAAGCTCAGCAAGTGGCGCAAAAGCCCTCTTTGGGCGAAAACTGGGCGCAAAGCCTACTGAATTTCTAGCCCTATATGTTTCAAGTGCTGCTCTTCCACGAACCATCTCGCCAAGAACTACAAGGTAGATGCAAAATGCACAGAATGTGAAAGTGATCGGCACATTTCAGCACTCCACCCAGGCCCAGCTCCTTGGAAGTCAGAGTCGCCTCCTCCCGCCTCAGAGCATGGCGGGGAGAGAGAGGGAGATGCCTGTCCGGAGATTACATCCAAGTGCACCGAGGTGTGTGGAGAAGGAGTGAGCGCAAGAGCATGCTCCAAGATATGCCTCGTTAACGTGTACCCTGTAGGACATCGCCAAGAATCTGAAAAGATGAATGCCATACTAGACGAACAAAGCAATCGTCCTCTAGCAAGATCCGAGTTCTTCGACATCTTCAAGGTCAAAGGAAGTTCGTCGCCTTACACGTTGAAGACGTGTGCTGGACTTTCAGAGACAGCCGGCAGGAGGGCCTGCGGTTATGTTGTTGAGTCAGCCGATGGGAAGATTAGCCTCCCCCTTCCTACACTCATCGAATGTAATCAAGTCCCCGACAACCGTTCTGAGATTCCCACTCCGAATGCAGCTCATCATCACCGTCATCTGAGACGCATTGCAGACGAGATCCCACCTCTTGATCCAGATGCAGGCATACTTCTGTTGTTGGGAAGGGACATCCTGAGCGTACATAAGATAAGGAAACAGATCAACGGTCCACATGATGCCCCTTTTGCCCAAAGGCTAGACCTCGGCTGGGTCGTTGTTGGAGATGTGTGCCTCAAGGGCGCTCACAAGCCATCTCAGGTGAGCACACTCAAGACTTTCATCTTGGAGAATGGTCGTCCAAGCTACCTTACCCCATGCAGTAGTCAGATCCGAGTGACAGAGAAGTTCAATCATACGGCCCAGCCTCAGAAAACCCCAGTGCTGATCTCCGCAGACAGCACACAGATGATGCTCACTGGAGAGAACCCGGGTCAGTCAGTCTTCTGTCGCACCACCAACGACCACAAACTTGCTCCATCGATCGATGACATGAGATTCCTCCAGATTATGGACAATGAGGTCTCTTGTGACAGCTCTAACAGCTGGGTTGCACCCTTACCCTTCCAGAACCCCAGACGATGGCTGCCGAACAACAGGGAGTATGCCTATAATCGTCTTAACTCACTCCGTCGCACACTAGAGAAGAAGCCGAAGATGAAAGCACACTTCCTAGAGTTTGTCAAGAAAATGCTTGTCAACGATCATGCAGAGATAGCTCCTCCACTCCAGGAAGGCCAAGAGTGTTGGTACCTCCCTTCCTTCGGAGTCTATCACCCCAAAAAGCCGGAACAGATCCGCATGGTGTTTGACTCCAGTGCACCATATCAGGGAGTCTCTCTCAACAACGTACTCCTCACAGGGCCTGATCTCAACAACAGCCTCTTGGGGGTACTCATGAGATTCAGGAAAGAGCCTGTCACCATCACTGCCGATATCCAGCACATGTTTCACTGCTTTGTGGTGAGAGAAGACCACAGAGACTTCCTCCGCTTCCTGTGGTATCGCGACAACGACCCCAACAGAGACATTGTGGACTACAGAATGCGTGTTCATGTCTTCGGGAATAGCCCGTCCCCTGCTGTCACCATATATGGACTGAGGAGGGCTGCCAAGGAAGAAGAAGATGACTTTGGCAGTGATGTGAGAGGGTTCATCGAACACGAGTTCTATGTCGACGACGCACTGAAGTCATTCCCGACCGAAGCAGAGGCCATCAGTACCCTCGGACGAGCCCAGGAACTACTTGCACTATCCAACCTCAGGCTGCATAAGATAGCCTCTAACAGACCAGCAGTGATGGAGGCATTCCCCCCTGAAGATCGTGCTAAGGACATCAAAGATCTAGACCACTTCACTGAGGACCTGCCCCTACAGCGTAGCCTAGGAGTGTCTTGGAAAATAGCAACAGACACGTTCACGTTCCAAGTCCTAGACGCCAAGAAACCCTTCACACGTAGAGGAGTGCTCTCAACAGTCAACAGCCTATACGACCCTCTCGGCTCCTTAGCCCCTGTCATCATACAAGGCAGGCTGCTCCTCAGGGAACTCTCCACACGTGCTGAAGAGTGGGATTCACCTCTCCCTGAAGAGATGGAAACAGAGTGGGACAGATGGAGAGACTCACTTCAAGACTTACAGGAGATCCGAATACCTCGCTCCTATACGTCCTTCTCTCCCTCAAATGCCCAATTCAAAGAGCTTTGTGTCTTTGCAGACGCATCCGCTAAGGCCATTGCAGGTGTGGCTTATCTGAAGGTCACCACTCAAGATGGACAAAGCAAAGCCCGCTTCGTCTTTGGTAAGGCCAAGTTGGCACCTCAGCCAGACCTCACCATACCCAGATTGGAACTGTGCGCAGCAGTATTAGCAGTTGAGATTGCAGAGTTCATAGTAGAGGAGATTGATCTGAAGTTCGACAGCATCACATATTATATAGACAGCAAAGTGGTGCTAGGTACATCCATAACCAAAGTAGACAGTTCTATGTATACGTGAACAACAGGGTCCAATGTATTCGACAGTCCACATCCCCCGACCAGTGGAGGTACGTCCCCACAGACCTGAAGCCAGCTGACCATGGGTCTAGATCTGTAACAGCGTCCCTTCTCAGCAGCACGGCTTGGCTGTCAGGACCTGCTTTTTTTCAGGATCCGTCCCCGCACTTCTCTGAACTCAATGAGTCATTTGACCTCCTCAACCCTGTTTCTGACTCCGAGATACGCCCACAAGTCACAGCGAACATTACTCAAATCTCTAAGGACCTGATGAGCACCAAACGCTTCGAGCGTTTCTCCAAATGGAACACTCTCATAAAGATGGCAGCACGCCTAACCCACATAGCTCATACCTTCTCCCAGTCTACACAAGAGAGTAGCTGCCATGGGTGGCACCTCTGTCGTAAGAGTCCCTCTGAAGAGGAGCTCAAGAGAGCCAAAATCCTTGTGATGAAGAGTGTCCAACGCGAGTGTTACTCAGAAGAGTTGAAGTGCATAGCAGCAGAATGCAACCTACCCCCTCACAGCAGTCTACGGAAGCTGCATCCTATCGTTGACACCGACGGACTGTCTCTGAGGTGGCCCTTCTTTTGTCACCAGAGGACTCCAGTGACAAGTAAAGTTAGGATTATGTGGAGTCGCTAACGACCCCAGACGGGAGTGTTCTGGACTTATTACATGCAGATAGCACCCTCTGGTGGTAGTTATTGTATAGCAGTGTTAGTATACTGCAAGAGGTCAGTTGACCTCTTGTTCCTGTTTGAACCCGGAAGTAGAATCCCAGGAAGAACCTGACTGAGTAATGGAGAATCTTCCATGAGGGATTCTCAATCTAGTGCCATCTCATCTCATATGCTAGGCCAGATGCAATATCTGTGAGTATCTTTGTTGTTAACATGATAGCAACTTTGTCAGTGTAGTATTTGACAATACCTTGTTTATAAAAAGTTATTAGTTGGTATTTACAGAAGTTTAGTTCAAGGGACATTTAGTTATACAATTAGTCTATTCTATTGTTACAAATATGTTTATATCTTATGTAACATCTAATTTATAGTACTCGGTTCTATGTACAAAACATACTTTGTCTTTGTTTACAGTTTCACAAATTTGTTCAAGTAAAGCTTCAAAACAGCAAACCGGCTTCTCGAGGAATTATTTGAATAAGTTTTTAACTTGCTGGATAACTAGATAGGAGCACGTCTAGCAAGACCAGTACAGAGGGCATCGGTGACCTGTGTGATGCATCTGTGGGCGGCCGACTGCGAGATGCCGCAAATGTCTGCTGCAGATCCCTGGAAGGAGCCTGAGGTGATGAAGTTGAGGGAGCTGGTGACTTTGACAGCAACTGGTAAGGCATGTCCACTCTCTCCTCTGGGCTGCAGGTCTTGCTCCAGCAATCTGCAAATGTCTGTGATGACCTGGTGCGATAGCCTGAGCCTCCTTTGACACTGGTGCTCAGTCATGTTGTGGAAGCTCACCCTCTGCCTGTATACCCTGTGTTGGCGTATCACCTCTGGCCTGTGCAGCATCAAGTGGTTGAGGAGAAGGTTGGTGGTGGTGTTGTTATTGATGGTGCTGCTGGTGTACCTGGTGCTGCTGGTGTTGGGGCTCATTGTGGTCCCATTCTGAGGACCAAGGTGAGACAGTATAAACGGCACCCATGCTGATGTAATAGATGGCAGGTCAAGTAGAAATACCCAGGCCATCTTAGACTGGGTATGATGTAATGAGAAAGGATTAATTAGCAATCTTGATGTGCGAGGCCCCTTGGGGCGGAGCGATCATAATATGATAGAATTCTTCATTAAGATGGAGAGTGAAGTAGTTGACTCAGAGACTAGAGTGCTGAATTTAAATAAAGGAAACTACGATGATATGAGGCACAAGTTGGGTAGGATGGATTGGGGAATGTTACTTAAAGGGTTGACGGTGGATAGGCAATGGCAAACATTTAAAGATCGCATGGATGAACTACAGAATTTGTTCATCCCTGTTTGGCATAAAAATAAAACAAAAAAGGTGACTCAACCATGGCTAACAAGGGAAATTAGGGATAGCATAAGATCCAAGGAGAGGACATATAAATTGGCCAGAAAAAGCAGCAAACCTGAGGATTGTGAGCAGTTTAGGATTCAGCAAAGGAGAACAAAGGGATTAATTAAGAGGGGGGAAATACAGTATGAGAGTAAGCTTGCAGGGAACATAAAAACTGACTGTAAAAGCTTCTATAGATATGTGAAGAGAAAAAGATTGGTGAAGTCAAGCATAGGCCCCTTGCAGTCAGAATCAGGGGAATTTATAATGGGGAACAAAGAAATGGCAGACCAATTAAATATATACTTTGGTTCTGTCTTCACAAAGGAGGACACAAATAACCTCCCAGAGATGTCGGGGAACATAGGTTCTAATGAGAGGGGGGAACTGAATGAAATCAGTATTTGCAGGGAAATGGTGTTAAGGAAATTGATGGGATTGAAAGCCGATAAATCCCCAGGGCCTGATAATCTACATCCTAGGGTACTTAAGGAAGTGGCCCTAGAAATAGTAGATGCATTGCTGGTCATCTTCCAAAATTCTATAGATTCTGGAACAGTTCCCATGGATTGGAGGGTAGCTAATATAACCCCAGTATTCGAAAAAGGTGGTAGAGAGAAAACATGGAATTATAGACCGGTAAGCCTGACATCGGTAGTGGGGAAAATGCTAGAGTCCATTATAAAAGATGTAATAGCAGAGCACTTGGAAAACGGTGACAGGATCGGACAAAGTCAACATGAATTTACAAAAGGTAAATCATGCTTGACTAATCTACTGGAATTTTTTGAGGATGTAACTGGTAGAATAGATAAGGGAGAACCAGTGGATGTGGTGTATTTGGACTTTCAGAAGGCTTTCGATAAGGTCCCACATAAGAGATTAGCGTGTAAAGTTAAAGCACATGGGATTGGGAGCAAGGTACTGACTTGGATAGAGAACTGGCTGGCAGACAGGAAGCAAAGAGTTGGAATAATCGGTTCTTTTTCTGAGTGGCAGGCAGTGATTAGTGGGGAACCGCAGGGATCGGTGCTAGGATCCCAGCTATTCACAATATATATTAATGATCTAGACGAGGAATATCTCCAAGTTTGCAGACGACACAAAGCTGGGTGGGCGTGTGTGCTGTGAGGAGAATGCAGAGAAACTCCAGGATGATTTGGACAGGTTGGATGATTGGGCAGATGCATGGCAGATGCAGTATAATGTGGGTAAGTGCAAGGTTATCCACTTTGGTGGCAAAAACAGGAAGACAGATTATTATCTGAACGGCAATAGATTGGGAAAAGGGGAAGTGCAACGAGACCTGGGTGTCCTTGTGCACCAGTCACTGAAGGTAAGCATGCAGGTGCAGCAGGCGGTTAAGAAGGGAAATGGTATGTTGGCCTTCATAGCGAGAGGATTTGAGTACAGGAGCAAGGATGTCTTGCTGCAGTTGTACAGGGCCTTGGTGAGACCACACTTTGGGTATTGTGTGCAGTTTTGGTCGCCTTATCTGAGGAAGGATGTTCTTGCCATGGAGGAAGTGCAGCGAAGATTCACCAGACTGATACCTGGGATGGCAGGAATGACGTATGAAGAGAGATTGGGTCGATTAGGCTTATATTCGCTAGAGTTTAGAAGAGTGAGAGGGGATCTCATTGAAACTTATAAAATTCTAACAGGACTAGACAGACTAGATGCAGGAAGGATGTTTCTGATGGCAGGGGAATCCAGAACCAGGGGTCACAGTCTAAGGATAAGGGGTAAGCCATTTAAGACTGAGATGAGGAGGAATTTCTTCACCCAGAGAGTGGTGAACCTATGGAATTCTCTACCACAGAGGGCAGTTGAGGCCAACTTATTAAATATATTCAAGAAGGAGTTAGATGTATTTCTTAAGACTAAAGGGATCAAAGGATATGGGGAGAAAGTAGGGACAGGGTACTGAATTTGGATGATCAGCCATGATCTCATTAAATGGCGGAACAGGCTTGAGGGGCCAAATGGCCTACTCCTGCTCCTATCTTCTATGTTTCTATGTAAATACATGTATGTAAAGTAAGGTCACAAAGTGTAGTTAGATGCAACAGCTTTGCTCCGATTAATTATTAAAGAATTATTCCTATTATATTTTTCACATTGTCATACAAATGGGAACAGGTTTAAATGAACATTACACTGCAACCGCTGGTTATAGGTAATTCCTTTGTAAATGTTTAAGCCAAGTTATAAAGTTGGCACAGATTTTGCCATCAAATATTTTTTATAATCTCAGTGAAAAACTAACAATACATGGAGCGCCGACATAATTTTAAACCATCACATTCTTGCACAACTTGGCATTAAATTTTGGTTAAAAATTTTAAGTGCAATTTGTTGAATAAAGTACAAAGATTTGATAACAAGTAAGACACTTTGGTTGGGGATGTTGAGGGCCTTCTTGACATAAACTTTCAAATACCTGAAGGATACGTTCTGTTAAAGTGTAGAATGTTTAAAATATTGCACTTGAAGTGTAAATGTGGAACTGCTGGTGCAGTTGCTACATAAACCCATTCATGACCTATGATGACACGAGATATGGCTGGAATCCTGCCGATGATGTATTTTGAGAATAAATTGGCCATTGCCATTGCCTGTACCACAAAATGTTAAAATAAACATACCTTCCTGAGAACGAATGTGTTTATGTTTGTGCTGAGATATAGAGCTGAAAAAATGAGCAAAGGTTCACCTTTGAACCTCTAAATGGGAAGCTCTTTATTTAGACAGATTCTTTCAATCAGCCGGTATTTATTTTCCCGCTGTCATGGTTCTGTGGAAAGTGTTACCCGCTGTCTGATTATGTAAGAAAGGAAGACAAATAAGAATTTTATCTGTATTAAAGGAGTAATTTATGGCTACCATTTCATTTTAATTTGTAAGTACTGAAGATGATTACTCTGCATAACTATATAGCAACACTGAGATAAAGCATACACGTAACCGGAATACATTTTTGCTCTTAAGTATATAATTTGTTTAGTATGAAATTTTAGAGACTTTTCTGAGAGATTGTGCCATACATCAAAAAAGTGCCTGACCTTCATTTCAACCTGTCTCAAAAAAATCGATTTTCCTTAGAAACAAAGTGAGTGGGGGAGTGGAATGGTTTATTTCATATTTGTTTCTGTTATGTTGATATATTTTGTCCATGCTAGCTGATCTCTCATGGTGTTGGTTGTGAACCTGCAACATGGCTGTGATGTTTAACTGCCAAGAGAGAGCTGTGATTAACCTGTGCTGTCCCTTTAAGGCTACTGCTCAGGTCTTCCCTTGGGGAAACAAGGTCAATTAGAAGCTGATTATTGAGGGACATTCTTCTAGGTTGGCAGCTGCTTTTAAATCCTCTGCTGCTGGCCTTGTATTTAGAGGGCATCTTTAACATAGAAAAACATCCCAAAGCTTCACAGAGATGCTCTGCCAATGAATGGAACTAAGCAAGGGCAGTCTCACTGAGCTGGGCAACGGAGAAGAGGCGTTAAGAGGAGGCTGTTGTGGTCGAGTGTGCCAAAGGCTGCAGAGAAGTTGAGGAGAAAGAGGAGGAATAATGCACCATGGTCATAGTCACTCATTTTTGACTTTGGTTAGGGCTGTTTCGATGCTGTGGGAGGAGTGGAAACCAGATTGGAGAGCATCAAACAGGGAGCAATGGGAGCGATAGGCACAGATTTGGAGGTGAGAATATGTTCAAGAGCTTTGAAGAGGAAACGGAGATTGGAGGTGGGGTGGTAGATTTCAAGGACAGAGGGGTAAAGGGTGGGTTTTCTGAAATGGACTGCAACAGTACCTGGGAAAAGGGAACCATTTACAATGTCGCCTAGCATGGGTACCACTTTCCTATCCCACATACACTCACTTGTTTTTAAGGAAAATCATTTTTTTTGAGGCAGGTTTGAATGAAGTTCATCAATGTGCATGTGGGTAACTTGGTCCCAAGCTTTTAGAGAAGGGGGAGCATTGTGGGTTTCATTGCATGTTCGCTTTGTGCCTCCTCACAACACTTCAGCTGAGACTAGCAACTCAGCAGAAAATCCCAGCCAATATTAATTTGCCCTTAAATTACCAATCTTTTTTCAGTCTTTGAAGAGAGAAAAGCTTGAACAGTTCCAAACTATTACATTTAAAGACTGAAAAAAGATTGGTAATTTAAGGGCCAATTCAACAAACTGCTATCCCAGAACAATGTCGCTAGACGAGAATGTGGGTTAGAGAATCAAGGCTCTTGTGTTATAGCCATATCTCTGACTCATGTTCGCATCTAACAAGGCTTTGCTCTGGAAGTGTAGCCTCTTTGAATTTACTTTAATGTTCAGTATTGATTGAGAATGATTGAATTCTTGCAGTAAAAAAAAACAAAATATGAAAGACTTTCACCTTATGCAATACATCCAGAAGCACCACATCTTCATTAGCCACTCATAACTCTCGCCTACCCCTTTTGCAGGAGATGAGAATTCACAATAATAGGGAGAGGGAGAGGACCGGTGGTAGACCAAGCCAGTTTGTGACTCTTACCCAGACAGCTGAAGAAGAACCGGAGATTAATGGGGCATGCAACACTGCCAGCATTGTAGATGGTGAGGTTGGTGGCTCCACTGAGCAGGGTGACTGTTTCTTGCTTGTACTCCTTCATCTACCACAAGCAACTGCACCTTCAGCTAACTTCAAGACCTCAATCCAGCTTCTCATTGCCATTCTAGCTCTTCTCCCTTTCTTCTTTCCTCTAGGTCCTTCACATCACCAAGAACAATCACTGACTCTTGTGGAAGAAGGCACCTCAGAGGAAGTCATCCCTTCTGAGGATCCATCATCATGTGCTACATCCCTTGCAGACACCAGTGCAGAGATTGGCACTCTGTGTGGGGTTGATAGCAAAGTAGAGGGGCTGGCATGTGGTGTGTCATACAGTACAAGTGAACAGGAGTGGACAGGCACAGTCCAGTAGATGATGCATCAAATTGCGTCATCCCTTCCTAGCTCTACTCAGCAGGACAGAGATGTGGAATTCCGAGGACCAGCCATGAAAAAGAAAATACTTGAGGCTCGCCAGCAAATGTATGAGGTAATGGCAGGTTTGCCAAACACTTTGACCACTCTGGCAGGAAGAATGGAGGAGTCTACCTCCAATATGTGCAGGGTGCATGGCATTTCCACTATTCAATCTACCCTGGACCATGTGGCCACCTCAAGCTGGGGCACAGGTCCCAGGAACATTCTGGTACCTCAGCCGAATGGTCATTCTTCATATGTGAGCTTATTCAGTGAGGTTCAGAAGGTTATTTAATTATGGGAGAGGGGTGGAATCATATTCAAACCTGATCCTGTCCTCTTCTGACATGCACATATGTACTGTTTCTATCAGGGAGGCACTTTGGAGCTGCAGTGTTTGGCAAATACTGGGAAATGGCTGCACAACGGCTCTAGTCATTCACCACCAAGATTATCTTCATAGTCTGCAGGTGCTGAAAATGAAAATGATGGTGTTGCCAGCATTGAACATGCTTTATTATGTGGATTTTCTTGTCCCAAAGCCTTCACCACGTACACTGAACTCTTGTATCAACAGAAAAGTGGGCCTACCGCAAGGAGCACAGAGCCAACAATTTTTGCTGCTGTCATTGCATTTTATTGGCACCATCTGTTATTTCGCTATGTCTGTTTATTAGTGACACAAAGGTAATAGATTTTTTTTGACCAGTTTTAGCTCACTGGCAGCTGTACATGTTCCCACTAGCAAGAGATCACAGTCCAAATCCCAGCAAGTCAGGAGGAACTTTGCACACAGTGCTGACTGAAGTTCTTGGTTTAAAATTGTCCATGCAGAGAAGTAACTGAACAATTGGATTATTTCCTAATATATCTGATTTGATAGGAGAGATTTAGCCCATGGAGGCACAAATGATGGAAAACAACCTACACACTATGGCCTAGAAATTCCCTACCTTACCGTCGACCATTAACGCCGTATTTCTGCACAAAATGACACCTTGTTTCCACCCGCTTCTGGCGTGGGACACGGTGGCCGTCATTTTGGAGAGGTTGATGGTGCTGTCATTGCCAGCACTCACTTCTCAAATTCAAATGTGCAGATTGTGACGTCAATCGGTGTGCAATGTCTAATTTGACGCACGACTGCGTTTTTGGACACTGCCGCACACCCTAACGCCTTCTGCTTCTCACGCACAGAAGAACGTGTGTGCAGCAGCACTGCAGAGATGCTGTCAGCGCTTCTGAAAGGGACACACACATCTTTCAGGTAAGTTTCGATTTCAGCTTTTGAAGCTTTAAAAACTATTTTATTGGAGTAGTGGCTCGGTGCAATACATTTGAAAAGTTGTTAAAGTGTGCAGGGAGTGCTGCTGGATGCTTGCAAGGCCTTGGATGGTAAAGGAAGGCCTCTGAGAAGACAGAAAATGCTGGAAATACTCAGCAGGTCAGGCATCATCTGTGGAGAGAGAAATAGAGTTAACGTTTCAGGTTGAGATGCTCCCTGACCTGCTGAGTATTTCCAGCATTTTCTGTTTTTATTTCAGATTTCCAGCATCTGCAGAATTTTGCTTGTGAGAAGACCGCTTACTCACAGATCTGGGGGGCACATGGAGATGAAGCAGAGGCAGCAAAGGGGATAAGGTGCTCGCAGATGTAAGAGGAAGAAGCAGAAGAGGAAGACCAGGAGAGGAAGAAGCGGAAGGAAGGGTGCAACCCAGACAGCCGTTTTCTGGCTGGGATATCCAGGATCGAAACATCCACCTGCGGTACCAGTGAGCACAATCCCAATTCCCCTTTCAACATTTGTCCCACACCTTACCTTCCCTCTGTTACTGACCATCATAGCATCCTCTTGGCCACAATGCTGAAATAAAGGCCACCACAAAGCAAACTTTTCAATCCAACTTTATCCATATATGAATCCAATATGACATCAAGAAATCAACTAATCACCCTTATGCATTCCCTTAGTGAGCATCTTGAGTCTGCCATTGCCTATCCTGGTGATGTCATGCAGTGTTACCCCAGTGGCTGCAGCATGGCTGGTGGAAGGCTGCTGACTTTCAGTGGGGAACACTGCAGATGGCCTTGCAGGACGACCTCGAGGAGCTGGTGGCTGGGAGTGTCAAATCAAGTGACAGTGTTTCTTCTTCTTCACTCTCCTCTCCCTCTTCTTGGTCAACCACTGACTGTGCGGGCTGCATTTCTTGAGGAAGGCACAAGGTTAGGTTTGTGGTGAGGGGAGGGCGGGAAAGCAAGAGGTGCATGCTTACACCATGTGCAGCTTGTACATCAGAAGATATTGTGGGATGGGGGGAAGGAGGATATGAGAAGGAGGATAATGTATGAGGATACCAGCATCTTGTATTCTTTCAGCCCATCTGCAGGCCAAAGGCTCAGGCATGCCCCTGTCAAGAATGGCCAGCACCATCTCCTCCAAGCTGGTGAGGTGAAGCTAGGAATGTGAGGTGTGCCTCGTGTTTGGTAGAGATTGTTGGTAGGTGAGTGATGGGGTTGCAGGGTGGTCGTGCATTGAGCAGTGTGTGAGGCTAGTGGTGCAGTTGGTAGGAGACGGCTGTGGATAGAGTACCTCACTTCCACTTTTGACCCCCTGCACAAAGCTGGAGTGCTGCATGTGAGACCCTGGGTACTCTTTCCCTGGCCTGTGAGCCATTTGTGTTAGTGCTGAAGCATTTTTAACAATTTTTAATGTGCAGAAGGCACTTCCGCTTTAAGAGCTGGTCTTTTTCCGAGTGGAAGGCAGTGACTAGTGGGGTACCGCAGGGATCAGTGCTAGGACCCCAGTTATTCACAATATATATTAATGATCTAGATGAGGAAACTAGATGTAATATCTCCAAGTTTGCAGACGACACAAAGCTGGGAGTGCGTGTGTGCTGTGAGGAGGATGCAGAGAAACTGTAGTACGATTTAGACAGGTTGGGCGATTGGGCAGATGCATGGCAGATGCAGTATAATGTGGATAAATGCAAGGTTATCCACTTTGGTGGCAAAAACAGGAAGGCAGATTATTATCTGAACGGCAATAGATTGGGAAAAGGGGAAGTGCAACGAGACCTGGGTGTCCTTGTGCACCAGTCGCTGAAGGTAAGCATGCAGGTGCAGCAGGCGGTTAAGAAGGCAAATGGTATGCTGGCCTTCATAGCGAGAGGATTCGAGTACAGGAGCAAGGATGTCTTGCTGCAGTTGTACAGGGCCTTGGTGAGACCACACCTTGAGTATTGTGTGCAGTTTTGGTCACCTTATCTGAGGAAGGATGTTCTTGCCATGGAGGGAGTGCAGCGAAGATTCACCAGACTGATACCCGGGATGGCAGTAATGACGTATGATGAGAGGTTGGGTCAATTAGGCTTATATTTGCTAGAGTTTAGAAGAATGAGAGGGGATCTCATTGAAACTTATAAAATTCTAACAGGACTAGACAGACTAGATGCAGGGAGGATGTTCCCGATGGTGGGGGAGTCCAGAACTAGGGGTCACAGTCTAAGGATAAGGGGTAAGCCATTTAGGACTGAGATGAGGAGGAATTTCTTCACCAAGAGAGAGTGGTGAACCTGTGGAATTCTCTACCACAGAAGACAGTTGAGGCCAATTCATTAAATGTATTCAAGAAGGAGTTAGATATATTTCTTAAGGCTAAGGGGATCAAGGGATATGGGGAGAAAGCAGGGACAGGGTACTGAATTTGGATGATCAGTCATGATCGCATTGAATGGCGGAGCAGGCTCGAGGGGCCGAATGGCCTACTCCTGCTCCTATCTTCTATGTTTCTATGTTCTCTAGTTTCGGACTCAACAACCAGTGGAAATAGTTTTTGCTGATTTATCTTACTAAAACCCCATATAATTTTAAAGACCTCTATCAGATCTCCTCTCAACCTTTTTAGTTCTAATGAAATCAGCCCCAGTTTCTCTAGTCTCTCTTCATAACTAAAGCTTCTTATCCTTGGTGTCATCATCCGTATCTTCTCTATGGCTTTGAAGTTCTTCCTAAAATCAAGCCCCTAAAACCATATTCTAACTTCGACCTAACAAATGATTGGCATAGGTTTATGATTAACTCTTTGCTTTTGTAGACTAGCCCATATTTATAAAACCTAGGATCACATAAGTGGTTTTTTTACACCTTAGGAACTTGACCTTCCATTTTTCAGGATTTGTGTAACAGAAAGCCTTAAGTCTCTCTGTTCCACTATTCCTCTACTCCAAAGGCACTCCAAACATTGTAGCCTACTCAGTACACTCTCAAATGACTACTAATGGTGAAATATGAAACTGCATTTGTAGGCAGGCCATGTGATGTCTCAATACATTGGCTCAATAGCAAGAGGTGCATGCGAGAAGGAGGATAACTTATGAAGATACCAGCATCTTGTATCCTTTCAGCCTCGCCACTCGCCAAGGGCTCTGCCATGCGCCTGCCAAGAATGGCCAGCACTGTCTCCTCCCAGGGGTGAGGTGAAGCTAGGAATGGGAGGTGTGCCTCATGTTTGGTACAGATGGTGGTAGGTGAGTGATTGGGGGGTGGAGGGGAGTCGTAGCTTGAGAAGTGTGTGAGTCTAGTGGTGCAGTTGGTAGGAGACGGCTTTTGAAGATGCATTCATTGACCTTGACCACTGGTCTGAGGTCATGAAGCTTCTTTGGGCACTGGAGCCAGGTCATGGTGGCGACGCTGCTGGCACGATGTCCCACATCGTTCTTTCTGGAAGGCCTCCTGGCCCCTATGGGTAGAGGGCCTCTGTTGCAGTGTTGATCCCCTGCACAAAGCTGGAGTGCTGTGTGCAAGACCCTGAGTGCCCCTTCCGTGGCTTGCTGAGCCATTTGTGTTAGTGTTGAAGCACTTTTCCCATTTCTTTTAGGTGTGGAAGGGAATTCAGCTTTAAGGGCTGAAAACTCACATTTGGGAATTCTTTTTAATGTTAATTTTTTTTCAGTTGTGCTGTAAGGGCTAAAAACTGCATATTTTTACATCATTTTTATTTTTTCATTTCAGAAGGCGCTGCCCCTTTAAGAAAGCAAAAAATGCTTTTTGAAACCACAGGCTCACTTTCAGAGAGGCTGGTCTAGCTGCAACTACACTTCAGCCTTGCTACATTGGGGCCTGCTGCCGGGACCAACTGAGTTTAGCGCTGGGCTAATGTTAATTAGTCCCCAGCGCCAATTTTTCGGTCCTGCCAGCGCCATCATTTTCGGCGGCCGTTAACACCCGGCCGCGGTGGCACCGACAGCTTTTGTAGCGGCCAGGAATTTATGGGCCACAGAATTAAAAACAAAGGATGGTATTAGCCATAAGCTTCAGAGAGGCCCCTGACCTTCTGCTCCTAAACTCCCTCTATTTCCATCATGTCCAAAATCTTCAGTGCTTTCTCTTCGTAGAGTCACGGGTCTTTGATGAAGTGAAATCCCTCCAGTCTGCATGTGCTGCCGTCTGTTATATGTAGCCTTCTACTGAAAATGGAAAGAAAAGATTGAAATGAGAAATATGAGAGTTAGTCTTTGAACATGCAGCATGTGCTGCCAGCATGCTTAGTTTATGATGCTTGCCACACTTAATGCACCATCCTTTGTAGACAAGCATTAATAGCATCCTGTAAAGTAGAATGGCACAATTTACTCTTCTATCCATGTTAAAACTAACTACATAGATTATTCTCTGATTCATGGTCTATCCTTTATTTTAAAATCAAGATTATGTAAACATATTTCAGTTCTTAGGAAAGACCACAATATTTCTTGAGCTCCCGAAAATATTAGCTGCCAGAACCTTGCTTATTTCCTCACTTATTTCCTTGAGGGTTCTGGAATTCAGTTGCCCTGTCAGCCGTTAATGCTTTGAAATTCTTCATAACACATGCTTTATTGAATTCTGCATTTGTTATAGATTCCCAAGCCATTTTGCCCGAATCTGGAATTTTCCAGTCTTCACTCCTACAGATTGATGATAAGAATTAATTTAACACATCTGTTATTTTCTAATTCCCCAACCAAATTTCTACATAATTTATCCCTTGAATGACCTATTTGTTCTTTAATGCTCTATCTACTTCATACATAGTAAAACATTTCTAATCCATCATTGTTCTTTGCCCATCATTGTCCTTTTGAAGGTAAGGAGCCCCACTATTATCTATAATCTGCTTTACTGTTTCCCTCATTTTACTGATCCCTTGTGCCTTTTAAAATAATTCTTATATAATACTACAATAGTAGAAGTAAAACATTATTTTAGTTTATGTGGTATTTCAGTTATTATAAGTCATCCTACCATAATCTAACTTTATTTGAAACAATAATTGTGCGGTATTTGCATGAAAATAACTTATGGATACAGCCTAAATCTAAAATAGTTTAGTGTGTGAGACAGGGTACATTTGGCATAACAACAGAAAATGCTGGAAATACTCAGCAGGCCAGGCAGCATCTGTGGAGAGAGAAACAGAATTAACATTTCAGGTCTGGGACCCTTCATCAGAACTGGAAAAAGCTGGAGATGTAACAGATATTAAGCAGGTGCAGAGACGGGGGGGGGGGGGGGGGTGGTTTAGGAGGGGAGGAAGGAATTGAAAGAATATACTGTACTTTTGTAAGAGGCAGGAAAGATAAAATGTTGCAAATGGGAATGGAAAATGAGGGCAGGGATTATTATCTGAAATTGTTGAACTAGGTTACATGGTGATTTTATTATGCAAGGCTGGATTATTTTAATTGACCTACAGCTAATAGCTAAAATCCTCAAAAAAGAAGTTGCTGATAGTATGTTTGCACAATGAGCAGGTAGTTGTGAGGTTTCGTATGCGTGAGTAAAGTCTACAGCCCAGAAAGTGTTGTTTGTGCGCTATTCAGGAGATAAATGTAAATAGATAACAATTAAGAGGTCCTACAAGTAGAATTTAGGGAGTTAGGAGCCAAGCTAAAAAGTAGGACCTCGAAGGTAGTAATCTCTGGATTACTACCAGTGCCACGTGCTAGTAAGAGTACAGAGAACAGGATAGTTAGGCTAAATACGTGGCTTGAGCAGTGGTGTAAGAGGGAGGGTTTTAAATTTTTGAGGCATTGGAACCAGTTTTGTGGTAGGTGTGACCTATACAAAAGGGACGGTCTACACCTGTGCAGAGATGGAACTGATGTTCTCGGGGTAATTTTTGATAAAGCAGTTCGGGAGCATTTAAACTAGTATGGCAGGGGGCTAGAAACCTATGTAGTGAAATAGAGGAAAGTGAAAGGCAGACAGAAATAAATGGTAAAAGGGTGAGGAACAAAAAACAAAGGGCCAAACTAATTCATAAAAAATGTGAGCATAAAAAAAGCCTGAGGGTTTTATACCTTAATGCGAGAAGCATCAGGAACAAGGTAGATGAATTAGCTGTGGAAATAGAGGTTAATAATTATGATCTAATTGGGATTACGGAAACATGGTTGCAGGGTGAGCAGGGCTGGGAGCTTAACATACAGGGGTATTCAGTATTTAGGAAGGATCGACAAAAAAGAAAGGGAGGAGGGGTAGCATTGCTAGTAAAAGAGGGGATAAATGCAATTGAAAAGAAGGATATTAACTCAGTTAATACAGAATCTATATGGGTGGAGCTAAGAAATAGCGAGGGGCGAAAAACATTAATAGGAGTGGTATATAGGCCTCCAAATAGTAAAATAGAGGTTAGGGAGGGCATCACGAGGGAAATTAGAGAAGCGTGCAATAAGAGCACAGCTGTCATCATAGGTGACTTTAACTTACATATAGATTGGACTAGCCTAATCAGTAAAAATAATGAGGAGGAGGAATTCCTTGAGTGTTTAAGGGATGGTTATCTGGATCAATATGTCGAGGAACCAACTCGGGAACAGGCTATATTGGACTGGGTACTGTGCAATGAGAAGGGACTAATCAGTAATCTTGTTGTACGGGGACCCTTGGGTCAGAGCGATCATAACATGATCGATTTCTCACTCGAAATGGAGAGCGAAGAAATTGACTCAGAGACTAAGGTCCTGAATTTAAACAAGGGGAATTATGATGCCATGAGACGGGAACTGAGTAGGTCTGATTGGACAACGTTCCTGGGAGGACTGGAGGTAGATAAACAATGGCAAACATTTAAAGATAGAATGACAAAATTGCAAAAATTGTTTATACCAATCTGGCATAAAAGGAAATCTAAAAAGGTGACTCAACCGTGGATAACAGGGGAAATTAGAGACAGCATAAAATCCAAAGATAGGGCGTATAAAATAGCCAAAAAAAGCGCCAGAGCGGAAGATTGGGAACAGTTTAAGATAGAGCAAAGGAGGGCAAAGGGCATGACCAAGAGGGGCAAAATAGCTTACGAAAACAAGCTGGCGGAAAATATAAAAACTAACTCCAAAAGCTTTTATAAATATATCAAAAGGAAAAGACTGGTGAAAACCAAAGTTGGTCCATTGCAGTCAGATACGGGGGAATATATAATGGGAAATAAGGAAATGGCAGATCAACTAAATGCATACTTTGGGTCAGTCTTTACGAAGGAAGACACAAAAAACCTCCCTGGGATATCGGGAAAAATAGGGACATTGGCAAAGGAGGAACTGACGCAAATCAATATCTCTAAGGATATGGTGTTAAGGAAGCTAAAGGGATTGAAGGTGGACAAATCCCCAGGGCCTGATAACATGCATCCTAGGGTACTGAAGGAGGTGGCCCTAGAGATAGCGGATGCACTAAGGATGATTTTTCAGAATTCATTAGACTCGGGAACAGTGCCGATGGATTGGAGGGTAGCTAACGTTACCCCACTATTCAAAAAGGGGGGTAGGGAAAAAGCAGGTAATTACAGACCTGTAAGCCTTACATCAGTTGTGGGCAAAATGCTGGAGTCCATCATTAAGGATGAAATAGCGGAGCACTTAGCAAATGGGAACAGGATAGGACAGAGTCAACATGGATTTACAAAGGGTAAATCGTGCTTGACTAATCTATTGGAATTTTTTGAGGGAGTAACTGGTAGAATAGATGGGGGAGAGCCAGTAGATGTGGTGTACCTGGACTTCCAAAAGGCCTTCGATAAGGTCCCACATAAAAGATTAGCATGGAAAATTGAGGCTCATGGGATAAAGGGGAAAGTTTTGGCGTGGATAGGGAACTGGCTGTCAGATAGAAAACAGAGAGTTGGAATAAACGGCTCAT
Source organism: Somniosus microcephalus (assembly GCF_052327205.1). Classification (NCBI taxonomy): domain Eukaryota; kingdom Metazoa; phylum Chordata; class Chondrichthyes; order Squaliformes; family Somniosidae; genus Somniosus; species Somniosus microcephalus. Next base: position 186,182,446 of record NC_140987.1, on the reverse strand, counting down.
TTTCTGAATGGCAGGCAGTAACAAGTGGGGTACCACAGGGATCTGTCCTGGGCCCCCAGCTGTTCACAATTTACATTAATGACCTGGATCAGGGAGTCGGATGCAGCATTTCCAAATTTGCAGACGACACTAAACTAGGAGGGGGGGTGGGCTCAGAGGAAGAGACCAGGAAGCTCCAGAGCGATTTGGACAGACTGGGCGATTGGGCGGATAAATGGCAGATGCACTATAATGTGGACAAGTGCGAAGTTATCCACCTTGGGTGCAGGAACGGGAGGGCAAATTATTATTTAAATGGCAATAGATTGGGAGAGGGGGAAGTACAGAGAGACCTGGGTGTTCTTGTACACCAGTCACTGAAGGCGAGCATGCAGGTGCAACAGGCGGTCAAGAAGGCAAACGGTATGCTGGCCTTCATAGCAAAAGGGTTAGAATACAGGAACAGGGATACCTTGCTGCAGCTGTACAGGGCACTGGTGAGACCACACCTCGAGTACTGTGTACAGTTTTGGTCGCCTCATCTGAGGAAGGATGTTCTTGCCATGGAGGGGGTACAGCGGCGATTCACCAGGCTGATACCAGGAATGGCAGGAATGACCTATGAGGAGAGACTATGTAGTTTAGGGATGTACACACTGGAGTTTAGAAGATTGAGAGGGGACCTCATAGAAGTGTATAAAATTCTGACAGGTCTAGACAGACTGGATGCAGAAGGAATGTTTCCCTTGGCGGGTGAGAACAGAACTAGAGGACATAATTTAAGGATAAGGGCTAAACCATTTAGGACAGAGATGAGGGGGAATTTCTTCACTCAGAGAGTGGTGAACCTGTGGAACTCATTGCCACAGAGGGCAGTGTACGCCAGCTCATTAAATATATTTAAGAGGGAATTAGATATATTTCTACGGGCAAAAGGGGTTAAGGGTTACGGAGAGAAGGCGGGGACGGGATACTGAATTAAAGGATCAGCCATGATCTCATCGAATGGCGGAGCAGGCACGAAGGGCCGAATGGCCTACTCCTGCTCCTATCTTCTATGTATCTATGTAAGAGCCACATGACCTTGATGGCAATACCATATGGATGTTGCATGTTGTCCAGCTGTCTTCCTGAAGGAGACTGAACATCTCTGTCAATGCTTCCCTACTAAACCTCAGCCTCCTTAGGGACATCTCTATTGTCACTAGCAGGTAACCATGTCTGATATGGGAGACCCACTGTATAGCAGAGGGGAAGGACTTGATGGTATGTTATGTGTTCTACCTTTCTTTGTGGGCACCCATTTCCTGCTTTTGCTGGTCCTCCTCTGCTAATAAAACAACAATTTGCATTTATAGAATGCCTTTAATGTAGAAAACATCCTAAAGTGCTAAGGAAGGGCAGGTGGAGATAAAATAAATTAAATAGAATCAAGGAACAGATACTGAGCTGTGGTGGGACAGTTAGGAGAAAGCTTAGATTTTGAGAAGGTTTTTAAAGATGGAGCAGTAAGTAGCAGAAATTTCCACAAACTCCATTCCCTTGCCACCGACTCCATCCCTCTCCCTAGCATCTGTCTGAGGCTGAACCAGAATGTTCACAACCTTGGCATCATATTTGACCCCAAAATGAGCTTCCGACTGCATATCCCCGCCATTGCTAAGACGCCTCCTTCAACCTCCGGAACATCGGCCGACTCCACCCCTGCCTCAGCTCATCTGCTGCTGAAACCCTCATCCATGCCTTTGTTACTAAATTGCAAGAAGTACAAGTACATCGCTGTTTCACCTGGAAGGAGTGTTTGGGGCCCAGGGCAGTGGGAAGGGAGGAGGTAAAAGGGCAGTTATTGCATCTCCTGTGCTTGCACGGGACAGTGCTGTGGGAAGGGGAAGTACTTCTTGCAATTTAGTATACTGTATTCGCTGCTCACGATGCGGTCTCCTCTACATTGGGGAGACCAAACACAAATTGGGTGACCGCTTTGTGGAACACCTCCGTTCAGTCCGTAAGTGTGACCCCAAGCTACTGGTCACCTGTCACTTTAATTCTCCGCTCCACTCCTGCTCTGGCCTCTCAGTCATCGGCCTCTTACACTGTTCCAACGAAGCTCAACATAAGCTCAAGGAACAGCACCTCATCTTTCGATTAGGCATTTTACAGCCTTCTGGAATTAACATCGAGTTCAACAATTTCAGACCATAAACTCTGCCCCTAATTTTTCACATGGTAGCTGTTGATGATTCTGCCATTCCCATTTACACCTCTTCTAGACTCATCTTTTGTTTCTTAACTTGTCCCATTACCATCTCCTTTTGCCTTGCACCATCATCCCTTTTGTCATTTAATCTCTCCTGCCTTCCACCCTATCACAGACCTTCCCTTTTGTTCTTTCCTCCCCTCCTCCCTTTCCCTGCCCCTGCACTTGCTTAAAAATCTGTTATATCTCTAACTTTTTCCAGTTCTGCCGAAAGTTCATCGATTTGAAACGTTAACTCTGTTTCTCTCTCCACAGATGCTGCCTGACCTGCGGAGTATCTCCAGCATTTTCTCTTTTTATTACTGTATAATATTTGGACAGCCAGGAAGTTCATGCAATGGCGGGTGCTTAACCACCAGCCAGAAGCTTGTGTGTTGCCTACTTGTTTTCCTCAACTGCAAATGTAATCAGTTCTTGGCTGGTCTGCTGGAAGGGAGTGCCAAGTGGAAGTGAGTTATTCATCTAGGGGGAAAAGATAATTGACATAGTCTGGCTCTTTCCACTTAAGTAATAGTTATACAAATAAAACCTTTTGACTCCAAAAATGCATGATTATGGGTGGTCTGAAGAGGTAAAAACATTAGAGCAAAGCAGCTAGAGAGCTACTTTACTACACACTGATTGACGAGTGTCACTTTGTGTCCGAATAGGAACATGGAAATGTACAGTATCTTTTTTATTCAATATGTGTGGAAAGCTCTAATGGAAAGGCTACTCTCTATCAAAAAACATGGCCCTAAAATTCCACAAGGTGAGTTGTGCTGGATTTGTGCCAATGTGTCAGGAGTTGCACCCGCAGAGCTAAAGCTCCTAGAATTTTGTGGATCAGGTTATTTGCTTATCCAAAGGGGGATTGCTTTCTGACAAAAGGTCATCAACCTGAAACGTTAACTCTGTTTCTCTCTCCACAGATGCTGCCTGACCTGCTGAGTACTTCCAGCATTTTCTGTTTTTATTGGAGAATTGCTACAATTGGTTTCAGCTCTTCTGGGTTAGAGACAGTAAAATTGCCAGGATCCTCATTCCAAGTTTCTATCCAGTGAGGCCAGCTGGAATTGAAGGTAAGGACACGATTTCCCCTTCCTCACAGTTGAATAGCCTGCTGACAGAATACAGATTACTCTGTAGAGATAGTAAAGATAAACTGGGAGGGAGATTAGCCTTTTATGTGAGAGAACTTTATTAAAATGGTGTTACACCAATCTGGTCTGAGGACAGATAAGGGAAAATCCTGTTAATAGGGATGAGGGGAAGGAAACTAACTATGGGTGTTCCATAAACCACCAAGTCAGGTGGAGTAATTGGACCAAGAACTTTGTTGTCAATTAAGGGAAATGTCTATAAAAACAGATGCTGTTGTTATGGCTTCACTTTACCAGGGCTAGATTTGGAAATCTATAGCGATGGCACAGTACTGTGGTCTCGAACCCTGGATCCAAATGAATAGCTGAGTCTAGTGGAGTGCGGCCCAACTGGGGAGACTTGCCATCCGTACCGGTATCACAGCCAACTCAACAATCCAAGGTGGACCCAGCCTCAATTGCTGGATATATGCATGCACTCAAAACCACATCTATCCCAACCTTCATCCAACTCCTGAGACATCACTGCTGGCATTTGTCTGTGGTGTCGTGCCTCTATTTTGCTGGTACTACATATTCAAAACTGATCAGAATCATAAAGGAGGGGAAGGAGCAAGCATTTAGCTTAGCATCCTGAGTACTTGAAGCTGAGACAGCAGATATGAACAGTAATTGTGCAGTGTATTATGAAGGAGTTATAAAATGTCTTTATGCTTTATATAAAAAATATAAAGGATGCAAATAGAGTGAAACATAATGCTGGACATAATGTTATAATGGCCCAGATTTAGTGGTCAGTGGCGAACGACCAGCACCAGCCGTTTATTACACTTACACTTGCCCACAGACGTTCTATGGGCTTCTGCACTGGAAGTTGCAATAATTAGAAATTCAAAACCATGTGGCGCCCTCTACAGAGGATCTGGGCCCTGTGTGAACAGGGCAAGCAACTGTGGATTGCCTTAAGCAATCAGACTGAAGAATCCTTACTGAGGCACACAGTCTGAACCAGGAAGTGTAAGTTAGAATAGTTGTTCTGGACATTATGTGACATTCTGGACATTTTTACATGCAGTAGCACCCTCTGGTGGTGGTTATTGTGTTAGCAGTGTGTTTGTATGAAACAGAGGTCATTTGACCTTTGTTCCTTTCTTCCTGTGTGAGGTCATTTGACCTTTGTTCCTTTCTTCCTGTGAGAGGTCATTTGACCTTCGTACCTTTCTTCCTGTGTGACTCAGGAAGCAGAATTCCAGGAAGTAGAATTCCAGGAAGAACCTGGCAGTAATGGAGGATTCCATAAGGGTTTCACAATCCAATGTAATCTGATTTCATATGTTAGGCCAAGCGCAATATCTGTGAGTATCTTTGTTTGTTAGCATAATAGCAACGTTGTCAGAGTTGTATTTTGACAATAATATGTTTATAAAAAGTAATTGTTGATAGTTACAGAAGTGAGTCCAAATGTTAGTTAGTTATACAATTAGTCTATTCTACTGTTGTAAATATGTTTATATCTTATGTAATATCGAATGTATAGTACTCAGTTTATGTACAAAACATACTTTATCTTTGTTTACAGTTTCACAAAAATTGTTCAAGTAAAGGCTTCAAACAGCGAAACGGCTTCACAAGGAATTATTTTGAATAAGTGTTTAACTTGCTGGATAACTAGATAGGAGCACGTCTAGCATGGCCAGTACAGTGAAAAGATATCAGTAAAAAGATATCAGTGAAAAGATTGCAATACGGCTAGCTGTGAAGAGCGGAGCCACAGGTACTCAGAGTGAGTCTTAACCTCGTAGACCACACCTACCTCACATCAACATGTCAGAAGATAATAACGAAAATGCTTTGCAGCAAGTAGAAGACCTTAAACTGGCAGACGAAACTGTAGAACGTGACAATCGGTCTATAAGCTCCGGTTACTACAGATCGCAAGTTGGTTCACGGTCATCGGGTGGTTCTAGAGTAAGCATAGCCATCGCCAGAGCACGGGCTAAGCTAGTGGCAGCTCAAGCCAGAGCTGCACATGCGAACAGTGAAATAGAAATAAAAGTAAGACAGGCCCGTCTCCAAGCTGAACTCCAGGCTGAACAGGCCCGACACCAAGCTGACCTGGCCCGTCACCAGGTTGAACGACAAGCTGAACAGGCCCGTCTCCAAGCCACATTAGACGCTCTGCAGCAACAAAAAGAGATAGATGCTGCATTAGCCGAGACACAAGTATTCGAGGCAATTTTGGAGGGAGCTGTTCCCGAGACAGCTTACAAACCTTTAATTCCCGCTTCATGGCAGAGTCCACGACAGCGCACCATAGATTACGTGAGCGATCATGCCGACATACAGTTTACAGGAGAAAGGGATGAAGGCCCGCACATCTCTACAGACGCAAGCACTTCGTATAACATGCCCCAAGTTGCCAACCAAGGTCAAAGCAGACGGCGTGCCTCAAGCCGCAGAGTCTCCCCCAGCAGAACGGAAGACACTGTGCAGAGGAATAGGACGCTGAATAGAGAAAGTCAGAGGCAAATCCCCTCTCTGTTCCTTGAGACCCCCAACAGAGCCCCTAGCCAAGGCAACCCTGGCATAGGTCCCAGCACCTACGACCTTGCCAAATACCTTGCACGCACCCAGCTGGTGACTTCGGGGTTAATCAAGTTTGATGACAGGCCGGAGAATTATCGGGCTTGGAAGTCCTGCTTCCACGATGCCATATCGGGCTTAGACCTGTCGGCAGGAGAAGAGCTCAGCCTCATTATCAAATGGCTCGGCCCAGAGTCCGCTGGACAGGCCTGTAGGATAAAAGCGGCCAATGTGGGACAGCTGTCAGAGGGGTTGGAGAAGGCTTGGGCGAGGCTGGAAGAAAGCTACGGCTCGCCCGAAGCCATTAAAAGGGCTCTCTTTGACAGGTTGGAGAACTTTCCGAGGTTGACGAGTAAGGAACCCCAGAAGCTCCGCGACCTTGGAGATCTGCTGTCGGAACTCGAAGCCGCAAAGCAGGACGGCTACCTACCCGGTCTATCGTACTTAGACACTTCCAGAGGGGTAAGTCCCATCATTGAGAAGCTTCCATTTAACCTGCAGGAGAAGTGGATAACGTTTGGATCAAAGTTCAAGCTAAAGCACAACGTGGCGTTCCCACCATTCTCTGCGTTCGTTAAATTCATCCGTAAAGAAGCCAAAGCCAGGAACGACCCCAGCCTCAACTTCTCCTCCCACCCAGCACTTGCCAGAAGAGACAAGTTCGACAGACATGGAAAGACACCAAAATCTGTCCACAAAATGCAAGTGTCCTCAACTGAGAACACAAAGATTCAGAAGAAATCTGAGGATATGAGCAAACAATGCCCCATCCACAACAAGCCCCATCCTTTAAAGAAGTGCAGAGGCTTCAGGGAGATGTCCCTGGAAGATCGGAAACAAAATCTCCAAGAGAACTCTATATGTTTCAAGTGCTGCTCTTCCACGAGCCATCTCGCCAAGAACTGCAAGGTAGATGCAAAATGCACTGAATGTGAAAGTGATCAGCACGTTTCAGCACTGCACCCAGGCCCAGCTCCTTGGAAATCAGAGTTGCCTCCTCCCGCTTCAGAGCACGGAGGGGAGAGAGAGGGAGCTGCTGGTCCGGAGATTACATCCAGGTGCACCGAGGTGTGTGGAGAAGGAGTGAGCGCAAGAGCATGCTCCAAGATACGCCTCGTTAATGTGTACCCTGTAGGATGTCGCCAGGAATCTGAAAAGATGAAAGCACACTTCCTAGAATTTGTCAAGAAAATGCTTGTCAACGATCATGCAGAGATAGTTCCTCCACTCCAGGAAGGCCAAGAGTGTTGGTACCTCCCTTCCTTCGGAGTCTATCACCCCAAAAAGCCGGAACAGATCCGCGTGGTGTTTGACTCCAGTGCACCATATCAGGGAGTCTCTCTCAACGACGTACTCCTCACAGGGCCCGATCTTAACAACAGCCTCTTGGGAGTGCTCATGAGATTCAGGAAAGAGCCTGTCGCCATCACTGCCGATATCCAGCACATGTTTCATTGCTTCGTGGTGAGAGAAGACCACAGAGACTTCCTCCGCTTCCTCTGGTATCGGGACAATGACCCCAATAGAGACATTGTGGACTACAGAATGCATGTCCATGTCTTTGGGAATAGCCCATCCCCTGCTGTCGCCATATACGGACTAAGGAGGGCTGCCAAGGAAGACAACAACTTTGGCAGTGATGTGAGAGGGTTCATCGAACGAGAGTTCTACGTCGACGACGCACTGAAGTCATTCCCGACCGAAGCAGAGGCCATCAGTACCCTCGGACGAGCCCAGGAACTACTTGCACTATCCAACCTCAAGCTGCATAAGATAGCCTCTAACAGACCAGCAGTGATGGAGGCATTCCCCCCTGAAGATCGTGCTAAGGACGTCAAAGACCTAGACCTCTTCACTGATGACTTCCCCCTACAGCGTAGCCTAGGGGTGTTGTTGAACATAGCAATAGACACGTTCACGTTCCAAGTCCTAGACGCCAAGAAACCCTTCACACGTAGAGGAGTGCTCTCTACAGTCAACAGCCTATACGACCCACTCGGCTTCTTAGCCCCTGTCACCATACAAGGCAGGCTGCTCCTCAGGGAACTCTCCACACGCGCTGAAGAGTGGGATTCACCTCTCCCTGAAGAGATGGAAGCAGAGTGGGACAGATGGAGAGACTCACTCCAAGACTTACAGGAGATCCGAATACCTCGCTGCTATTCGTCTTTCTCTCCCTTAAATGCCCAATTCAAAGAGCTTTGTGTCTTTGCAGACGCATCCGCTAAGGCCATTGTAAGTGTGGCTTATCTGAAGGTCACCACTCAAGAAGGACAAAGCAAAATCGGCTTCGTCTTTGATAGAGGCAAGTTGGCGCCCCAGCCAGACCTCTCCATACCCAGATTGGAACTGTGCGTAGCAGAACGCAACCTACCTCCTCACAGCAGTCTACGGAAGCTGCATCCTATCATCGACACCGACAGACCGTCTCCGAGGTGGTTCTTCTTTTGTCGCCAGAGGACTCCAGTGACAAGTAGAGTTCGGATTATGTGGAGTCGTTAATGGCCCCAGACGGGGAGTGTTCTGGACATTATGTGACATTCTGGACATTTTTACATGCAGCAGCACCCTTGGTGGTGGTTATTGTGTTAGCAGTGTGTTTGTATGAAACAGAGGTCATTTGACCTTTGTTCCTTTCTTCCTGTGTGAGGTCATTTGACCTTTGTTCCTTTCTTCCTGTGAGAGGTCATTTGACCTTCGTACCTTTCTTCCTGTGTGACTCAGGAAGCAGAATTCCAGGAAGTAGAATTCCAGGAAGAACCTGGCAGTAATGGAGGATTCCATAAGGGTTTCACAATCCAATGTAATCTGATTTCATATGTTAGGCCAAGTGCAATATCTGTGAGTATCTTTGTTTGTTAGCATAATAATAGCAACATTGCCGGGTAGTATTTTGACAATAATATGTTTATAAAAAGTAATAGTTGATAGTTACAGAAGTGAGTCCAAATGTTAGTTAGTTATACAATTAGTCTATTCTACTGTTGTAAATATGTTTATATCTTATGTAATATCGAATGTATAGTACTCAGTTTATGTACAAAACATACTTTATCTTTTTTTACAGTTTCACAAAAATTGTTCAAGTAAAGGCTTCAAACAGCGAAACGGCTTCACGAGGAATTATTTTGAATAAGTGTTTAACTTGCTGGATAACTAGATAGGAGCACGTCTAGCGCGGCCAGTACAATAGTTAATTCAATGCCAAATCATGTACAGTAAGCAAAATAAAGAGAGGGAAAGAAAGATGGGATTAAGAGAGATAAAAGAGACAGAACAAAAAAGTAAAGAAAACATTATTACTGGAATGGAGAAGCCCTAACTTTAACTCATGTGTTTTGTGGGTGTCTATAATGCGAGTATCCAACTTCACACTGTTGCATGTACTTCAATGCCGAGTCTCTGGGCGAGATACCGGTAGAGTGAAGCTTCAGGAGGAGAAGGGCAACTTGGACAGTAACTTCCTGATTTCTGCATTTAACTGTGCCAGATATTGCTGTTTGATTTTCTCTTTAATAACAGTGAGCGCTGATAGCCAATGTTAAATGGTTAAATGTTAATTAACCTTAGTAACAGTGGCCATAATATGGTGGGGTTTATAGTTAGGCTTATGATAGAAAATAAAATAAATAGAATCAATCGACTTTTGAAAAGCAAATTTCGAAGGGAGTGGTGAGCTCAGGAAATTGGATTTGGTAGCATCATTAGAAGGAAAAGCATGAAGAAAAGTGAAGGTGGATAGTAAGAAAAATTTAAGGAAGACTTAGATGTTTGAGTGAGTGGATGACTGAGGGGTGTTAGTTTTTGGAACCGGGCAGATGGAGTCTTCTCCAGTCCTGTACTTGCCTTCATTTACGCCATTTCTTCCGGGTTTCTGCGAATCTTCCGCCAAAGTTACGGCAGATGGGCACGGGAACCCCTGTAGAAATTTACACCCTATGTTTGCAAGGTGCAACAAGTTCATCACTGCCCCTGTTGAAAGGAGGTATCAGCTGTACAGGGCACAGAACTTATGTGGGCATCAGGGCTTCTCATCAACCCTATGGCCTAAATCAACAGAAAGGGCTTCCATTCAATGAATGTTCAGGTTGTATCTGATCACAGAAACATCATAACGCAAGTCCAAGAAGTGCCTAATTAATCCGTACTAGTGTGTTTCACATTCTTTAATGCCATCATGTAAATTGTTGGCCATTTTCCAATAATAACCAGCACCTGGGACTTGACAGGTGTACAGGTAATCCCAGGAATCCACGGTACCACAATTATTTGAAGGCTCACATAGAATGGACAGATGGCTGCTGGGAAACCCAGGCTATCCTCTACAACCATGGCTGCTAACCCACTGAGAAACCCTCAAATAGCAATGGAATGGAGATACAATGAAATACATGCCTCAATGAGAATTACTGTTGAGCACACCAATCAAATACTAAAGCAAACATTCTGCTGCTTGAACCTGGCATTGTCCTCTGCAGCCAAGAAAAGGTGTCCAAAATTATTACGGTCTGCTTCATGTTAACATAGAAACATAGAAACATAGAAGATAGGAGCAGGAGTAGGCCATAGGATATCTCCTCTGGGCTGGAGAGAAACTTGGAGTGGGAGGGGGAGGATCCAGTTGTCGTGGTCCATGTTGGTACCAACGACATAGATAGGATAAGGAAAGAGGTTCTGCTGAGGGAGTATGAGCAGCTAGGGGCCAAATTAAAAAGCAGAACCACAAGGGTAATAATCTCTGGATTACTACCTGAGCCACGAGCAAATTTGGCTAGGGTAAATAAAATCAGAGAGGTAAATGCGTGGCTCAAAGACTGGTGTGGGAGAAATGGGTTTTGCTTCTTGGGACACTGGCACCAGTACTGGGACGGGAGAGAGCTGTTCCCTTGGGGCGGACTTCACTTGGCCAGTGCTGGGACTAGAATCCTGGCGAATCGAATAACTAGGGCTGTAGAGAGGGCTTTAAACTAATTAGTGGGGGGGAGGTTTCAAGAGAGCGAAAAATAAAAATGTCAGCAGAGAAGGCAATAGAGCAAGGTAGCAGTGGGGGAATTAAAAACCAGAGCTTGTCAGGAAGGGACAGAATATATAAAGATAAAGGTAAAGTAGTAAAGGGGGTAAAAGCACAAATAAATTGTCACAAAACATATTTAAAAGTTCTTTATCTGAATGCACGCAGCATTTGTAACAAAATAGATGAGTTGACGGTACAAATAACTACACATGGGTATGATCTGGTGGCCCATACAGAAACATGGCTGCAAGGTGACCATGACTGGGAACTAAACATCCAGGGGTATTTGACTATTCAGAAGGACAGACAGGAAGGAAAGGGAGGTGGGGTGTTAATAAAGGATGGAATCACTGCAATAGTGAGAAATTATATTGGGTCAAAGGATCAGGATAGGGAAACAATTTGGGTGGAGATAAGGAATAATAAGGGGAAAAAGTCACAAGTGGGCATAGTCTATAGGTCTCCTAACAGTTGCAACTCTATTGGTCGGAGTATAAATCAGGAAATAGTTGGGGCTTGTAATAAGGGAACAGCTATAATCATGGGAGATTTTAACTTTCATATTGACTGGACAAATCAGATTGGGCAGGGCAGCCTTGAGGAAGAATTCATAGAGTGCATTAGGGACAGGTTCCTTAAGCAGTATGTTACTGAACCAACCAGAGGGCAGGCAATCTTAGATCTGGTCCTGTGTAATACGATAGGATTAATAAAAAATGTGCTAGTAAAGGATCCCCTTGGAATGAGTGACCATAACATGGTTGAATTCCAAATTCAGTTGGAGGGTGAGAGAGTTGGATCTCAAACCAGCGTACTAAGCTTAAATAAAGGAGACTATGAAGGTATGAGAGCAGAGTTGACTAAAGTGGACTGGGAAAATAGATTAAGGTGTAAGACGGTACATGAGCAGTGGTGTACATTCAAGGAGATATTTCACAACTTTCAAGAAAAATATATTCCACTGAGGAAAAAGTGGCATACAAGAAAAGACAGCCATCCGTGGCTAAGTAAAGTAATAAAGGATAGTATCCGACTGAAAACAAGGGCATATAAAGTAGCCAAATCTAGTGGGAGGATAGAAGACTGGGAAGCATTTAAAAGCCAGCAAAGAATAACTAAAAGATTAATTAAGAAAGGGAAGGTAGATTATGAAAGTAAACTAGCAAAAAATATAAAAACAGATAGCAAGAGTTTCTACAGTTATATAAAAAGAAAAAGGGTGGCTAAAGTGAATGTTGGTCCCTTAGAGGACGAGACCGGGAAATTAGTAGTGGGGAACATGGAGATGGCAAAAACGCTGAACAAATATTTTGTATCAGTCTTTACAGTAGAGGACACTAAAAATATCCCAACACTGGACAAACAGGGGGCTATAGGGGGGGAGGAGCTAAACACGATTAAAATCACTAAGGAGATGGTACTCGGTAAGATAATGGGACCAAAGGCGAATAAATCCCCTGGACCTGATGGCTTACATCCTAGGGTCTTGAGAGAAGTAGCGGTAGGGATTGCGGATGCATTGGTGGTAATTTTCCAAAACTCCCTGAATTCAGGAAAGGTCCCAGCAGATTGGAAAACTGCTAATGTAACACCCTTATTTAAAAAGGAAAGTAGACAAAAGGCTGGAAACTATAGACCAGTTAGCCTAACATCTGTGGTTGGTAAAATGTTGGAGTCCATTATTAAGGAAGCAGTAACAGGACATTTGGATAAGCATAATTTAATCGGACAGAGTCAGCATGGTTTTATGAAGGGGAAGTCATGTTTGACAAATTTGCTTGAATTTTTTGAGGACGTAACAAACAGAGTGGATAAAGGGGAACCAGTGGATCTGGTGTATTTAGACTTCCAAAAGGCATTTGACAAGGTGCCACATAAAAGATTACTGCACAAGATAAAAAATCACGGGATTGAGGGTAATATACTGGCATGGGTGGAAGATTGGCTATCTAACAGAAAACAGAGAGTTGGGATAAATGGTTCATTCTCGGGTTGGCAATCAGTGACTAGTGATGTTCCGCAGGGGCCAGTGCTGGGACCCCAACTCTATATTAACGATTTGGAGGAGGGGACCAAGTGCAACATATCCAAGTTTGCCGACGATACAAAGATGGGAGGGAAAGCAGTGAGTGAGGAGGACATAAAAAACCTGCAAAAGGACATAGACAGGCTAAGTGAGTGGGCAGAAATTTGGCAGATGGAATATAATGTTGGAAAGTGTGAGGTTATGCACTTTGGCAGAAAAAATCAAAGAGCAAGTTATTATCTAAATGGAGAGAAACTGCAAAGTGCTACAGTACAAAGGGATCTGGGGGTCCTGGTGCATGAAACACAGAAGGTTAGTATGCAGGTACAGCAGGTGATCAGGAAGGCCAATGGAATCTTGGCTTTTATTGCAAGGGGGATGGAGTATAAAAGCAGGGAAGTCTTGCTTCAGTTATACAGGCTACTGGTGAGGCCACACCTGGAATACTGCGTACAGTTTTGGTTTCCATATTTAAGAAAAGATATACTTGCTCTTGAGGCAGTTCAGAGAAGGTTCACTCGGTTGATTCCGGAGATGAGGGGGTTGACTTATGAGGAAAGGTTGATTAGGTTGGGCCTCTACTCATTGGAATTCAGAAGAATGAGAGGCGATCTTATCGAAACATATAAGATTGTGAGGGGGCTTGATCGGGTGGATGTGGGGAGGATGTTTCCACTGATGGGTGAGACTGGAACTAGGGGGCATAATCTTAGAATAAGGGGCTGCCGTTTCAAAACTGAGATGAGGAGAAACTTCTTCACTCAGAGGGTAGTAAATCTATGGAATTTGCTACCCCAGAGAGCTGTGGAAGCTGCAACATTAAATAAATTTAAAACGGAGATAGACAGTTGATAAGGGAATTAGGGGTTACGGGGAGCGGGCAGAGAAGTGGATGTGAGTCTAGGTTCGGATCAGCCATGATCCTATTGAATGGCGGAGCAGGCCCGAGGGGCCGTATGGCCTACTCCTGCTCCTACTTCTTATGTTCTTATGTTCATTCGGCCCCTTGAGTCTGCTCCGCCATTCAATGCGATCACGGCTGATCATTCTAATTCAATACCCTACCCCTGCTTTCTCCCCATATCCCTTGATCCCCTTAGCCTTAAGGAATATATCTAACTCCTTCTTGAATATATTTAATGAATTGGCCTCAACTGCCTTCTGTGGTAGAGAATTCCACAGGTTCACCACTCTCTGGGTGAAGAAACTCCTCCTCATCTCAGTCCTAAATGGCTTACCCCTTATCCTTAGAACCCCTGGTTCTGGACTCCCTCGCCATCGGGAACATCCTTCCTACATCTAGTCTGTCTAGTCCTGTTAGAATTTTATAAGTTTCAATGAGATCCCCTCTCATTCTTCTAAACTCTAGCGAATATAAGCCTAATCGACCCTGTCTCTCTTCATACGTCATTCCTGCCATCCCAGGTATCAGTCTGGTGAATCTTCACTGCACTCCCTCCATGGCAAGAACATCCTTCCTCAGATAAGGTGACCAAAACTAGACACAATACTCAAGGTGTGGTCTCACAGGCCCTGTACAACTGCAGCAGGACATCCTTGCTCCTGTACTCGAATCCTCTCGCTATGAAGGCTGACATACCAGTTGCCTTCTTAACCGCCTGCTGCACCTGCTTAACTTCAGCGACTGGTGCACAAGGAAACCCAGGTCTCGTTGCACTTCCCCTTTTCCCAATCTATTGCCGTTCAGATAATAATCTCCCTTCCTGTTTTTGCCACCAAAGTGGATAACCTCGCATTTATCCACATTATACTGCATCTGCCATGCATCTGCCCAATCACCCAACCTGACCAAATCATATTGGTGTTTCTCTGCATCCTCCTCACAGCACACATGCCCACCCAGCTTTGTGTCATCTGCAAACTTGGCGATATTACATATAGTTCACTCGTCTAGATCATTAATATATATTGTGAATAACTGGGGTCCTAGCACCGATCCCTGCGGTACCCCACTAGTCACTGCCTGCCACTTGGAAAAAGACCCATTTATTCCAACTCTTTGCTTCTTGTCTGCCAACCAGTTCTCTATCCAAGTCAGTACCTTACCCCCAATCTCATGTGCTTTAACTTTGCATGCTAATCTCTTATGCGGGACCTTATCGAAAGCCTTCTGAAAGTCCAAATACACCACATCCACTGGTTCTCCCTTATCTATTCTACCAGTTACATCCTCAAAAAATTCCAGTAGATTAGCCAAGCATGATTTACCTTTGGTAAATCCATGTTGACTTTGTCCAATTCTGTCACTGTTTTCCAAGTGCTCTGCTATTACATCTTTTATAATGGACTCTAGCATTTTCCCCACTACCGATGTCAGGCTTACCGGTCTATAATTCCCTGTTTTCTCTGGAGCACATTTTTCGAATACTGGGGTTACATTAGCTACCTTCCAATCCATGGGAACTGTTCCAGGGTCTATAGAATTTTGGAAGATGACCAGCAATGCATCTACTAATTCTCGGGCCACTTCCTTAAGCACCCTAGGATGTAGATTATCAGGCCCTGGGGATTTATTGGACTTCAATCCCGTCAATTTCCCTAACACCATTTCCCTACAAATACTGATTTCATTCAATTCCTCCCTCTCATTAGACCCTATGTTCCCTGACATCTCTGGCAGGTTATTTGTGTCCCCCTTTGTGAAGACAGAACCAAAGTATGTATTTAATTGGTCTGCCATTTCTTTGTTCCCCATTATAAATTCCCCTGATTCTGACTGCAAGGGACCTACGCTTGACTTCACCAATCTTTTTCTCTTCACATATCTATAGAAGCTTTTACAGTCAGTTTTTATTTTTCCTGAAAGCTTACTCTCATACTCTATTTTCCCTCTCTTAATTAATCCCTTTGTCCTCTTTTGCTGAATCCTGAACTGCTCCCAATCCTTAGGTTTGCTGCTTTTTCTGGCCAATTTATATGTCCTCTCCTTGGATCTTATGCTATCCCTAATTTCCCTTGTTAGCCACGGTTGTCACCTTTTTTGTTTTATTTTTATGCGAAGCAGGGATGAACAAATTCAGTAGTTCATTCAAGCGATCTTTAAATGTTTGCCATTGCCTATCCACCATCAACCCTTTAAGTAACGTTCCCCAATCCATCCTAGCCAACTCGCGCCTCATACCATTGTAGTTTCCTTTATTTAAATTCAGCACTCTAATCTCTGAGTCAACTACTTCACTCTCCATCTTAATGAAGAATTCTATCATATTATGATCGCTCCTCCCCAAGGGGCCTCACACAAGATTGCTAATTAATCCTTTCTCATTTCATAATACCCAGTCTAAGATGGCCTGATCTGTAGTTGGTTCTTCGGCATATTGGTCCAGGAAACCATCCCGTACACACTCTAGGAATTCCTCCTCCACAGTATTGTTACTAATTTGGTTAGCCCAATCTATATGTAGATTAAAGTCACCCATGATAACTGCTGTGCCCTTACTGCACGCGACTCTAATTTCCCATTTAATGCCATCCCCAACCTCAGCATTACTGTTTGGGGGTCTATATACAACTCCCACTGACGTTTTCTGCCCCTTGGTATTTCTCAGCTCTACCCATACAGATTCCACATCATCAGAGCTAATAGCCTTCCTTACTATTGTGTTAATCTCCTCTTTTACCACCACCTCCTTTTCCTTTTTGCCTGTCCTTCCTGAATATTCAATACCCCTGGATGTTGATTTCCCAGCCTTGGTCACCTTGAGCCATGTCTCCATAATCCCAATTATATCATATCTATTTACATCTATTTGCGCAGCTAATTCATCCACCTTATTACGAATACTCCTCGCATTAAGGCACAAAGCCTTCACGCTTGTTTTTTTTAACACTCTTAGACCTTTTAGAATTGTTTACTGTGGCCATGTTTGATTTACACCCTTAATTTCTCTGACTTCCACTTTTGCTTTTCTCCTTCCTGTCTTTTGCTTCTATCCTTGCTTCCCTTTCCCCTGTCTCCCTGCACAGGTTCCCAACCCCCTGCCATTTTAGTTTAAACCCTCCCCAACAGCACTAGCAAACACTCCCCCTAGGACATCGGTCCCAGTCCTACCCAGATGCAAACCGTCCAGTTTGTACTGGTCCCACCTCCCCCAGAACCAGTTCCAATGTCCCAGGAATTTGAATCCCTCCCCCTTGCACCATTCCTCTAGCCACGTATTCATCTGAAATATCCTTCTATTTCTACCCTGACTAGGACGTGGTACTGTCAGCAATCCTGAGATTACTACCTTTGAGGTCCTATTTTTTAATTTACCTCCTAACTCCCTATATTCAGCTTTTGGGACCTCATCCTGTTTTTTACCTATATCGTTGGTACCTATATGCACCACGACAACTGGCTGTTCACCCTCCCCCTCCAGAATGCCCTGCAGCTGCTCCGAGACATCCTTGACCCTTGCACCAGGGAGGCAACATACCATCCTGGAGTCTCGTTTACGGCCGCAGAAATGCCTATCTGTTCCCTTTACAATAGAATCCCCTATCACTATAGCTATCCCACTTTTTTTCCTCCCGTCCTGTGCAGCAGAACCACCCATGGTGCCAGGAAGTTGGCTGCTGCTGCCTTCCCTCGATAAGCCATCTCCCTCAACAATATCCAAAGCGGTATATCTGTTTGCGAGAGGGATGGCCACAGGGGACACCTGCACTACCTGCCTGTGCCTACTACTCTGCCTGGCGGTCACCCATTCCCTTCCTGCCTGTGCAGCCTTTACCTGCGGTGTGACCAACTAATTGTGATATCCATGTCGTCCTCAGCATCGCGAATGCTACAGTATGTATCCATTCGCAGCTCCAGCGCCGCAATGCAAAGAGCAGCAAGTATGCAGCAGGATGAAGAGGAGGCCCGGGTACTGCAATAGCAAATGAGGAGGATGAGGAAATGGAGGAAGCAGATGTGCGGCCTGGAAGATTGGTGTAGCAGTCACATTTAGATCTGCTTTCATTCATTTCCAGATCTGGCCCCCTGCACAAGTATAGCAGACAAAACCCCCAGGGTATCCTGAAGCAACATGCTGTACATTACCATCACAATCCCACCATAAATTGTTACCTTAATGTGACCCTTTCCAACTGTCTGCACTATAGGAAAATAAAGTGCTCAATATTTATTAAATGCTATTTACAGTATGAAGTGCTTCTAGTGCCTATCACTGTGCTTCCTATTGGTGACTCTCTAAAATATGCCTCGCCTACTTCCTAACCTAGCATTCTCAACTGAGTTAGAAGGTTATGGGTTCAAGTACCTGGCAAAAGATGAGAGTTACGGTGTTTGAAACTAGGTTGACATCCAGCAGGATACTCGCTTCTGATGGGAGTGGAGTGGCTCCTCTCATCATACCCAGAACGAGACCAATGCTCTGGCCTCTGAATACTGGGTTGACATCCAGTGGGGTACTCTGCTTTCACAGAAAGTTGGCTTCTTCTCAAAAAAAATTCAGCCTCCTTCGTTGCACTTCTGGGCACGATCTCTATGGTGTCATCAATAACTTTGGAATGCTTATGTTCCTAGGCTTTATTTTCTCCCCACAACTGTGGCAATGTTTTCTAAAGTTAGCCACAGCAAAAAATTCCCTCCCTTCAATTATAAGCAATAGCCCTTTAAGACATTGCTGCCTTATTGGATTCCGCCCTCCCGCCCCCCCCAACATCAGCCAATTGCACTGTCAACCTTTTTTCATGTGCAAGGAGGCTGTTAAAGTGAGTAGAAAGAGCTAACTGTGCAAAATTTGG
Source organism: Somniosus microcephalus (assembly GCF_052327205.1). Taxonomy (NCBI): domain Eukaryota; kingdom Metazoa; phylum Chordata; class Chondrichthyes; order Squaliformes; family Somniosidae; genus Somniosus; species Somniosus microcephalus. The sequence goes on along the minus strand of NC_140987.1, from coordinate 186,163,751 downwards.
TGATGCCAACCATCCTTGCTGCCAGTACAGGTGTGCCCATATATATAGTGTATAAAGGTGCAGCCCCAATTTTGCTGCCATTGCAAAATCAGGGCAACATGAAATCAAAATAAGAGCTGCACAAGAGGTTAGTCAGCGCCTGAAAATGAAACCTAGGTTAACATTTTAGGTAGGACCTTTGAGATGCTGACCAATTTGCTGTTTATTGCCAGCATTTTATATATTTATATTTCATTTTCAGCATTTGTTGAACCTGGTTTTAGAACAAACTCCAGATGTTGAAGATAACACCTTGAGAGCACCGCAGTACTGTTACTGGTAAAATATCTATCAGATCTGTAGGAGGGCAGAGAGCCCCTAGATTCTCAGATGCAGCTGTGAAAGTGCAACTAAATGAAGCAAGACAGAAGGAAGCCCAGTTTGGCATAGAGTGATCCAGAGCCTCAATGAGAGCAATACAGAGGCAATGGATGGTGGTGGCCAAGGCACTGACTGCCAATTCTAACAATGCATGCATAGCCAACTAGTGTCAGAAAAGGCTTATCCAATCTGGCCACACCTTCCGAAAATGTACTGTACTTAGTATGCCTTCCACTAACTGTGTAAGGGGAGGTTAAAGTACTCAAATTTCTTCTGATCAATGACCAGGATGCAGTGCAGTGGGTTTTAAACCCCCCAGCCTTTATTGCAAGTGTTCTTTCACTGATAGTCTTGTATGGATTCACCCCACTAACAACCTCACATAGAATGTAGTGGGTAATTTTGAAAGTCTGTGCTGCCATCAGACACTGCTCTGCCAGCACCACAAATCAGAAACTTGGGTTCACACTGCCATTGATTTTCCAACCAGAAAGGTAGTGTACACCAAAATGTCCAATTTGCATTGCCAGTGGCCTATGTGGACTCATAAATACCCCTATTGTTGCTTGGTAAATGAAACACATTATGCTTACATCCAAGTTTTAATGCAGGTCACGGTCAAAACAGGTGGCAAGAGGGATGTATGGGAGGAAAATTAGGGCTTCCTCCATTGGCATTTGCATGCAGTGTGCAGGGAGAGGCGTGCAACGGCAGCCCCAGAATTAAACTCAAAGTCAGGTCGGGGAGGCAGTTGATGCCCACGAGCTGGAGAGCTGAGACTGATCTCCCATGTCAAAAGTCTGAGCTAAGTTCAAAGACAAATTTAGGACCGATATCAGGAAGTTCTTCTTCAGGCAAAGAATTATCAATACACGGAATTAACTTCTAGACAGTAGGAGGTGGATTAACATGGGCGGAATCACTTTTCTCATCTGTAATAACTTGTGATTAGTCTGTACAAAGTAGTTTAATTACTAATTTTTGCCTTTCAAACCATTCTCAATGTATTCTCCAGCAAACAATTTACTAAGATTGGGATTAGCTGTTAGACCTGGGCTACATCAACTGCAGAGCGTAAGAACTGTAGATTTCTGTAAACATTTTGTTTAACAAAACTGTTGATAAGCTACTTCAGTGAGAGAAAGGAGTTTTTTTTTAAATTCGTTTTTATGGCATGTGGGCATTGCTGGCAAGGCCAGCATTTATTGTCCATCCCCAATTGCACTCAAGAAGGTGGTAGTGAGCTACCTTCTTGAACTGCTGCAGTCCGTGGGGTGAAGGAAATCTCACAGTGCTGTTAGGTAGGGAGTTCCAGGATTTTGACCCAGCGACGATGAAGTCAGGCTGATGCGTGACTTGGAGGGGAACTTGGAGGTGGTGGCGTTCCCATGTGTCTGCTGCCCTTGTCCTTCTAGGTGGAAGAAGTCACGGGTTTGGGAGGTGCTGCTGAAGAAGCCGTAGCGAGTTGCTGTCGTTCATCTTGTAGATGGTACACACTGCAGCCATCTCCAGTTAGAGAAAGCCTCAAGTGGAACAAGGCATTAGTTATTGATTTGTTTAAATTATGAAACACTTTGCAAATGGTTTGATTGAACACACTGTACATTTATACATGGCCTAAACTCTTGTTATAAAATAGTGTAGCATTCGATTTGTGAGCATCTATTAAACAGATATCATCGGCAACCTTTCTGTTTAATTAAGACTTAACAGTTAAAATGCAAAAAAACAATTTAGGCACTATTAAATGTATTAGCATAGAACAGTATAAGTAAAATGCAATGCTGTTCTACCATGGTGTCAAAGTGACAATTTAAGTAAAAAGGGAACTCATTTTATTGCTGTAGTAAATAGGTTAAACATTTGAACTGAAAATGTATGAGGACTGGATGGTGAAGCAGATTAAACACTGTCCACTGACTTCTAGAACCTGGCCTCAAATCCAGCCCAGACTAATGGGGTAACTGTCTCCTCTCTCTGTCGCTGCCTGAAAAGCTCAGCCTGAAAAGAAGTTTGGCTGCTATCACCCCAGTTTATACCAGGTGCAGGCCTACATCACAAAACTGCCCCCAATTCAGCAATAATCATATTCTTACTGGAACATGACACAGGGACGTCTGGTATGGGAAATAGAAACACAAGTGTTGCAGTTATGGGTGGGGGCAAGAGGTCATACTGTTCAAAAAAAGTTCAGCTATAGCATACTGTTAAGGCAGAATAGAAGCTTCACTCTGCAGTTAACTGTGCTATAAACAACCTGTAAATACTTACGACTAACACTGGTACTTGGAATGTGAAAGCATTTCATTCCTCAGCACTAATGTCCCTCATCTTCACTACCACAAAGAATTATAAAGCTTTGAAATATTGGGCAAATGGTGACAATGATGAAATTGTTAGCTTAGTTGAAAACCAAACAGCAATGAGCTAATTAAACAGAATTACTTCAATTGTGGTGGATCCAGTACATCAAAATATAGAGATTTGATTTGATTTGAATCAATAAACATCCCATCGAGGTTTGGCATATAAAACATTAAAGGAAGGTAGTGAACTTATAGCATACAATTTAAAATAACAGCTTATATTGATACAATGTCACAGTGGATCCATACATTTTTCCAAAATATCTCTATTACAGGATTCACCAATTTAACATTCTAACCATGGGCTTTATGATTAACTAGATGTATAGGAACGCAAATCTTTAAAATCAGTCTGAAATTCTCCATCAGTTAGATTAAACATTGAATTAAAAACTTTATTTTCCACTGTACTGTATAATTTATTTTTATATAGCCAGGAAATTTCATCAATTCCAAAACACAGAAATCACCACAAAATTAGTTTTCACCAATTCATTTTCCATTATATTCATTTAAACATAGCTTCTTGGGACTTTAGAGCTTCCACAGGCCCCTTCTAACCCCAAAAGCTTTGTGCATCAGTGCTCCATTGAATGGTCTGCATGTTTTCTCGGCGCTGTTTGGTGTAGACGTTGGCCTCTCCCTTCTGTAAACGTCTTCTGATTGTCGCCTTCTGCTGTTTTGTCAGTTGTTGTTTAACTTTCCGTTTGATCACATCCTAAAATAGCAAACAATCTGAAATTAAATTCAAAGCAAATCGACAACAGTAGATCATACAACAATTAGAAACATTATCTGTTGATTTCAAGTAAAGTCTGGAGGTAACAAAGGCATGGATGAAGGTTTCCACAGCAGATGAGCTGAGGCAGGGTTGGAGTTGTATGGAGGTGGAAGTAGGCAGTCTTGGTGATGGAGCGGATGTGGTTAGAAGCTCATCTTGGGGTCAAACACAACACCAAGGTTGAAAACGGTCAGGTTCAGCTTCAGACAGTTGCCAGGGATGGAAATGGTGGCCAGGGAATGGAGTTTATGGTGGGAAACAAAGATAATGGCTTCAGTCTTCCCAATATTTAGTTGGAGGAAATTTTTGCTCATCCAATATTGGATGTCGGACAATCAGTGTGACAAATCAGAGACAGTGGGGGGGGGGGGGTCCAAGGAGATGATGAGAAGAGAGCTGGATGTCATGCGGAACCCAACATGTTTTTGGAGGATATTGCCGAGGGGCAGCATGTAGATGAGAAATAGGAGGGGACCAAGGATAGATCCTTGGGGGACTTGAGAGATAACGGTGCGGCTGCAAGTCACCTTTTTTTCCAACCCTATCACCATCAAACACAACCTACATCTTGGTAGCTTCCTTTCCTGCTATGTCACCCCATGCCCAAAAGCATAGAAAAGATAAAATAAAGAGATTATAAACACACAGAAAAGTAATGCACAGATCAGAAGAAAAAACTAAAATATATAGAAAAGAGCACGACAAAATAAACAGGAAAAGGCAAGTCAGCCTGGTTCTCGAATGGAACCCAGAGGGGTAAATGTGTCATTGGGGGATGCAATTCTTACCATCAGCTCCAGAGTACCCTGCAAACCAAATGTGTTAATGGGTAGGTGGGTCCTTAGTTGAACAAGTAGCAGGGGAGTATATAACTGCACTGTACTGGTAAGCTGCATATTTTAGCTGGTTAAACCCCAGCAGTACCCATGCACTCTTAACTGTATCTAAACTCTGGGTTTGGGTAAGTGGGTATGCCTCTATGGGAAGAGAATGTACACAGCATCAGGTAACCAGAAATTCACAGTAGTTTAGTTTGTAGGCTCATAAACATGATGGATTTCCACACATCATACACCCAACTGACCAAATTTTATTAAGAAACAGAAAATACAAATCCCTAAACAAATTTAACAAAAATATCCCAAATATAATTAAGCTGCAAGATTAAAATACTGACAACTGAATGCCACTACTATAGCATTATTTTGAGATGTGGAGAATACAGGCTACACAAGACAATTTCTAAAAGTAGAGCTACACTAATATGTTTATACTCAAAGCACATCTGAATGGCCTAATGAAAATACAGTCAGTTGAAACTGGAACATGGTCATAATGTAGCACTTTAACAGCTGGCAATGCCACAAAAATGCAAGCAAGATAACATTACACAGAATTTTACTGGTTAGTCAATTACTTTGAATCATCACTCCTTGCTTCTATCACAAGGTGGCACTCTTGTATCTGGATTACTCTTTTTAAACAGTTGCATAGATATTTTAACTTTCACATCTTGGGCGAGCAACCCCACCCAAAAAAGGATGCCATACTAGAGACATAAGAAATATATTTCCACAAGCAGGGGCTGGCTAATTTTTGTTTTAATTTAGAAAAGCTCCAGTGCATTACCTCATACCCCATAATATGGAAAAATAATTTATTACAGGTAGAAACAAAATATATTTAATGGCCCCATTCAAATCCATAACTACATCAGGATCAAAATTCCTATTCTATTGCTGTCAAAGCCACATCATAAAGTAGTAAGTTTTATTAGCAGCAATGAGGTATTAAATAAGGTTGTAGCCAAGGTGAACAACCAATGTGCTGCTGATCCCTTCTAGATAGGAAGTGAAGCAATTTTGCTGCCATACCTGTCGAGAGTGTGGCCAGTCATTTGTAAGCCACCCAAACTGCTCAAGAAAGAATTTTAAATGATACATGCAGGGAGTGGGAAAGAGGGTCATTCAACTGTTTAGCCAGGCAGCAGCCATTTTGTTTGGCATCTCTGCATTTAGTGTTTTCACTACAAGCAGAGAAAGCACCGCTATTGGAGGCATAGTTAGAAACCACCAACTTTGTGTCCATGTCTTTGTGCTGCCAGACTACCTGTTGGCACAGAGGTGGTTGTGGGATCGGGCTGGGCAGTCTATATATCAAAGTTGACCTGGTGCCTGTTTATGATATCTTTGAGGTGCAACATGTAGATGAAAGGGGCCAAGAATAGATTGTAAGGGGGTTCTGGAGGAAATCTGGAAGATTGCCACGTGGAAATGGGAAAGGCCGCCCTTGCTGGAGATGAGTTAGCTGCATTGGAACAGGTAGGGCTGGAATCGTGCAAGGACAATCCCAACAGAGAAGTAGAGGACAAGGAAGGATAACATACAGACCCAGAAGAGGTTGGTACTTTGAACGGGGCGGAAGCTGGACTGAAAGGAGTTGAAGATGGTGTTTTGGGAGATTTGGCATGGATGGCATATTTGAGGAGCATTGAGGGGAAAAAAATGGGGCAATAGTTAACAAAGACTGTTGGATCCAGAATGGGGTTTTTGAAGATGGGGTGATAACAGTGGTTTTGAAAAGGAAAGGGATAATGTCCAAGCAGAGATCCATTAACAATGTCAGCAACAAAGAGGGCCAGGAAAAGTAGCAAAGTCATGCAAGCTCTCAATCTTTCTCTTCAGCATAACCAAGTCTCTACTTCGTAGCTGTCCTGGTCCCCAGATCCATATCATAATTAGTTTTATTTGGCAGTTTAACAACTTTTTTCTTTTTAAAAAAAAAAGGTACCAACTCTTGGATGCCAGCATACTTCATAATTTCTCTTCCCTTTCATCTCCTTCCAATCCTTCTTCTCGCTATTTCTAATTTTACTGCTTGCTATATTTTCACCATTTCCTCTGATCTACCCATCTCTGATCCTGAACAATACGTCCTGAGCAAGAACCCAAGCTTCATCCCCTTGTGTCCCCACCTCAACAAAATTTGAGCTGGACAGAACGCCGAGCTGTTCTGTTGTTTTCGCCTCAATATATTCTTTTTTGGCGAGGACGACCCCGGTCACGTATCTGACTCTTTCTCCTGTTGTCAGCCTTTGCTGTCCCCCTGGATTCTTGCCTTCTCTCAATCTTTTCATCGAGAAGTGCTGCCATGATATCAGCCGTTTGTTTTTCTATTCCCCTTCCTCACTTGATTTCATCCTGTTCTGAGCTTGCAGCACTCCATTCCCTCAGCTCTAGCTCCGACATCATCAAATTTTTCGACAAAGGGGGAGCCATCATTGCATGAAGGAAGGAACGCTAGTTTACGGAGACCGAATGCCAACACTCTTGACAACTCCTATTTCTCTCTGGACTTTGACCCCACTACTAAACATCATCTTTATTTGCCAGACCAGGACCGACATCATCTCTGCTGGAGAGCTTTCCACCCCCTCCCCCAGCAACCTCAAACCTCAATTCTACCTCCAGGCCAAGATACACAAAATGAGACTGATTGGGACAGGAGCAAGCTGAAATCTTGAACCAATTTCCTCGCATCTTACTGCTCTCCTTTCCCCTCGTCTAATCCCAATCCACCTACTTCCATGACTTCCGTGGTGCCCTTTGCCCGAATAATATTGTTACCAGGATGTAGATGCTCTACACTTCACTACGATGGCCTGCAGGTCCTCACTTCTTCCTTGAACAGAGGCCTAACCAGTCGTCATTCGCTCCTACCTGGCTGAACTTACCATGAAGAACTTCTTTAACTTCACTCGCTTCCTCTAGATTAAAATGCGTTGCTATGGGACCCAGCACAAGTCGCAGCTATGCCGGTCCTTTGTAGGGTATATTGAACATATTTTTCCACTCCTACAGTCCAGGCTTCCTCTTTTGCTACACAGATAACTGTGGGTGCTATTTTCTAGATAAGCTACAATTTCCTCCATTGGGAAAACTGAAGCTAATGGCCTGGAATTTGCAGTCACTGGTGAAGCAAAGGCTTTTGCCACTGGCCCAGAGTTTGCCTTTTTCACCGTTCAAGTGATTTCAGCGCAGTGTAGTGGGAATTCCCTAGAGCGATGCTGCTATGACGTCAACAAGCTGTCTAAGCAGTCAATCACATTGCAGATTTCTCAGACAGGGAACCAGGAAATGAGAAGCTGCTATTTAAAAATGTTAGAGAGCGCAAAACAAAAATTGGGGCTCTCACCTGGGGATAAGGTAGAACCTGAAATATCACGAACAAACATTAACATTTTTTTTAAAGTTTCTTAAAAATTGTAATTTTTAAAAATCATAATGGAGAAATTTGACACTCCACAAAATTAAAATAAGTTTCAGGGCCATAACGTTTGTTTAGCAGTCAATACGTTGTTAAAACCCCAGTTACACCTAATCCAACAAGGCTCAACATTTAATGGGGTATTTAACAATATTACCGCTGACTGCCGGCTATTGTTGTTGCTTCTTGCTCACAGATCTGGAGAATTTTATTAACTAATCTTCCAATTTCCACCCAACCCTCCTCACGTGAGCCATCTAATTCCACCTTTCCCTGACTCCCACAGCTACCTGGACTACACTTCCTCCCACCTCCTGCAAGGACTCTATTCCATTCTCCCAGTTTCTCCGTCTCCGCCGTATCTGCTCCGACGATGCCACCTTCCACACCAGTGCTTCCGACATGTCTTCCTTTTTCCTCAACCGAGGATTCCCCTCTACCGTGGTTGACACGGCCCTCGACTGTGTCCGTTCTATCTCCCGCGCTTCTGCCCTCACCCCTGCCCCTCCCTCCTGGAACCACGATAGGGTTCCCCTTGTACTCACCTTTCACCCCACCAGCCTCCACATTCAACGGATCATCCTCCGCCATTTCCGCTACCTCCAAAGTGATCCCACCACCAAACGCATCTTCCCCTCCCCTCCCCTTTCAGCATTCCGTAGGGACCGCTCCCTCCGATACACCCTGGTCCACTCCTCTATCACCCCCAACAGCCCTTCCCCTTGCACCTTCCCGTGCAAGCGCAGGAGATGTAACACCTGCCCCCTATCACCCCCAACAGCCCTTCCCCTTCGCCTGGCACCTTCCTGTGCAAGCGCAGGAGATGTAACACCTGCCCCTATGCCTCCCCCCTTCCCACTGTCCAGGGCCCCAAACACCCCTTCCAGGTGAAACAGCGATTTACTTGTACTTCTTGCAATCTAGTATACTGTATTCGCTGCTCACGTTGCTGTCTCCTCTACATTGGGGAGACCAAGTGCAGATTGGGTGACCGCTTTGCGGAACACCTCCATTCAGTCTGTAAGGGTGACCCCGAGCTTCCGGGCGCCTGTCATTTTAATTCACCGCTCCATTCCCACTCGGACCTCACCGTCCTTGGCCTCTTGCATTGTTCCACGGAAGCTCAACGTAAACTCGAGGAACAGCACCTCATCTTCTGATTAGGCACGTTGCAGCCTTCCGGGCTCAATATCGAGTTCAACAATTTCAGATCATAACCTCGGCCACTATTACATTTTTTTTCCACCCCTTTGTTTTGTGTCTTCCCTCCCCCCCACCCCCCTTTCCTTTTTTTTCTCTCTCCCACATGGCAGTGGTCTCTCATCCTGCCAGTACACCTCACACCTAATCCGAGCTGTCTTTTGTCTCCACTGTCCTATTTTTGTCTGGTTTTGAATACCTCTTAATGTCCCTTTACTTCTTTTGTTCTATCGCAGCCTTGCCTTCGATCTATTTCATTTCCTTTCCAGTTTTGAAAAAGGGTTTCCACCCGAAACGTTGACTCTAATTTCTCTCCACGGATGTTGCCTGGCCTGCTGAGTTTTTCCAGCATTTTCTGTTGTTATTTCGGATTTCCAACATTTGCAGTATTTTGCTATCGTACAAGTGTTTCGTTCACTGCCACACCTCTTCTAGGAATGCCTACCTTGAAGAAGTTCTGCTCTTCTCTTCGACGGGATCTCCGTTTGGCTCTTCAACCTTGTTCATCTTCATTACTTTCAGTTTCCCTTCTCGTGTTTGATCAGGTATCTGCCAAGACTCGGTTTCACAGCCACATCATTTTCCTCAGCAACTGTCTCCGGTTCCGACTTATTCCACGTGGATTCCAACTAAACTCCCACCCTTCGTGTTTCGGATCCACCCAGGATTACAAATATCTCCAAGATATTCATCATTTCTCGAACTACTGCTCTTGCCGCATTCTGAGATCCACGCTCAACGCCATGCGGCGCCACATGAACTCTCGACCTCTCTCTTCAGCAACACCGGCGCACTCTATCTCAAAGCTGTCCGGGTCCACAGTTCCATTTCATCCTTCGACTCATCCGACGCTTCAACAAAAACTTTTTTTCTTCCTTTCCGATGTCAAGGATCGCAAGCTTCATCAACTCTTGGACACCAACGCCCCTCCGGAACCTTCTTCCCCATCACTTTCCTCTGACCCCCCTTCTCCCAATCTCACCCCCTGCCGCGTTTACTATCCCCTCTGACCTGCCACTCTCTGACCCCGAACAATCAGTCCTCAGCAAAGGCCTGAGCTTCATCCCCTTACGCACCCACCTCAATGAATTTCGAGCTCGGCACGATGTTGAGCTCTTTTCCCGCCGCCTTCGTCTCCATGCCCACTTCTTTGGCCAGGAGTCTTCCCCCCGCACGACTGACCCTTTCTCCCGCTTGCAGAATTCCCGTTCTACCTGGACCCCTCCCCCTGGCCTCTTACCCTCTCTAGATCTTTTCATCGCTAACTGCCGCCGTGACATCGGCCGTCTCCATTTCTCTGCTCCCCTCACTCACTCCAACCTACCTCCCTCTGAACTTGCAGCACTCCATTCTCTTAGATCCAACCCTGACATTGTCATTAAACCCGCTGACAAGGGTGGTGCTGTTGTTGTTTGGCGAACTGACCTCTACCTAGCGGAAGCTGAACGCCAACTCTCCGACACCTCCTCCTACCTCCACCTGGACCATGACCCCACTACCGAACATCAAACCACCATTTCCAAGACTGTCACTGACCTCATCTCCTCTGGAGATCTTCCCCCCGCGGCCACCAACCTCATAGTTCCCCAACCCCGCACAGCCCGCTTCTACCTCCTTCCCAAGATCCACAAACAGGACTGCCCTGGTAGACCCATCGTTTCAGCCTGTTCTTGCCCCACAGAACTTACCTCTACCTATCTCGAATATCTTTTCTCCCCTTGTCCAGTCTCTTCCCACCTACATCCACGACTCTTCGGACGCCCTCCGCCACTTTAACAGTTTCCAGTTTCCTGGCCCCAACCGCTTCCTTTTCACCATGGACGTACAATCCCTCTACACCTCCATCCCCCACCAGGATGGCCTGAGGGCGCTCCGCTTCTTCCTTGAACAGGGGCACGACCAGTCCCCATCCACCACCACCCTCCTCCGCCTGGCTGAACTTGTTCTCACATGGAACAACTTCTCCTTTAACTCCACTCATTTCCTCCAAATCAAAGGTGTTGCTATGGGTACCCGCATGGGTCCTAGCTATGCTTGCCTTTTCGTGGGATATGTGGAACACTCTGTTCCAGTCCTACTCCGGTCCCCTCCCTCACCTCTTTTTCCGATACATTGATAACTGTATCGGTGCCGTTTTTTTTCAAGATGGCGGCGCGCACGGACGCAGCGGCTTTGTCTCTCCCGAGACTGAGCGTTTTCACCCTCCTTCCGAGTCTCTTCTGGGCTCTGCTGATTCGGGAATTAAAGGCTGACCTACCGTACAGCCGGCAGACGCTCCTAGACATCGGGGCCGACTGCGTGCGGCTCACACTTGGTGGCATCGATCTGCCTCCCGACATCGCCCGACCCCCGGGACCAGCGTGGTGTCCTTCCCCAGCCGGAAGTCGACGCAGACCGCGCAGAGAACGCAAGCAGAAGCGGCGTAAGAGGGCCGGTATCCAAAACAGGCTGAAGAGGGCCCCACACAAACCCTCCCTCCCAAGTATTTTCCTGGCCAATGTCAGGTCACTGGAAAACAAAATGGATGAGATCAAACTGGATCTCTCCACACAGAAAAGGACAAAGGAATGCTGCGCCATGATCTTCACAGAGACCTGGCTGAACAACGGCATCCCTGACACCACCATCCAACTAGAAGGACGTACGGTCTTCCGCGCCGACAGAACTGCAGACTCCGGTAAGAGCAAGGGAGGCGGTTTGTGCATTTACACTAACAATGCCTGGTGCACTAACACTGACATAATCGATAGATCCTGCTCGGCTGATTTGGAATTCCTCATGGTAAGGTGCAGACCCTTCTACCTGCCTCGGGAATTCACGGCTGTTATCATCACTGCGGTCTACATCCCACCACACGCTAATGCCAAACTAGCACTGAAGGACCTCTACAGGGCCATCAGCAAACAACAAACTGCGCACCCAGACGGAGCTTTTATCGTCGCGGGGGACTTCAATCACATAAACCTAAAAACTGTACTACCGAAATTCCACCAGAATGTCTCCTGCCCCACAAGAGGGGAGAACACACTGGATCAAGTCTACACGAGCATTGTAGACGCTTATAAGGCCATTCCCTGCCCCCACCTTGGGAAGTCTGACCACCTCTCCCTGTTTCTAGCCCCGGCATACAAACCGCTCATCAAAAGAGGGAGAATATCAGTGAGAGCAGTGAAAGTATGGCCAGAGGGGGCAGTATCGGAGCTACAGGATTGCTTCGAACGCACTGATTGGGGCATGTTTGCCCATAATGACATCGAGGAATACGCATCCACAGTGCTATTCTACATCAACAGCTGCGTCGAGGTCGTCACGACCCATAAAAATATCAGGACATACCCCAACCAGAAACCCTGGATGAACGGAGAGGTCCGCTCACTGTTGAAAGCACGTGACGCAGCATTTAAATCTGGCGACGCGGCGGCTTACAGTGCAGCTAGGACCAACCTAAAAAAGGGCATCAGGACTGCCAAAAGGAAACAGACACTGCGGATAGAGGATCACTTCCGCAACAACTCGGACCCCCGGCGCATGTGGCAAGGCATCCAGTCCACCACTGGCTACAAGGGCAAAAACAACAGCCCCCCCGGTTAGCGATGCCTCCCTCCCGGAGGAGCTTAACAACTTCTACGCTCGCTTCGAAAGGGACAACAGGGAGCCGGCTACCAAAGCCTTGCCACCCCCGGAAGACCAGGTGCTCACTCTGTCGACCTCCGACGTAAGGGGTGTTCTACGCGGAGTGAACACACGAAAGGCTGCTGGACCGGATAGCATCCCTGGACGGGTACTCAAGGAATGTGCCGATCAGCTGGCTGATGTCTTCACCGCCATTTTCAATCTGTCATTGGCCCAGGCAGTAGTCCCTACATGCTTCAAGACCGCTACCATTATTCCTGTGCCAAAGCAAACGGCTGTGACGTGCCTGAACGACTATCGACCTGTCGCACTCACACCCATCATAATGAAGTGTTTCGAGAGACTGGTCTTAGCCCACATCAAAGCCAGTGTTCCTGCCTCTCTTGACCAACACCAGTTTGCCTATCATGCAAACAGATCAACGGAGGATGCTGTGGTAAACCACTGTTTGTATTCCTGTTTGTCCTGTTTGTATTCCACTGTGTACATGCCTGGACATGCCTCGGCTGACTCCTCCCACAGGTCCTAGTATAAAGGTGACTGCTCCCCAGCCCTTGTATCCTGGACCGGTCGACCACTCGAGGCAGACCTCCATTCTGTTGTTAATAAAAGCCTTTAGTTACCCTTCTAACTCTCAGTCTTTTATGAGTAATTGATAGCGCATCAATTTTATAAACAACATTTTTATAATGGAGAAGATCCTCACACCAGCATGCCTGGACTTAGATCATCGGGAGGCGGACTCATCCACCAAGTTTACTCACTGGCTTAAGTGTTTCGAAAAATTCCTGACCGCCTCCGAAGCAATCAAATCGGACGAGGACAAACTGGATGTCCTGACCTCCAAAGTGAACCACCGAGTGTACTCGGTCATCCAAGACGCGACCTCGTACGCGGATGCTATCAAGCTCCTCAAGGACCAGTACACGCGCCCAGTGAACGAAGTGTACGCCAGGCACCTCCTGGGGAGTCGTAAACAACAACCTGGGGAATCGACCGTGGAATACCTTCAGGCACTGTCTGTGCTTGGCCGGGCCTGTGGTTGTAAGGATGTAAAGGCCGCCGTGTACACAGAGGAACTTATCCGGGACGCTTTTGTAGCGGGCCACAGATCCAATTACACACGACAGCGACTGTTGGAGCAGAGTAACCTCGACCTCAACAAGGCCTCTGAACTCGCACTATCGTTGGATGCAGCCTACCAGGGCATGGATGCCTACTCCTCTGCACCGTGGATGCCGCGGGGAATGACAGCCTGGGACACGGTAGGACCGCCTCATAGCGCCGTGCCACCCCAGCCACACCCCAACAACGGCCCAACTACCGCAGCAGTGTCCCAAGGCCAGACAGCAGTGCCCCAAGGCCAGAAATGCTACTTCTGTGGCCAGGCAAAACACCCCAGAGCGCGCTGCCCGGCGAAAAACGCGATCTGCTCGGGCTGCGGGAAGAAGGGACACTACGCTAGCGTCTGCAGGGCCAAAGCCACCCCGAACCCCAGCAGCGCCGCGTGTGGGCCATGCGGGCCGCCATTTTGGACCTCCCCGGCCGTGTGCGAATCACCGGTACAGCAGCCATTTTGGACGCCTCCAGCCACATGGGGATCATGGACGCCGCCATCTTGGACGACAGCCGGGACGCAGCAGGCCCCCGACACCGCCTCATCTGATACCCGCAGCGACACACCGACCCCTACGCTGGCATCCGTTACACTGGACCAAGCGAGACCGCACCAACTGGCCAGTCCCACAATGGACATTAAGGTAAATGGTCACGATACAATCTGCCTTTTTGACTCTGGGAGCACGGAGAGCTTCATCCACCCCGACACGGTGCGGCGTTGCTCTCTCCCAGTCCTGCCTGCGCAACAGCGGATTTCTATGGCCTCCGAGTCCCAGTCGGCGGACATCGGCGGCTACTGCGTGGTGACACTCGTAGTAGACGGGACCGTGTACGATCATTTTAAACTTCTGGTCCTGCCTGACCTCTGCGCTGCCGTCCTGCTGGGGTTAGATTTTCAGTGCCACCTTAAAAGTGTTACGATGGCGTACGGTGGACCCCTACCCCCACTCACAGTCCGCAGCCAGCAGCTTCCAAATTGCCCGCCGCGCACCAGGTGCAACCTCTCCACACTCAGAGTCACCCCCCCACCACTGTTTGCTAACCTCACCCCCGACTGTAAGCCCATCGCCACAAAGAGCAGGCGATACAGTGCCGGGGACAGGGTTTTCATTAAAACCGAAGTGGAGCGGCTCCTGAAAGAAGGGATTATTGAGGGCAGCACCAGCCCCTGGCGAGCCCAGGTTGTGGTCGTTAAGACCAGCGAGAAGCAGCGCCTGGTCATCGACTACAGCCAGACAATAAATCGCTACACCCTGCTGGACGCCTACCCACTCCCCCGTATAGCTGATATGGTCAACCAGATCGCGCAGTACCGCGTCTTCTCGACCATTGACCTGAAATCAGCGTACCACCAGCTCCCCATCCGCCCTGAGGACCGCCAGTACACTGCCTTTGAGGCAAACGGCCGCCTCTATCACTTCCTTAGGGTTCCCTTTGGCGTCACCAACGGGGTCTCCATCTTCCAAAGGGAGATGGACCGGATGGTAGATCAAAATGCGTTGCAGGCCACTTTCCCATATCTGGACAATGTGACCATCTGCGGCCGTGACTTGCAGGACCATGACGCAAACCTCGAAAAATTCCTCCGCACCGCCCAACTCCTAAACCTGACATATAACAAGGAGAAGTGCATATTCCGCACAAACCGCCTCGCCATCCTTGGCTGTGTTGTGGAACACGGAGTCATCGGCCCCGACCCCGACCGGATGCGTCCCCTTATGGAACTTCCACTGCCCCACTGCCTCAAGGCCCTGAAGAGGTGCCTAGGGTTTTTCTCCTATTACGCCCAGTGGGTCCCCTACTATGCGGACAAGGCCCGTCCGCTGATCAAGTCCACCTCTTTTCCCTTGACGGCAGAGGCCCGCTTAGCCTTCCACCGTATCAAGGAGGACATTGCCAAAGCCACCATGCACGCAGTGGACGAATCCATCCCCTTCCAGGTGGAAAGCGACGCGTCCGACTTTGCCCTGGCCGCTACCCTCAATCAGGCGGGGAGACCCGTGGCCTTCTTTTCACGAACCCTCCAAGGCCCGGAGACCAGACACTCCGCTGTTGAGAAGGAGGCCCAGGCGATTGTGGAGGCTGTGCGTCATTGGAGGCACTACCTGGCCGGAAAACGATTTACCCTGCTCACTGACCAGCGTTCAGTTGCTTTTATGTTTAACAACAAGCAGAGGGGCAAAATCAAAAATGACAAGATCTTGAGGTGGAGAATCGAACTTTCCACCTACAACTACGAGATCTTGTACCGGCCCGGGAAGCTAAATGAACCCCCGGATGCGCTATCGCGTGGCACCTGCGCCAGCGCGATCGATAGACTACGGGTCCTCCACAATGACCTCTGCCACCCGGGGGTCACCAGGTTCTTCCACCTCATCAAGGCCCGCAACCTGCCTTACTCTATTGAGGAGGTCAGGACCATGACCAGGAACTGCCAAGTCTGCGCTGAGTGCAAACCACACTTTTATAGACCAGACAGGGCCCACCTGATAAAAGCCACTCGCCCCTTCGAGTGCCTGAGCGTTGATTTTAAAGGGCCTCTCCCCTCCTCCGACCGCAATGTGTACTTCCTCAATATTATTGATGAGTACTCCCGTTTCCCGTTCGCCTTCCCCTGCCCGGACATGACCAGTGCCACGGTCATTAAATGTCTGAACAACCTCTTCACCCTGTTCGGCTTCCCCAGCTATATCCATAGCGACCGGGGCTCATCGTTTATGAGCGACGAACTCCGTCAGTACCTGCTAACTAGGGGTATTGCCACAAGCAGGACCACCAGTTACAACCCCCGGGGGAACGGACAGGTGGAAAGAGAAAATGCGACAGTTTGGAAGGCCGTCCTGCTAGCCTTAAAGTCTAGGGGCCTTCCAACCTCCCGCTGGCAGGATGTGCTCCCCGATGCGCTCCACTTTATTCGGTCACTGCTCTGCACTGCCACTAACGCCACCCCTCATGAGAAAATGTTTGTCTTCCCAAGGAAGTCCACATCAGGGACATCGCTACCACCATGGCTGACGTCCCCAGGGCCGGTCCTACTGAGAAGACACGTGAGGACCCATAAAACGGACCCCCTGGTCGAGAGGGTCGACCTCCTCCACGCCAACCCCCAGTATGCTTACATCGCATACCCGGACGGGCAGGAGGACACAGTCTCCATAAGAGACCTTGCACCCTCGGGGACCACAGTAACCCACTACCCACTACCACCCCCCCCCACGATCCGATATCCAGCCCCAGCAGACGGCAGGCCTGGGCCCCGCGACCCGCTCGACATCTACGAGGACGACACGCCTGTGCCACAGCCTACGCTGGACTCGACGCCGGAAGCTTCACTACCCCTGCCGTCGCCACGCCGATCACAGCGGCAGACAAGACCTCCGGAGAGACTCCAATACACTAACTTTTAATACACTTCACCCCGCCGGGCTCAATTTTAAACAAGGGGTGAATGTGGTAAACCACTGTTTGTATTCCTGTTTGTCCTGTTTGTATTCCACTGTGTACATGCCTGGACATGCCTCGGCTGACTCCTCCCACAGGTCCTAGTAGAAAGGTGACTGCTCCCCAGCCCTTGTATCCTGGACCGGTCGACCACTCGAGGCAGACCTCCATTCTGTTGTTAATAAAAGCCTTTAGTTACCCTTCTAACTCTCAGTCTTTTATGAGTAATTGATAGCGCATCAGATGCAATCACAACTGCTCTACACTCGGCACTGAATCACCTAGATGGTAAGGAGACCTACATCAGAATGCTGTTCATAGACTACAGCTCAGCATTCAACACTATCGTCCCCAACAAGCTGGCCACCAAACTCCAAACTCTTGGCCTGAACACTTCCCTCTGCAACTGGACCCTGGACTTCCTAACAGACCCCAGTCTGTCAAATTAGGTAACCACACCTCCCCCCCCCGACCCTGAACACAGGGGTCCCACAAGGATGTGTGCTGAGCCCCCTCCTCTACTCCCTCTTCACCCACGACTGTGTGGCTGTTAATGGTTCCAACACCATCATCAAGTTTGCGGATGACACCACGGTAGGCGGCCAGATCACCAACAACGATGAGTCAGCCTACAGGGAGGAGGTCCAGCATCTCGTGAAGTGGTGCGCCGATAACAACCTGGCCCTTAACATCAAGAAAACCAAAGAAATCATTGTGGACTTCAGGAAGTCCAAAGGCGGAAGTCACATCCCCATCCACATCAATGGGGCTGTGGTGGAAAGGGTGGACAGCTTTAAGTTCCTCGGAGTCCACATCACGGAAGACCTCTCCTGGTCCCTCAATACCTCCTCTCTGGTGAAGGCGGCCCAGCAGCGCCTATATTTCCTAAGGAGGCTGAAGGGATGTAACCTGTCACCCCTGATCCTCTCTAACTTTTACCGCTGCACAATAGAGAGCATCCTGACAAACTGTATCACAGTATGGTATGGCAGCTGTAGCTACTATGACCGGAAAGCCCTGCAGCGGGTAGTCAAAACTGCCCAACGCATTACCGGCACCCGACCATAGAGCACATATACCAGAAACGCTGTCTACGGAGGTCACGGTCCATCATCAAAGACCCTACCCACCCCAGCCACAGTCTGTTCGCCCTCCTGCCATCTGGGAGACGCCACAGATGCATTTGCACCCGTACGACCAGATTTAGGAACAGCTTCTTTCCCAGGGCTGTCATCCTACTGAACTCCACAAATAAACTCTAAAGCCTGCACATCTGCCAATGCACTTTATTATGGTTATGTTTATGTTATACTATAAGCCAAATGTATGTTGAATGTTTAAATGTCTTAATCTAAATGTACACTCTCGGGAGCCGCAAGCCTACATTTCGTTGTACTGCACTTGTGCACTAACAATGACAATAAAAGTTGATTTGATTTGATTTGTTTCCTGCTCTCGCCCCGAATTAGACAATTTCATTCACTTTGCCTCTAATTTCCACCCTTCCCTCACATGGTCCATCGCTGACTCTTCCCTTCCCTTCTTCGACTTCTCCGTCTCCATCTCAGGGGATAGGTTATCGACCAATATTTACTACAAACCCACTGACTCCCACAGCTACCTGGACTACACTTCCTCCCACCCCGCCTCCTGTAAGGACTCTATTCCATTCTCCTAGTTTCTCCGTCTCCGCCGTATCTGCTCAGACGATGCCACCTTCCACACCAGTGCTTCTGACATGTCTTCCTTTTTCCTCAACCGAGGATTCCCCTCTACCGTGGTTGACACGGCCCTCGACCGTGTCAGTTCTATCTCCTGCACTTCTGCCCTCACCCCTGCCCCTCCCTCCCGGAACCACGATAGGGTTCCCCTTGGACTCACCTTTCACCCCACCAGCCTCCACATTCAACGGATCATCCTCCGCCATTTCCGCTACCTCCAAAGTGATCCCACCAAACGCATCTTCCCCTCCCCTCCCCTTTCAGCATTCCGTAGGGACCGCTCCCTCCGAGACACCCTGGTCCACTCCTCTATCACCCCCAACAGCCCTTCCCCTTCGCCTGGCACCTTCCCGTGCAAGCGCAGGAGATGTAACACCTGCCCCTATACCTCCCCCCTTCCCACTGTCCAGGGCCCCAAACACCCCTTCCAGGTGAAACAGCAATTTACTTGTACTTCTTGCAATCTAGTATACTGTATTCGCTGCTCACGTTGCGGTCTCCACTACATTGGGGAGACCAAACGCAGATAGGGTGATCGCTTTGCGGAACACCTCCATTCAGTCTGTAAGGGTGACCCGAGCATCCGGTCACCTGTCATTTTAATTCACCGCTCCATTCCCACTTGGACCTCACCGTCCTTGGCTTCTTGCATTGTTCCACGGAAGCTCAACGTAAACTCGAGGAACAGCACCTCATCTTCCGATTAGGCACGTTGCAGCCTTCCGGACTCAATATCGAGTTCAACAATTTCAGATCATAACCTCGGCCCCATTACATTTTTTTTCCACCCCTTTGTTTTGGGTCTTCCCTTCCCCCCCCCCCCTTTCCTTTTTTTTCTCTCTCCCACATGGCAGCTGTCTCTCATCCTGCCAGTACACCTCACACCTAATCTGAGCTGTCTTTTGTCCCCACCGTCCTATTTTTGTCTGGTTTTGAATACCTCTTAATGTCCCTTTACTTCTTTTGTTCTATCGCAGCCTTGCCTTCGATCTATTTCATTTCCTTTCCAGTTTTGAAAAAGGGTTTCAACCCGAAACGTCGACTCTAATTTCTCTCCACGGATGTTGCCTGGCCTGCTGAGTTTTTCCAGCATTTTCTGTTGTTATTTCCACCTTTCCCTTTCTGGACTTCTCTCTCTGGGGATGGGCTTTCCACTTACTACAAGCCCACCAACTCTCAACTACTTGAAGTATGTTTTTTCCCATCCCGCTTTCTGTAAAGTCTCCATTCCATTCTCCCAGTTTTTCTGTCTCTCTTGATCTGCTGATGACTTTACTTTCCACATCTGAAAATTTTCTCTTTTTCCCTCATCCGAAAATTCCCTTGTGCAATTGTCCACGAGTGTGCCCCTGAACTAGCTCTGACCTACCTCATCGACTCCGCTCTCATTCTCACTCTGGATTTTATACACTGTTCCAATGAAGCGCAATGAAAGCTTCATGAACATCTTTCTTCTGGGCACTCTACAACCCTCTGGTCTGAACAATGACTTCAGACTTTATCGATAGCCTAATTTTCAAACTGGTTTTAATTTCACACCCAACGCTCAGGATCTTCCACTCTCCCATTTCTCTCGGCCTACCACTTCCTTGGCTATTTAGATACCCTTTGTCTCGTCAATGTCTTAATGTTTCTGACTGTTACTTGACTGAGGTTAAATCATTTCACTCATGATTCATCTCTGGGTTTGCCCAATTAAAAATAAATTTCAACGCCCCCCCCCCGCATTCCTCAGTTTTAAAGAGTTTGCAACTGAAACATCAGTTTGGTTGTTCTCCCCACAAATGTTCTTGGTTCAGCAGTTCGCGTACTTTCATAACCTGGAGGCATAACATTCAAAACTGAGAGACTGATTTTTGTTAGGTGGGGTATTGAGGGATATAGTGTAAAGGTGGGTAAATGGAGTTGAGATACAGATCAGCCATGAACTAATTGAATGGCTGAACAGGCTCAAGGGGCCGAATGGTCTACTCCTTTGTTTCTAATACCCTTGTGATCTGAACTGGATATTGCACATTGTGCACTTGTCCAATGTTTCAGTAGATAGACTGAAAACACTTTAATGAGATGAAGCTAGATACGCATTGTTAAGCTGCTTTATTTTATGGACAGGAAGTGAATGTAAAGGCAGACAGTCATAAGCAAAAACACATTTACTTCACTTAAGTTAATTTCAAACCCGCCCTTGTGAATCAGAAAAATAAACTAAGCCACACTGTCCCACCTTAGTGGGCAGGCTCAACTTTTCTTCCTGGTTCTAAGCTTTAGATTAGTCAGCTTTCCCCTTGCTGTGCTAGGCTTGCTTCACAAATCTAACTGGACTGATTGACCTTAATCTTGACCATGGATTTTTCTCCTTCAAGAACTCTCAGACATGCGCCCTTGATCTGTTCGCCTCCTCCCCTCCCCACATGAACCTCCTGGCTTCCTCCCCAGGGTCTTAAAGAAGTGGCTACGGGGATAGTGGATGCATTGGTTGCAGTATACCAAAATTCCCTGGACTCTGGAGAGGTCCCAAGGGATTGGAAAACCGCTATGTAACACCCCTATTTAAGAAAGGAGGGAGACAGAAAGCAGGAAACTATAGACCAGTTAGCCTAACATCTGTCGTTGGGAAAATGCTGGAGTCCTTCATTAATTCTCTGCCCCAGAGAGCTGTGGAGGCTGGGTCATTAAATACATTTAAGGTGGAGATAGACAGATTTTTGCAAGATAAGGGAGTGAAGGGATATGGGGAGCAGGCAGGGAGGTGGCTTTGAGCTCAAGATCAGCCATGATGTTATTGAATGGCGGAGCAGGCTTGAGGGGCCAAGTGGCCTATTCCTGCTCCTATTTCTTATGTTATGTTCTTAAACAGTGGGAGGTGAAATCCCACCCCATTTTAACAACTTGCCTGGCAGTTATGCTGGGGAAATTTTTGGCCCAGCATATTCTTGTTTTTGTTGTTTTAACAATGCTCTTGGCCACAGCCATGAAATGATTCTTTAACATTCATTGATTCAAGTTTCAAGTGACTTAGCATAACATTTAGTGGCCATTTCTTTTAAAAGTGGAACAGAATGAATCTACTAAGCATGTACGTCAATTCCTTTATGCAAGCTAAAATTGTGGAAACTTAGTTTGTGGATGGTTGACAGGAATGTTAGTATGAATCCAGGTCGTGTTACTGAAGCTCAGGATTTACATACTGAATTCTGTCCCAAACAATACTAGCATTTCAATAAAACATTACAGCTAATATTGGTATCTGTATTTAGACTCTCATATAGATAAAGTTTTCCCATACAAAACAGACATCATTCAAATCACATTGATTTTACTTTTGTTTTTAAATCAAGAATAAAAACTTCAGCTGACAATATAACCTATACATTAATATACATTTATCTTAACTAGTCAATTTCCTCTGGCATTGCACACAGGGACAAGATGAAGTGCAGTTTTCAGGTGAAGTGGGGTTAGCAGGCAGGGGATAATTGGACCAAGAAACACACGTCATTCACTATTATTTTAAAATCATACATTCTGCCCTCAATTTTGTATGTTTCTGTTATAAATTTTTATGTCTACATTCATAATGGAATCTACTGAGTAAGCTTGTCACACTGTAATTACACATTCCTACCAGTGATGGTGTTGCAGTGCTAGCGTAGTAATAGCATGTCAAGTTTACATAGATAGTTTTCATTAGAAATTTGGATTTAGGAAGCTATAATGGAAATAGATGACAGGAAGTGCATGCAAACATTAGATTAAAAAAAAGAGACACATTCAGATTAAACTACGCCCTGCTTTATTATAGCTGACATATTATATTTTTGTTACGTCAGATTCAGTTAATAGGTAAATCCTAAACTTCATTTGCAAGTATTGAGTTGGTATGCCAACACTGCATTATGGAGTTCATGTCTGAAACTTTTGTAGTGAGCTACCAATTTCAGGTAGCTCAGGGAGAATAAGCAGCAGAGTACCCTAGTGGTAGTTGGTATCCAAATCACTCATGTTCATCTCCAAGACAGTGAATACAGAGTGTCACTGTCGGAGCAGACCACCTGCTAATCTATCATTCAGCTGGGAAAAGTTGTGCTTTGAAGCCTAAAGGACAATACATTGACATCTTGTTGAAAATATTGAACAATCGTGTGCGCGCTTCAGCTATTAAAACATACAGCAAGACAGAGAAATGATATGGAGCTAGAACACTTGAAAGCTATATAGGTTCTGTAAGAAGGGCCAATTAATGTAGACTACTACCAACGCAAAACAAAAATTAGGAAAGGGATCTGTGAATACAAACTTACCGGTGGGATTGTTGAAGTGCTCAGCAAGCTGCCTACAGAACTCTCACTGGTGGTCCTTTGTCTGTGCTCATTAGTGTGCATCAAGCTTAGTTCATCCCTACAGAATGGAAAAAGCATTTACAATCATTGAAACTTGCAACAAATTAACTACATTCCATGAAACAGATACATCAATAAACCATGAAAGTATATTATAGGATCTACTGTAGATGAATAAGACACAATGCACTAAAACACAGTAACAAGTTCAGGCAAGACCTTCAGTCCATGTAGCTCACCTATCCAGTATTCCCTTGGTGCATTTCGAATAACCGTGAATCCCATTTGCTGACAACAATCTGTCTCTTTCCTCTTGAAACCCATTAAGGTTTCTCGTTCCACCACCTTTGCCGGTAATCTATTCCACATACTTACCACCCATTTAGTAGAAAAGGTTCTCCTGCATTTCCTATTTTCTTTTGGTTGTCCTTAATTTGTAATTATGACCCCCTTATGATTAAATTCTGTACATGGCAGAAAAGCATACTTGAATCAAATTTCTCCAAATCTTTTATCACATCCTCTCATTGAGAGAGAAAAGACCAGGCTAGTCAATCTTTCCTCATACGTCATTCTGGGATTAACTGTGCCCTTCTCTGTACGCCCTCCAATAACTAAATATCCCTTTTGAAAGAAAAAGACACAAAGGCGCACACAGTACACTAAATGTGGTATAATGAAGGACAAATACAGTTTTAACACAAACTCTCTGGATTTAGGTTATACTCGCTATGCGTCCCAACATTTTTTTTTTTTTAAACTTGGGAACATTGTGCAGAAGGTTTTAGTGACCCTCAAGATCTATCTCCTGCTCCAATCGTCAAGTGCATTCCCATTTAACACATTATCCACATCAATCTTCTCTCCACCAAATCTCATAAGCTTGCATTTCCCTGTATTAAACTGCATCTACTATTTCTCCGCCCACTGATCAAGCTCACCAAGATCCTTTTGAATCTATAGGCATTGATATTAATCATTTGCCATGGCTTTCAGTTTGGTATGGTCTACAAATTGGGACACAATCTCTTCCTCCAAATTATTTATAAAAATGGTAAGTAGCAGCTCCAACACTGAATCCTGTGGCACTCCACTGGTAACTGGCCATTCACTACTACTTGTTGCTGACTACTGACCAGCCATTTCAACATCTAGCCCATGGCTTGGACCTAATGTAGTAGCCAATTATGTGGAACAGCATCAAATACTTTCCTTAAATCCAGGTAGCTAACATCTACAATCTCTCCCTTATTACTAGGTCTTTCATCTTCTCAAAGAAATCCAATAAATTAATTAGTTAAGCATGATCTCACTTTTAAAAGCATGCACACTGTCTTGCATTAGCTCATTGCCCTTAAATTATCCCTCATAATACTTCCAAACACTTTACCAACAATGGAAGCAAGTCTTACAGGTCTATAATTTGATGGTTCATCCCTCACCCCTTTTGGAGGATGGGGAGTCACATTTGTTATTTTCCAATCCCCTGGGATCTGGCCAGAGTCCATTTCTCTATCTTCAGACACAACTTACCCACTGTCATTTTTAGTGAGCCAATGCCTCTTTGCACCCTTTGTTTACTCCTGACACACCTGAATTCTTTAATGTTCTGCTTCATGTTTCTAGCTAGGTTTTCTTCGTGACCCCTCTCTAGCCCTCAGTTTCATGGCATTACTCAGCCTACCTTTATGGATCTCCTTATTCTGTTCCTTTCCTGAACATTCAAAAATGCATTTTGTCTTTCTACTTAATGCCTTTCACAATTTTGTTAGAATAAAATCCAATATTGTATTACTCCCTGTGGGTTCTTTAACATACTCTTGTAGAAATGAGTCCTTCACAATTTGAATAAATTCCTCCTTACATGGTACTCATCTGTCTTATCGGTTCCCATAAAACTGCATTTCAAATTGCAAGATCCTCCTAGGGAATTTGTAAGGTATTAAATTTCTGTCAGCCTTGTGGCTGGGATAGTGTGCACTGCAAATACAATGGCCCCGATTTTCGGCTTGTGTGGGGAATGGTCGGATTTCCCCGAATGTGGGGTTTCTGACACACATTAAAAAAAAGTGTCAGCCAGCTCCACGCAATTTTCCCTCGTGGCCAATTAATTCCCAGCATGTGGGAAGCCTTGCTAATTGTCCAATTCGAGTCAGAAATCCCCACTATGATGTCATCATTCGTGGTGCTTTCAAAGTGCCCAGCAAGCTTCTCCACCTCTGCAGGCTTCTCAACCACTCTTACACAATGGCAGAGGAGCCTGCACCAGCTGCTGCCAGCGGCAGAGGCCGAGCTGCCTTCAAATTTGACGAGGCTTCACTGCAGGCATTATTGGATGGGGTTAGGGCCCACAGGGAGGTCCTCTTCCCTAGGTCAGGGAGGAAGAGGCCTCCCACTGAGACCAATGCTGCATGGATGCAGGTGTCAGCAGATGCCAACTCGCTGGGAGTCACCAGAAGAACCTTGGCATTGCATCTCGAACTCCTTCCTTTACTCCCCCACAGTACCATCCAGAGCCCCCGTCCTCACTGTGGAGGAGGAAGAGGCTGTGCAGCCACACTCCTCAGAGGAAGCTCCAACCTCTGAGGGCGCAGCATCAGCAGAAGTAAGCGCACCCAGCACCAGCGCAGACACTCACACCTCGGGGGGACCTTCGGGACATAGAGTAGTGCTGTCACCTGGTGTTTCACATCTCACAAGTGAGCCTCAGCAGATTCTGGAGACAGGGACAGCAGTGGAGTCCTCGTCGGAGGGCGCAGGACTCTGCCAGCTCAGCTCAGCTGTGCTGCATAACGACCCTCTGCCTCTGGGTCCATCCGCAAGAGAAGCAGGAGTCTCTGGCAGGTTTTGTCTCCAGGGTCGCTGCGAGTGTGGAGCGAATGGAGGAGTCCATAGCGACCATGAGCAGAGCCTTTGTGGAGTCATTGGTGCATGAACGCAGCACCATGGAAAGGTTGGCAACCTCCATGGAGGAGATAACTCGCCAGCATACGCAAAACATGGTGAGTGCTCATAAGAGAATGACATCTCTTGAGGAGCGTTGGCCATCTGTTGAACAGAGAAACCAGATCTTCATGGAAGTCCTTCTGAGTAGGACTGCCAGTGCAGGAACGGGTCCCACTGGCCCCCTAAAGCACAGCAATGTGCTCTCAAGCCACTTCTGGCTTGTGCAGCTTCAGGTGAGTGAGCAGCAGCCTGGTGCTCCTGGTAATCATCCTGCTGTTCCTGGTTCTGCTGCTGTCACCTCTGCTGTTGGAGATCCTCTAATGCCAGGAAGGGAAGGTGCCAAAGGCCTCCCATGCTTCTAGCAGATGCCTCGGTTGAGGAGGTCCTGAGTTAGGGTGGTGAGAGGGGCTTCCCAGGAGCTCACACTGAAGAAGTGTGTGAGGCTCCAACTTTCTGCAGCTGCTCCTAAGGCTTCAAATAGTTCCCCCAAGCCTTGATCAACAAGGTCCTGCAGCCTGCAAATGCTGCCTCTTTAAATCTCTTCAGCCCTCAGCGACCTGCTGCTGCAAGCAAGCAAGCCAGCTGTTTTCACGCCAGCTCTCATCGGCGGGGTTCCCCGCAGGCGGGTTTCAGGTGGGGAAAGCCCCAAAGTTGCAACGACACGGGAAAATCTTCCTTAACAAGGTGATCATTGGTGATTAGTGCTCAGACGAGCAGTCCCGCCAGCGGCGGGCGGGACTGAAGCGGGGCGCGTGGAAACGGCGGTCCGAAAGTCGGACGGGGCGGGGAATCAGGCGGGGGGGGGGGGGGGTCCCGACCCGCTTTTTCCGCGATTTTCGTACCACGGCCGCATGAAAAGCCGCCCGACAGCTGCCCGAAAATCGGGGCCAATGTCTTGAGAATTCTGTATTCTTTATTTCTGCTCTATTTGTTGACCTACAAACATGCTACTTCTATTGTTGTATACAGATTAAAAATAAACACTTTCTGCAATTCTATCAACTCAAAAAGGTACTGATGCAATTTTTCAGAAGTAAGAGCGTCTATAGGAGTATGTCAATACAGTATTTGTATTCCTCACACAGAAAAGTCGGAAAAATCACTTGTCTACTGTGAAATCAGCAATGTTAATAGCTGAACATGAAGTATGCAGGAGGATTAACTGACACATGCAACCATTTTCCATTATTTTCTCAATTAAAAAAAGAGAAAACTGCACATATGACCTAGTGTTGAAGGTCACTCACTACCCATAAAGACCACAAGATTCCAGGTTGAATGCCTGATCTCATCAATAGGGGTGCTATAGTTGGTCTTCATGGACATGGTGGAGGAGTTAACAAAACAAAAGTTCCTGGTTGTGATCACGATCCAGTGATTCCTGCCAGATATATGGGTTGATGAAAATAATTTCAATATAAAATATTTTCTTCCCCCCTACAATTTCAAAAACAACCTGCAAAATACAGTAGAATGTATTGATTATAATAATCATTCCCCCCTCAAAGGGCTCATCAATTCCAATCTCCTGTTTTATGCAAGAGACTACATGGACCACTTCAATGATGCAGTTTATGAGTGCATTGCACAGCTGCTCCATAGACTGATCTGGAAATTGGTCTGCATATCACATTGGATGCCAGCGATAAAAAGGAAAAAGTCTATCACCTGGGTTCAATGCACTAACTGCTCCCAAACCTGCAAAGCAAGCAAGATACAAGACATGTATGGCAGGTTAGACATTGCTGAATTGGTACCTGAAAGGTCTAAATTCCTTGTTTTGAGTGGACAGATCAACTAAGTTTGGGCATTCATCTTCACCTCTTGGAGCCTCATCACTCTGGCCTATCTGGTGCACTGTTTCAGTGGCATGTTCAGGATTATGTTCTGTAACATCTCCAGAGAATTCAACAGCACCAACTGCTTCAGTACATTGCCTTCCAACTTCTTCTACATTTATTTTCAGTTTGGCCAGATCAATATTTTCAATTTCATTGTTCTCAGCAGCTTCCTTATATATTTTTTCATCCATTTTGCAATTAGAAGTAGGAAACACTACAGAATCAGTTTCATTTTCAGGAAGCAAATCCTTGCTTTCAGCTGTTTTATTTGAAAATTTATCATCTAAATCATCTTCTGGAAATCCAGGCTCATCACCTTCCTCTTCAGGGCCTGGAGCATGTAGCAGCTCAGCATCTTCTTGGAGCTCTTTAGTGTAACCGCTAACTGCTATCTCCACATCCAGTGAAGACTCCTTCCTAAAAAAGATGGAGAATGAATCCAGATAATAAAAAAAGGAATACATGTAGCAATACTAAAGTTTCCTGTTGCAAAGTAAGGGGGAATAAAAGATGAAGAGGAGAGAAGCATTACAGCAGAAGAATGAAATAAGAGTGAATGCACTCAAAACTTAAGGGTTCCTGCCTGTATCGTAACTTTGTATAAGCACCAGCTCGAGACAAATGCATTAAATGGTTTTCAATGAAGAGTGGGCGAGACCAAGAGAAACAATTTCATTAATGCATAATTCTGAGTCATTTTTTTAGTCAATCTTATTCAATAAATTATTTAAGCCCAATTACTGTTTTAGTCTAATTTCTTTCTTGTTTTGAAGTCATTGACAAACTCAGAGCTGTAAGCACTCTACAGTTACATGTTGTCAACAACAACACTTGCATTTATATAGCGCCTTTAACATAGTAAAACATCCCAAGGTGCTTCACAGGAGCATTATCAAGCACAACTGGACACCGAACCACATAAGGAGATATTAGAGCATCTTAAAGGAGAGTGAGGTAGAGAGGTTTAAAGAGAGAATTCCAGCGCTCAGGGCTTCAGCAGCTGAAGGCATGGCCGTCAATGGTGGAGTGATTTAAAAAAAAAAAGGGTTCACAAGAACCCAGAATTGGAGGAGTGCAGAGATCTGAGTGTTGTAGAGCTGGAAGAGGTTACAGATATAGGGAGGGGCGAGGCCATGGAGGGATTTGAAAACAAGGATGAGAATTTTAAAATTGAGGTGTTACCGGACCAGGAGCCAATGTAGGTCAGCGAACACAGGGATCATGGGTGAATGGGATTTGGTGAGAGTTAGGATACAGGCAGCAGAGTTTTGGATGAGCTCAAGTTTACAGAGGGTGGAAGATGGGAGGCCAGCCAGGAGAGTGTTGGAATAGTCCAGTCTAGAGGTAACAAAGGCACAGAGGAGGGTTTCAGCAGCAGATGAGCGGAGGCGGGGCGGAGTTGGACGATGTTACGGAGGTGGAATTAGGCAGTCTTGGTGATGGAGCAGATATTTGGTCGGAGCGGCTATGTGGTCGGAAGCTCACCTCGGGGTCAAATACGAACACCAAGGTTGCGAATGGTCTGGTTCAGCCTCAGACTGTTGCCGGGGAGATGATGGCTAGCGAATGGAGATTGTGGCGGGGACTAAAGACAATGGCTTCAGTCTTCCCAATACAGGAAACTTTGTGATATCCGGCACCGACAGAACCGATCTGTTGCCTTCCCATCAAAACTGCCGGACAAACCAGCACTAATGTTAAAACATACGGAAGCTTTTGAGCTCCGTATCTAGCAACAAACCCTGTTGCTTAGCAACAGCTTCTAAACAGTCGGTCGTAGCTTGCAAGCGTCTCTGTAGCTAAGCAACAGCTTTAGCTAGACCTTGCAGAGCCTGACTATTGAAAAAAAAGCAACGAAAAGAAAAAAAAACTTACTGAACCGACTCCTGAATTTTGCCGGTGGCTCGAGCATTCCGGACAGTTAACCTCCGGATAAACCAAAGTTTCCTGTATTTAGTTAGAGGAAATTTCTGCTCATCCAGTACTTGATGTTGGACAAGCAATGTGACAAACCAGAGACAGTGAAGGGGGTCGAGAGAGGTGGTGGTGAGGCAGGGCTGGGTATTGCCAGCGTACATGTGGAACCTGACGTTTTTCAGATGACATTGCCAAGGGGCAGCATGTAGAGGAGAAGTAGGAGCGGGCCGAGGATAGATCCTTGGGGGGGACTAGAGAAGTAATGTTGCAGGAGTGGGAAGATAAGCCATTGCAGGCGATTCTCTGGCTATGACTGAATAGATAAGAATGGAACCAGGCGAAGGCAGGCCCATCCAGCTGGATGATAGAGGAGAGGCGTTGGAGGAGGATGGTGTGGTCAACTGTGTCAAAGGCTGCAGACAGGTTGAGAAGGATGAGAAGGGATAGTTTACCATGGTCACAGTCACACAGGGTGTAATTTGTGACTTTGAAATGTAAAATCATAAACTAATATCTAAAAATCTAACCACGAGCATCATCCGGTTATGTCACTGGCAGAACAGAAGCATAAAATGCAGTTGTCACTAGACTCAGTTCAAGTACAACTTTAGCAAATGTAATATAGTGAAAAAAGTCTATTATAATGGGTATGTGGAAGCTGGGAATAATTTTAGTTTTATTAGAGCTGAACAACTGGGGAGACATCATAGTTGTTGTCAGCAATTTAGAATCCTACTAAACCAGGACATCCCAGGTTAAATTCCTGGTCTGTACCGAGTTGGCTGGCATCACCCAGTAGAGCAACTAGGATACTTAAATTAGCATCAGTGCAGAATTTAGGGGAAAGGAAGAAGAGAAAATAGATAGCATCCCACTAAAATCGTTCAGACGTCAGAGAACAGGATGGGGTTTGGTTGTGATGCCCACTATAGTCGAATAGCCAGTCAACATTATCTAGGCTCACACTTGGCTGCTAGTGCCTATACAACTATACCAAAGAAAAAATATCAACATCTTCATGAAAGAAGTGTAAAAAATTAGTTAAGAATACTAAAGGATTGCATAAGCCTAATCTGGGCTGCCAATATTAAGGTGATCCAGTTAACTGAAGAAAATATTATACCTTGACAACTGCTGCCATACTGGATTCTCTTGACTTGGTCACACTGAGTTTCAGGCTTAAGATCATATTCACTTTAAATAAATTAATAAAATGGGCTGTATATTGCAAAACTGCATTATTGGTGGGCAGATGACGACAACTTTTGAACATACAACCGCAACAGAAGTCTAAAGTACGTATAATGGAGTTATTAATTTACACAAAGGATCACCACAAATCTAAAATATTAAATTCCACAAGAAGTTATCAATTTATAAAAGTGTTGCTAACCTGATGTCCTTGAATGTTGGATAAAGCTCACTTTCATAGCTAAAGCGTCTGATAAAAAAATCACGGATACATTTGACATCTCTATCAAAATACCTGAAAAAGATAGACCAGTTTACCGATAGACATTTTTCAGAGCAGTGCAAAGCCAGTTTTTAAACAATGTTTTCCCAAAAATCTTCCCGTAGTTTTTCATCCATTTTTTTAAAAACACAATTAAAAATTCACTTTTTGCTATGTAGAAATGAAAATGTTACTTTCAATAATAACTTATGATCTATCTTTATGGGGGCCAATACTGTGAAAAGATTCATTCATGTTTAACACAAACCAAATTTCTGGATAGTATACTGAAAACTACCAAATCATCTTTATTTTCTGATTGTCGTTTTTTTCTGACTTTTAAATTTTAATTATCAGTGTCCTTCTCACACCCCGCCCTCACCCAAATGCACTTGAAGGCAAGAAAGCCACTTGGACTGTAACTAAATGCTAGGTAAGCAAAATTGGATGATCGATTCTTTTCTCCTCTCTTTCAACGCCAGTCCTTCCTTCCTCTTGGAATGCATCTTGCTCTGCCAAGTGCCTGCCACAGACTGCCATTAAGAATTAATCATGCAGGAAATTGAGAGCACGTGTGTGTGTCCTACCATGTTATAGCATTATTTGCTCCAGCCACCTTGAGAAAGCACTAGAAACGCTTCGTCTCAATAGAGAAAAAAAGAGAAACTGCAGATTCTGGAAGTTTGAAATAAAAGCAGAAGGTACAGAACGGGTGCGCGACAACATTCCCTCTAAGCTGCGCAGCATTCTGCCGGTCCCGCGCAGCCTGGGACCGGTTTTTATAATGTGAAATTTTGCGCATGTGCAAAACTTTCAATGGGCCACAAACCAAATTTAAAATTAATGGGGGGAGGGGGGAAAACATAGAAGATAGGAGCAGGAGTAGGCCATTTGGCCCCTCGAGCCTGCTCCGCCATTCAATGCGATCATGGCTGATCATCCAAATTCAGTACCCGGTCCCTGCTTTCTCCTCATACCCCTTGATCCCTTTAGCCTTAAGACGGTGGCATAGTGGTTAGCACTGTTGCCTCACAGTGCCAGGGACCCGGGTTCGAATCCGGCCTCGGGTGACTGTCTGTGTGGAGTTTGCACATTCTCCCCGTGTTTGCGTGGGTTTCCTCCGGGTGCTCCGGTTTCCTCCCACAGTCCAAAGATGTGCGGGTTAGGTTGATTGGCTATGATAAATTGACCCTTAGTGTTAGGGGGATTAAATACGTGGGGTTACGGGGATAGGGTGGGATATGTGTTGGTGTAGGGGTTACGGGGATCGGGTGGGATATGTGTCGGTGCAGGCTCGATGGGCCGAAATGGCCTCTATCTGCACTGTGGGGTTTCTGTGATTTCTGTGAAATATGTCCAACTCCTTCTTGAATATATTTAATGTATTGGCCTCTACTGCCTTCTGTGGTAGAGAATTCCACAGGTTCACCACTCTCTGGGTGAAGAAATTCCTCCTCATCTCTGTCCTAAATGGCTTACCCCTTATCCTTGCACTGTGACCCCTGGCTCTGGACTCCCCGACCATTGGGAACATCCTTCCTGCATCTAGTCTGTCCAGTCCTGTCAGAATTTTATAAGCTTCAATGAGATCCCCTCTCATTCTTCTAAACGCCAGCGAGTACAAGCCCAATCGTCCCAATCTCTCCTCATACGTC
Source organism: Somniosus microcephalus (assembly GCF_052327205.1). Lineage (NCBI taxonomy): Eukaryota > Metazoa > Chordata > Chondrichthyes > Squaliformes > Somniosidae > Somniosus > Somniosus microcephalus. Next base: position 186,130,712 of record NC_140987.1, on the reverse strand, counting down.
ATTCCTGCCATCCCAGGTATCAGCCTGGTGAATCTTCGCTGAACTCCTTCCATGGCAAGAACATCCTTCCTCAGATAAGGCAACCAAAACTGCACACAATACTCAAGATGTGGTCTCACCAAGGCCCTGTACAACTGCAGCAAGACATCCTTGCTCCTGTCCTCAAACCCTCTCGCTACGAAGGCCAACATACCATTTGCCTTCTTAACCGCCTGCTGCACCTGCATGCTTACCTTCAGTGACTGGTGCACAAGGACACCCAGGTCTCGTTGCACTTCCCCTTCTCCCAATCTATTGCCATTCAGATAACAATCTGCCTTCCTGTTTTTGCCACCAAAGTGGATAACCTCACATTTATCCACGTTATATTGCATCTGCCATGCTTTTGCCCAATCACCCAACCTGTCCAAATCATCCTGGAGTTTCTCAGCATCCTCCTCACAGCACACACGCCCACCCAGCTTTGTGTCGTCTGCAAATTTGGAGATATTACATCTAGTTCCCTTGTCTAGATCATCATTAATATATATTGTGAATAGCTGGGGTCCAAGGACCGATCCCTGCGGTACCCCACTAGTCACTGCCTGCCACTTGGAAAAAGAGCCGTTTATTCCAACTTTTTGCTTTCTGTCTGCCAACCAGTTCTCTATCCAAGTCAATACCTTGCCCCCAATCCCATGTGCCTTAACTTTACACGCTAATCTCTTATGCGGGACCTTATCGAAAGCCTTCTGAAAGTCCAAATACACCACATCCACTGGTTCACCCTTATCTATTTTATCAGTTACATCCTCAAAAAATCCCAGTAGATTAGTCAAGCACGATTTATCTTTTGTAAATCCATGTTCTTTGTCCGATCCCGTCACTGTTTTCCAAGTGACATCTTTTATAATGGACTCTAGCATTTTCCCCACTACCGGTCAGGCTTACCGGTCTGTAATTCCCTGTTTTCTCTCTACCACCTTTTTTGAATAGTGGGGTAACATTAGCTACCCTCCAATCCATGGGTACTGTTCCAGATTCCATCGAATGCTGGAAGATGATCAGCAAAGCATCAACTATTTCTAGGGCCACTTCCTTAAGTACCCTAGGATGTAGATTATCAGGCCCTGGGGATTTATCGGCCTTCAAACCCATCAATTTCCCTAACACCATTTCCCTACAAATACTGATTTCTTTCAGTTCCTCCCTTTCATCAGACCCTATGTGCCCTGACATCTCTGGGAGGTTATTTGTGTCCTCCTTTGTGAAGACAGAACCAAAATATGTATTTAATAATTGGTCTGCCATTTCTTTGTTCCCCATTATAAATTCCCCTGATTCTGACTGCAAGGGACCTACGCTTGACTTCACCAATCTTTTTCTCTTCACATATCTATAAAAGCATTTACAGTCAGTTTTTATGTTCCCTGCAAGCTTACTCTCATATTCTATTTTCCCTTTCTTAATTAATCCTTTTGTCCTCCTTTGTTGAATCCTAAACTGCTCCCAATCCTCAGGTTTACTGCTTTTTCTGGCCAATTTATATGTCCTCTCCTTGGATCTTATGCTATCCCTAATTTCCCTTGTTAGCCACGGTTGAGTCACCATTTTTATTTTATTTTTATGCCAAACTAGGATGAACAAATTCTGCAGTTCATCCATGCGGTCTTTGAATGTTTGCCATTGCCTATCCACCGTCAACCCTTTGAGTAACATTCCCCAATCAATCCTACCCAACTCGCGCCTCAGACCATCGTAGTTTCCTTTATTTAAATTTAGGACCCTAGTCTCTGAGTCGACTACTTCATTCTCCATCTTAATGAAGAATTCGATCATATTATGATCACTCTGACCCAAGGGGCCTCGTACAACAAGATTGCTAATTAATCCTTTCTCGTTACATAATACCCAGTCTAAGATGGCCTGATCTCTGGTTGGTTCCTCGACATATTGGTCCAGGAAACCACCCCGTAAACACTCCAGGAATTCCTCCTCCACAGTATTGTTACTAATTTGGTTAGCCCAATCTAGATGTAGATTAAAGTCACCCATGGTGACTGCTGTGCCCTTATTGCACGCTTCTCTAATTTCCCTTTTAATGCCATCCCCAACCTCCGCATTACTGTTTGGAGGTCTATATACCACTCCCACTAACGTTTTCTGCCCCATGGTATTTCTTAGTTCTACCCATACAGATTCCACATCATCAGAGCTGATATCCTTCCTTACAATTGTGTTAATCCCTTCTTTAACCAGCAATGCTACCCCACCTCCCTTTCCTTTTTGCCTATCTTTCCTGAATATTGAATACCCCTGGATGTTGAGTTCCCAGCCTTGGCCACCCTGGAGCCATATTTCCGTAATCCCAATCGAATCATATTCGTTTACCTCTATTTGCTCAGCTAATTCATCCACCTTATTACGAATGCTCCTCGCATTAAGACACAAAGGCCTAGAAATTGGGTTCTGGTCTTGCCAGGGCTGTAGCGCCAGAAAGTTTGCGCCAGCGGTAATGCAGCAGCGCCCGACGAAAATTCGGGTGCGCCGGGCCCAGACGGCGGCGGGCGCTAAAACCCTCCTTTAGCACCTCAAAACGGGCGTGAACTTGGGTTTCCCGGCGCTAATCCCCCGCTGCGGCACCCGATGCGGTGCGGCAGGCGGGGGAACTGCAGGCCTCCTCCTCCTGTTAAGGAGGAGCTGCCTGCAGCCGACAACTGTCCGGCGGATTGACCCGACATCTGAGCCCGGCACCTCGGGGAAGTGCCGGGCTCGCATGAGACACTGATCAGGGCCGCGGGGGGGAATGCAGGAGTCCGGGAAGGGAGGTGCGGGCAGGCAGCCGCCGGGAACGCGGCCGGCCGCCGCTCCACCTTTATGCGCCGGCGCACACTGGGGGAAGACTCTGTTGCCAGAGTCTTAGTTGCGCCTGCCACGGGCGAGGCGGGCGCAACTGAATTTCGGCTTGGGGCCGGGTTACCACGGCAACCGGGACGCTGCGCACACCGATGACGTCATCGGTGCCGGCGCAGCGCTACCGGTCTACCGCCGCGGAAGGGCCCCAGGCAATTTAGGAACCGGCGCCAATTGCAGCGCTAGGCCCTCTAGCGCCGCAAAATCGGTGCTAAGGGCACTGAATTTCTAGGCCAAAGCCTTCAGGCTTGTTTTTTTAACGCTCTTAGACCTATTAGAATTATTATTTACTGTGGCCATGTTTGATTTAAACCGTTGATTTCTCTGACTGCCACTTTTGTTTTTCTCCTTCCTATCTTTTGCTTTTATCCTCGTTTCCCTTTCCTCTGTCCCCCCTGCCATTTTAGATTAAATCCTCCCCCAAAGCACTAGCAAACACTCCCCCTAGGACATCAGTCCTGGCCCTGCCCAGGTGCAAACATTGGTCCGCGCCCATCTAAAACAAAAAAAAACACATTTTGGATGGAGACCCTTCATCAGAACATCTGACAAATGGATGTCCACCCAAAACATTAATCTATCTTTTCGCATGCTGACAAGACTTTCTTGTCCTATGTTGTGTATATTTTTCATATAGGCCAGTTTTTGTCAGTCATGGTTTCCCCACTGGACCAAGATCAAAATCAATTCATACAGATACTACCAACTTTATACAAAAATCAAAGGGTCGCGTGCATCTATTAATTCAAAGAAAAACTGGAAGGCAAGTGTTACTTTGACAATGTGCCTCTGTAGGAGGGCAGAAGTAATTGCTAATGACTTAATAAGCAGCAGAATGCAAGTCAGAACATTGGTGTTAAATTATGTGTGCGAGAAACAGCATAGCATCCACTCCAAATTTGCAGTAAATTACACCACCTAATATAAAAAGGAAAAATAAAAACCACAAAATTCCACTTTTTGATTTTGTACTTACCATTCAGCATTTAGGTGAGATGTAGATACCATCTGTGGAAAATCAATCATTGTAATATGATCCTCATCATCCAACATCAAGTTAAATTCATTGAAGTCACCGTGAATTAAACCATGATTAGCAAGCTTCACAATAAGATCCATTAACTCATTATAAGTTGCTGCAGGATCATCAAGCTGGCGAACTTGGTTCCTAAGCAAAAATGAATAAATTTAATATTTTGGTGATTTAAGAACTTTTTAAATACAAAAATTTTCATTCTACTTGGTCTGTTTTTGCTTAAAGACATTGGAATTTTTAGTGTCAGAGAAAAAATGTTTTCAAGTTTGTGTTACAAAGTGGCAAAAACCCCAAATTAAGGCAAATTCTTGTATGTTCTCTCGATATGGTTACTTAAAAAATACCAGACTCTCAGAATGATGGCATTATAGTGAAAATACTTCAAGTCTGCCAGTACATGTTGCTTAAGGCTTTGATAATGCACTCAATAAATTAAAACTAGTCTTCTGGAATGGTTACTGAAAATTGCTACTTACCTCCTCATTGAGTCTAAACTAGTGTGATTTTTTTTGCAGATGCAGATTTGAATTGTCATATATAAACTATATTTGAATGTAATAAGGTCTTAAGAAAAGTTATTAAGCACAACTGACTTACAGCTGTAATATTGAATTTGACATTTATTTATGGCATTTCCATTCTGTGGAATGATGTATACTTAAGGCAGGGTCTCCTGAGAAATTTGAAGCTGTTTACTTGTAGCCGAACCTTTCAGGATGACACCGAAAGGTTACTATAACCCCCTGGAAATCCTCAGACTGATCTTGTGATTGCAGCTACATAAACAGATAAGTTATTTGACTCAAGTTTCTGAATTAAAATGTAAGATCTGTACAAAATAGCCTTTCAGATAATAACAGGGCAAACAACTGTTAACAATTTACATGGAGGGACTGACCTTGTAACAGAGAGACTACTCTGCCCCTAGCTCTGCTTTGCAGAGTGAAAGTCCCCACCTGGCATCTAAAATATCTGAAAGAAACTCTTGCACAAAATATTGAGCTTGCTCTGAAAGAATGCGGATACTCACATGGGGTAGCCATTTATGAGCTCCATGACCACTGCATGTCTGTTGAAGTCCACTGGTTTGGGAACAGGGAATCCTCGGTCATACAATGCCTTGACACAAATAAAATATTAATCAAGAAATAGTAGGAGCTTGTAACAAAGGTAATGCAATAATCGTGGGGGACTTTAATCTTCATACATACTGGACAAATCAAATTGGCAAAGGTAGTCTGGAGGACGAGTTCATGGAATGTATTCAGGACAGTTTCCTGGAACAATATGTCTTGGAATCAACCAGGGAACAGGCTATTTTAGATCTTGTATTGTGTAATGAGACAGGGTTAATTAACAACCTCATAGTAAAGGATCCTCTGGGGCAGAGTGATCATATGATAGAATTTCACGTTAAGTTTGAGAATGACTTGCCCAAGTCCAAAACTAGAGTCTTAAACTTAAATAAAGCCAATTTATAGGTATGAGGGGCGAGTTGACCAAGGTAGATTGGAAAAAGAGATTAAAAAGTATGGCAGTAGATAAGCAGTGGCTAGCATTTAAAGAAATATTTCATATTTCTCAACAAAAATACATTCCATTGAGAAACAAAAACTCCACGGGCAAAGTGATCCATCCATGGCTATTTAAAGAAGTTAAGGATAGCATTCGATTGAAAGAAGAAGCTTATAATGTTGAAGAATAGTAGGAAGTCTGAGGATTGGGAGAGTTTCAGAAACCAGCAAAGGATGATCAAAAAATTGATAAAAAGGGGGAAAAATAGAATGAGAAAACTAGTAAGAAATATAAAAACCAGATTGTAAGAGCTTCTACAAGTATGTGAAAAGGAAGAGAGTAGCAAAAGTAAATGTTGGGTCCCTTAGAGGCTGAGACAGGAGAAATTATTATGGGGAAATGGCAGAAATGTTAAACAAATATTTTGTATCTGTCTTCACAGTAGAAGAGACAAAAAGCATACCAAAAATGGTGGGGAACCAAGGGTCTAATGAGGGTGAGGAACTTAACGTAATTAATGTATGTAGAGAAAAAGTACTAGAGAAACTAACTGGAGTAAAAGCCGACAAATCCCCTGGCCCCGATGGCCTACATCCTAGGGTTCTAAAGGAGGTGGCTGCTTGGATAGTGGATGCATTGGTTTTGATCTTCCAAAATTCCCTAGGTTCTAGAACGGTCCCAGCGGATTGGAAGGTCACAAATGTTAACATCACTATTCAAGGAGGAAGAGAGAAAACAGGGAACTACAGGCCAGTTAGCCTGACATCAGTCGTTAGGAAAATGCTGGAATCCATTGTTAAGGAAGTGGTTTCAGGGCACTTAGAAAATCATAACATGATTAGGCAGAGTCAACATGGTTTTATGAAAGGGAAATCGTGTTTGGCAAATTTATTAGTGTTTTTTTGAGGATATAACTAGCAGGATAAATAAAGGGGAACCAGTGGATGTAGTATATTTGGATTTCCAAAAGGCATTCGATAAGGTGCCACATAAAGGTTATTACCACAAGATAAGGGCTCATGGGGTTGGGGGTAATATAGTAACATGGACTGAGGATTGGTTAACGGACAGAAAACAGAGAGTAGGGATAACCGGGCCTTTTTCAGGTTGGCAGGCTGTGACTAGTGGGGTGCCACAAGGATCAGTGTTGGGGCCTCAGCTATTTACAATCTATATTAATGACCTAGATGAAAGGACCGAGTGTAATCTATCCAAGTTTGCTGACGATACAAAGCTAGGTGGGACAGTAAGCGGTGAGGAGAACACAGAGTCTGCAAAGGGATATAGATAGACTAGGTGAGTGGGCAGTAAGGTGGTAGATGGAGTATAATGTAGGGAAATGTGAGGTTATTCACTTTGGTAGGAAGAATAGAAAAACAGAATATTTTTTAAATGGTGAGAAACTTTTAAATGTTGGTGTTCAGAGAGATTTGGGTGTCCTCGTGCAAGAAACACAGAAAGCTAGCGTGCAGGTACAGCAAGCAATAAGGAAGGCAAATGGCATGTTGGCCTTTATTGCAGGGGGGTTGGAGTAGAAGAGTAAAGAAGTCTTGTTACAATTGTACAGGGCCTTGGTGAGACCACACCTGGAGTACTGTGCACAGTTTTGGTCTCCTTATCTAAGGAAGGATATACTTGCCTTGGAGGCGGTGCAACAAAGGTTCACTAGATTGATTCCTGGGATGAGAGGGCTGTCCTATGAGGAGAGATTGTATAGAATGGGCCTATACTCTCTGGAGTTTAGAAGAGAGGTGATCTCATTGAAACACAAGATTCTGAAGGGGATTGACAAGGTAGATGCTGAGAGGTTGTGTCCCTTGGCTGGAGTGTTTAGAACTAGGGGGCATAGTCTCAAGATAAGGGATTGGCCATTTAAGACTGAGATGAAGAGGAATTTCTTCACTCAGAGGGTTGTGAATCATTGGAATTCTCTGCCCTAGAGGGCTGTGGATGCCGAGTCTTTGAGTAGATTCAAGGCTGAGATAGATAGATGTTTGGACTCTAGGGGAATCAAGGGATATGGAGATCGGGTAGGAAAGTGGAGTTGAGGTCGATGATCAGCCATGATCTTATTGAATGGTGGAGCAGGCTCGAGGGGCCGTATGGCCTACTCCTATTTCTTATGTTCTTAAAACAATATAATTGAATACATGCAATTTATCAAGATCACTGCCATATGCTTAAGATCAGTTATACACCATTGAACAATCACAAGTATGAGGACTTTTCAGTGAGAAATATTTAAATTATATAAAATTGCACAGCATTACTACTTTTGGTCTTCACACTGATAACCTGTGATAAAGGTTTAAACATTCCTGTACCGACATCCAGTGGCTTTGCAATGGAACTGCATGTTGACTCTCAGCTGCAATATAATTTACTAATACTGTATGTTAAGTGACAGGGCTTTGAATAATGAAAAGGCCCATCAAAGGGTCACCTACAAATGTAACTGGAACTACAGGTTCATGTGTTTTTCTCCACTAGAGCAAGTAACAGTTTTCTATGTTTTGAAATGTAAAGTTGTAACCCACCCAGCAAATCTATATCTATATATATATATATATAAAACAGTATGTCTCTCTGTCTGTCTTTCTGTCCGGCTATACAATCAAAAGTTATAGAGCGTACCTACACATGTGTTATATCAAAAGAAAGCTCATCATTAGAGGACTCTTGTAGGCGTATTTACTTTTTGGTCGGACAAAAATTGTTCCAACGGTATCCAAAAAACGTTCAAAATTCCGCTCATTATCATTGAGTGACGTGAAGGTTGACCAATCATACAGTCGAGCGACCCAACCGTCGACCAATTCGCTGCGTCACGGGGGCAGGTTCATTGCGTGTGCGGGCGGGCCATCCTACAGTCGAGTGACAGGACGATTGACCAATCCTACAGTTCAGTGACCTGACGGTTGACCAATCGGTGCGTGTGTGGGCGGGCCTTATCATTCTGAACCGAGGTGAGTGGCCGCCATCTTGATTCCAAACTGTTCATTTCTTTTTCCCCACTTTCTGCGTGTTTCTTTTCAAATCTACATTTCCAGCAAAAAAAAAGTTGCTTTTGAAACACAAATTGTTTTTTTAAAAAAGTTAATTAATTTGTAAATCTTTTCTCTAACATCTAGAATTTTCCTGCCTTTCACCGTTTTTCCAGGCCTGTAAAACTGGGCCTCTGTTGCCCAGCCACGCCAGAGCTAGGCGCCTCCCGTCGCACTCAACAAGCGGCTCGCGATCGCCGCCATCTTTGTGAAGGCTGGAGGGGGCGGGCCTGAGCCGAGCGTCGCCACCGCCGCCATCTTAGGAAAGGCGGGTGGGCCAGGAGTCAGCGCGCGCGTAGGTTTTGCGGCGGTGTCTCTCTCTCTGCTCTTGAAGCCGGCTGGGGCGGGGCTCGAGAGATCGGGGGGGGGGGGGGGGGGGGGGGGGAGCCTCGGGAGGGGGGGGGGGGGGCGAGCCTCGGGAGATCGGGGGCGGGGCGGGGCGTGGGGCTCGGGCTGACGGGGCGCCCCCCTCCCCCTTCTTCCCCCCCTCCCTCTCCTTCTCCCCTCCCCTTCTTCCCCCCTCCCCCTTCTTCCCCCGCTCCCCCTTCTTCCCCCCCTCCACCGCTCCCCCCTCCTTCTCCCCCCCTCCCTTCATCCCCCCTCCCCCCTTCTTCTCCCCTCCCCCTTCTTCTCCCTTCTTCCCCCCTCACCCCTTCTTCCCCCTCCCCCTTCCCCCCCTCCCCTTCTCCCCCTCCCTCCCCCTTCCCCCCCCTCCCCTCCTCCCCTCCCCCCCTCCCCTTCTCCCCCCTCCCCTTCTCCCCCCCTCCTCCCCTCCCCCCTCCCCTCCCCCCCCCCCTCCCCTTCTCCCCCCTCCCCTTCTCACCCTTCTTCCCCCCCTCCCCCTTCCTTCCACCCTCCCCCCTCCTTCTTCCCCTTCCCGCCTCCTTCTTCCCCCTTCCCCTCCCCTCCCCCTCCTTCCCCCCATCTTCTTCCCCTCCCCCCTCATTCCCCCATCTTCTCCCCCTCCCCCCTCCTTCTTCCCCCTCCCCCTTCCTTCTTCCCCCTCTCCCCTTCTTCCCCCTCCCCTCTCTTCTTCCCCCCTCCCCACTCTTCTTTCCCTCTCCCCTCTTCCCCTTCCTCCCCCCTTCCTCTTCCTTCCCCCCAGTCGCTCTCTCCCCCCCCAGTCGCTCTCTCTTCCCCCCCCAGTCGCTCTCTCTCCCCCCCCCAGTCGCTCGCTCTCTCCCCCCCAGTCGCTCGCTCTCTCTCCCCCCCCCAGTCGCTCTCTCTCTCCCCCCCGTCGCTCTCTCTCTCCCCCCCCGTCGCTCTCTCTCTCCCCCCCCAAGTCGCTCTCTCCCCCCCCCAGTCGCTCTCTCCCCCCCCCCAGTCGCTCGCTCTCTTTCCCCCCCCAGTCGCTCTCTCTCTCCCCCCCGTCGCTCTCTCTCTCCCCCCCCAGTCGCTCTCTCTCTCCCCCCCCCCCCAAGTCGCTCTCTCTCCCCCCCCGTCGCTCTCTCCCCCCCCGTCGCTCTCTCTCCCCCCCGTCGCTCTCTCTCTCCCCCCGTCGCTCTCTCTCTCCCCCCCAGTCCTCTCCCCCCCGTCGCTCTCTCTCTCCCCCCAGTCCTCTCCCCCCCCAGTCGCGCTCTCTCTTCCCCCCAGTCGCTCTCTCTCTTCCCCCAGTCGCTCTCTCTCTTCCCCCCAGTCGCTCTCTCTCTTCCCCCCAGTCGCTCTCTCTCTCTTCCCCCCCCAGTCGCTCTCTCTCTCTTCCCCCCCCAGTCGCTCTCTCTCTCTCTCTTCCCCCCCCCAGTCGCTCTCTCTCTCTCTCTTCCCCCCCAGTCGCTCTCTCTCTCTTCCCCCCCCCAGTCGCTCTCTCTCTCTTCCCCCCCAGTCGCTCTCTCTCTCTCTTCCCCCCCAGTCGCTCTCTCTCTCTCTTCCCCCCAGTCGCTCTCCTCTCTCTTCCCCCCAGTCGCTCTCTCTCTCTTCCCCCCAGTCGCTCTCTCTCTCTCTCTTCCCCCCAGTCGCTCTCTCTCTCTTCCCCCCAGTCGCGCTCTCTCTCTTCCCCCAGTCGCTCTCTCTCTTCCCCGTCGCTCTCTCTCTCTCTCCCCAGTCGCTCTCTCTCTGCCCCCCAGTCGCTCTCTCTCTCCCCCCCCGTCGCTCTCTCTCCCCCCCCGTCGCTCTCTCTCTACCCCCCCCAGTCCTCTCCCCCCCCAGTCGCGCTCTCTCTTCCCCCCCAGTCGCTCTCTCTCTTCCTCCCAGTCGCTCTCTCTCTTCCCCCCAGTCGCTCTCTCTCTTCCCCCCAGTCGCTCTCTCTCTTCCCCCCAGTCGCTCTCTCTCTTCCCCCAGTCGCTCTCTCTCTTCCCCCCAGTCGCTCTCTCTCTCTTTCCTCCCCCCAGTCGCTCTCTCTCTCTTTCCTCCCCCAGTCGCTCTCTCTCTCTTCCCCCCCAGTCGCTCTCTCTCTCTTCCCCCCCAGTCGCTCTCTCTCTCTTCCCCCCAGTCGCTCCTCTCTCTCTCTCTCTTCCCCCCAGTCGCTCTCTCTCTCTTCCCCCCCAGTCGCTCGCTCTCTCTCTCCCCCCCCCAGTCGCTCTCTCTCTCTTCCCCCCCGTCGCTCTCTCTCTCTCTTCCCCCCAGTCGCGCTCTCTCTCTCTCTCTCTTCCCCCCAGTCGCGCTCTCTCTCTCTTCCCCCAGTCGCTCTCTCTCTCTTCCCCCCAGTCGCTCTCTTCCCCCCAGTCGCTCTCTTCCCCCCAGTCGCTCTCTCTTCCCCCAGTCGCTCTCTCCTTCCCCCCAGTCGCTCTCTCTCTCTTCCCCCCAGTCGCTCTCTCTCTCTTCCCCCAGTCGCTCTCTCTCTCTTCCCCCCAGTCGCTCTCTCTCTCTTCCCCCCAGTCGCTCTCTCTCTCTTCCCCCCAGTCGCTCTCTCTCTCTTCCCCCAGTCGCTCTCTCTCTCTTCCCCCCAGTCGCTCTCTCTCTCTTCCCCCCAGTCGCTCTCTCTCTCTTCCCCCCAGTCGCTCTCTCTCTCTTCCCCCCCAGTCGCTCTCTCTCTCTTCCCCCCAGTCGCTCTCTCTCTTCCCCCCAGTCGCTCTCTCTCTCTCTCTTCCCCCCAGTCGCTCTCTCTCTCTCTCTCTTCCCCCCAGTCGCTCTCTCTCTCTCTTCCCCCCCAGTCGCTCTCTCTCTAATCCCCCCAGTCGCTCTCTCTCTCTCTTCCCCCCAGTCGCTCTCTCTCACCCCCCCCAGTCGCTCTCTCTCTCTTCCCCCCAGTCCGCTCTCTCTCTCTCTCTCTTCCCTCCAGTCGCTCTCTCTCTTCCCCCCAGTCGCTCTCTCTCTCTCTTCCCCCCAGTCGCTCTCTCTCTCTCTCTTCCCCCCCAGTCGCTCTCTCTCTCTAATCCCCCGTCGCTCTCTCTCTCTCTTCCCCCCAGTCGCTCTCTCTCCCCCCAGTCGCTCTCTCTCCCCCCCAGTCGCTCTCTCTCTCTTCCCCCCAGTCGCTCTCTCTCTCTCTCTTCCCTCCAGTCGCTCTCTCTCTCTTCCCCCACAGTCGCTCTCTCTCTCTTCCCCCCCCAGTCGCTCGCTCTCTCTCTTCCCCCCCAGTCGCTTGCTCTCTCTTCCCCCCCAGTTGCTTGCTCTCTCTCTTCCCCCCAGTCGCTCTCTCTCCCCCCCAGTCGCTCTCTCTTCCCTCCAGTCGCTCTCTCTTCCCCCCAGTCGCTCTCTCTCTCTTCCCCCCAGTCGCTCTCTCTCTCTTCCCCCCAGTCGCTCTCTCTCTCTTCCCCCAGTCGCTCTCTCTCTCTCTTCCCCCCAGTCGCTCTCTCTCTCTCTCTTCCCCCCCCCAGTCGCTCGCTCTCTCTTCCCCCCAGTTGCTTGCTCTCTCTTCCCCCCCAGTTGCTTGCTCTCTCTCTTCCCCCCCAGTCGCTCTCTCTTCCCCCCGTCGCTCTCTCTCCCCCCGTCGCTCTCTCTCTCCCCCCCCAGTCCTCTCCCCCCAGTCGCGCTCTCTCTTCCCCCCAGTCGCTCTCTCTCTTCCCCCCAGTCGCTCTCTCTCTTCCCCCCAGTCGCTCTCTCTCTTCCCCCCAGTCGCTCTCTCTCTCTTCCCCCCCCAGTCGCTCTCTCTCTCTTCCCCCCCAGTCGCTCTCTCTCTCTCTCTTCCCCCCCCCAGTCGCTCTCTCTCTCTTCCCCCCCCAGTCGCTCTCTCTCTCTTCCCCCCCAGTCGCTCTCTCTCTCTTCCCCCCAGTCGCTCTCTCTCTCTCTTCCCCCCCAGTCGTTCTCTCTCTCTCTCCCCCCCCCGTCGCTCTCTCTCTGCCCCCCCCGTCGCTCTCTCTCTACCCCCCCCAGTCCTCTCCCCCCCCAGTCGCGCTCTCTCTTCCCCCCAGTCGCTCTCTCTCTTCCCCCCAGTCGCTCTCTCTCTTCCCCCCAGTCGCTCTCTCTCTTCCCCCCAGTCGCTCTCTCTCTTCCCCCCAGTCGCTCTCTCTCTTCCCCCCAGTCGCTCTCTCTCTTCCCCCCAGTCGCTCTCTCTTCCCCCCAGTCGCTCTCTCTCTTCCCCCCAGTCGCTCTCTCTCTTCCCCCCAGTCGCTCTCTCTCTTCCCCCCAGTCGCTCTCTCTCTTCCCCCCAGTCGCTCTCTCTCTTCCCCCCAGTCGCTCTCTCTCTTCCCCCCAGTCGCTCTCTCTCTCTTTCCTCCCCCCAGTCGCTCTCTCTCTCTTCCCCCCAGTCGCTCTCTCTCTTCCCCCCAGTCGCTCTCTCTCTCTCTTCCCCCCAGTCGCTCTCTCTCTCTTCCCCCCCAGTCGCTCTCTCTCTCTCTTCCCCCCCAGTCGCTCTCTCTCTCTTCCCCCCAGTCGCGCTCTCTCTCTCTCTTCCCCCCAGTCGCTCTCTCTCTCTTCCCCCCCAGTCGCTCTCTTCCCCCCAGTCGCTCTCTTCCCCCCAGTCGCTCTCTCTCTCTTCCCCCCAGTCGCTCTCTCTCTCTTCCCCCCAGTCGCTCTCTCTCTCTTCCCCCCAGTCGCTCTCTCTCTCTTCCCCCCAGTCGCTCTCTCTCTCTTCCCCCCAGTCGCTCTCTCTCTCTTCCCCCCAGTCGCTCTCTCTCTCTTCCCCCCAGTCGCTCTCTCTCTCTTCCCCCCAGTCGCTCTCTCTCTCTTCCCCCCAGTCGCTCTCTCTCTCTTCCCCCCAGTCGCTCTCTCTCTCTTCCCCCCAGTCGCTCTCTCTCTCTTCCCCCCAGTCGCTCTCTCTCTCTTCCCCCCAGTCGCTCTCTCTCTCTTCCCCCCAGTCGCTCTCTCTCTCTTCCCCCCAGTCGCTCTCTCTCTCTTCCCCCCAGTCGCTCTCTCTCTCTTCCCCCCAGTCGCTCTCTCTCTCTTCCCCCCAGTCGCTCTCTCTCTCTTCCCCCCAGTCGCTCTCTCTCTCTTCCCCCCAGTCGCTCTCTCTCTCTTCCCCCCAGTCGCTCTCTCTCTCTTCCCCCCAGTCGCTCTCTCTCTCTTCCCCCCAGTCGCTCTCTCTCTCTTCCCCCCAGTCGCTCTCTCTCTCTTCCCCCCAGTCGCTCTCTCTCTCTTCCCCCCAGTCGCTCTCTCTCTCTCTTCCCCCCAGTCGCTCTCTCTCTCTCTCTTCCCCCCAGTCGCTCTCTCTCTCTCTCTTCCCCCCCAGTCGCTCTCTCTCTCTAATCCCCCCAGTCGCTCTCTCTCAGTCGCTCTCTCTCCCCCCCAGTCGCTCTCTCTCTCTTCCCCCCAGTCGCTCTCTCTCTCTCTCTCTTCCCTCCAGTCGCTCTCTCTCTCTCTTCCCCCCCCGTCGCTCTCTCTCCTCCCCCCAGTCGCTCTCTCTTCCCCCCAGTCGCTCTCTCTCTTCCCCCCAGTCGCTCTCTCTCTCTTCCCCCCCCAGTCGCTCGCTCTCTCTCTTCCCCCCCAGTCGCTTGCTCTCTCTCTTCCCCCCAGTCGCTCTCTCTCCCCCCCAGTCGCTCTCTCTTCCCTCCAGTCGCTCTCTCTTCCCCCCAGTCGCTCTCTCTCTCTTCCCCCCAGTCGCTCTCTCTCTCTTCCCCCCAGTCGCTCTCTCTCTCTCTCTTCCCCCCAGTCGCTCTCTCTCTCTCTCTTCCCCCCAGTCGCTCTCTCTCTCTCTCTTCCCCCCCAGTCGCTCGCTCTCTCTTCCCCCCCAGTCGCTCGCTCTTCCCCCCAGTTGCTTGCTCTCTCTCTTCCCCCCCAGTCGCTCTCTCTTCCCCCCCCAGTCGCTCTCTCTCTCTCTCTTCCCCCCAGTCGCGCTCTCTCTCTTCCCCCAGTCGCGCTCTCTCTCTCTCTCTCTTCCCCCCAGTCGCGCTCTCTCTCTCTCTCTCTCTTCCCCCAGTCGCGCTCTCTCTCTCTCTCTCTTCCCCCCAGTCGCGCTCTCTCTCTCTCTCTTCCCCCCAGTCGCTCTCTCTCTCTCTCTCTTCCCCCCAGTCGCTCTCTCTCTCTCTCTCTTCCCCCAGTCGCTCTCTCTCTCTTCCCCCAGTCGCTCTCTCTCTCTTCCCCCCAGTCGCTCTCTCTCTCTTCCCCCCAGTCGCTCTCTCTCTCTCTTCCCCCCAGTCGCTCTCTCTCTCTCTTCCCCCCAGTCGCTCTCTCTCTCTTCCCCCCAGTCGCTCTCTCTCTCTTCCCCCCAGTCGCTCTCTCTCTTCCCCCAGTCGCTCTCTCTCTCTTCCCCCCAGTCGCTCTCTCTCTCTTCCCCCCAGTCGCTCTCTCTCTCTTCCCCCCAGTCGCTCTCTCTCTCTTCCCCCCAGTCGCTCTCTCTCTCTCTTCCCCCCAGTCGCTCTCTCTCTCTTCCCCCCAGTCGCTCTCTCTCTCTTCCCCCAGTCGCTCTCTCTCTCTTCCCCCAGTCGCTCTCTCTCTCTTCCCCCAGTCGCTCTCTCTCTCTTCCCCCCAGTCGCTCTCTCTCTCTTCCCCCAGTCGCTCTCTCTCTCTTCCCCCCAGTCGCTCTCTCTCTCTTCCCCCCAGTCGCTCTCTCTCTCTTCCCCCAGTCGCTCTCTCTCTCTTCCCCCCAGTCGCTCTCTCTCTCTTCCCCCCAGTCGCTCTCTCTCTCTTCCCCCCCAGTCGCTCTCTCTCTCTTCCCCCCAGTCGCTCTCTCTCTCTCTCTTCCCCCCAGTCGCTCTCTCTCTCTCTTCCCCCCAGTCGCTCTCTCTCTCTCTTCCCCCCAGTCGCTCTCTCTCTCTCTCTCTCTTCCCCCCAGTCGCTCTCTCTCTCTCTTCCCCCCAGTCGCTCTCTCTCTCTCTCTCTTCCCCCCAGTCGCTCTCTCTCTCTCTCTCTTCCCCCCAGTCGCTCTCTCTCTCTAATCCCCCCAGTCGCTCTCTCTCTCTCTTCCCCCCAGTCGCTCTCTCTCTCTAATCCCCCCAGTCGCTCTCTCTCTCTCTTCCCCCCAGTCGCTCTCTCTCTCTTCCCCCAGTCGCTCTCTCTCCCCCCCAGTCGCTCTCTCTCCCCCCCAGTCGCTCTCTCTCTTCCCCCCAGTCGCTCTCTCTCTCTCTTCCCCCCAGTCGCTCTCTCTCTCTCTTCCCCCAGTCGCTCTCTCTCTCTCTTCCCCCCAGTCGCTCTCTCTCGCTCTTCCCCCCAGTCGCTCTCTCTCGCTCTTCCCC
Organism: Somniosus microcephalus; assembly: GCF_052327205.1. NCBI lineage: Eukaryota > Metazoa > Chordata > Chondrichthyes > Squaliformes > Somniosidae > Somniosus > Somniosus microcephalus. Next base: position 186,114,741 of record NC_140987.1, on the reverse strand, counting down.
CCAGTCGCTCGCTCTCTCTCTTCCCCCCCCAGTCGCTCTCTCTCTCCCCCCCAGTCGCTCTCTCTCTCCCCCCCCCGTCGCTCTCTCTCCCCCCCCCCAGTCGCTCGCTCTCTCTCTTCCCCCCAGTCGCTCTCTCTCTCTCTTCCCCCCAGTCGCGCTCTCTCTCTCTTGCCCCCAGTCGCGCTCTCTCTCTCTCTTCCCCCTAGTCGCTCTCTCTCTCTCTCTCTTCCAACAACAACATGCCCTCAAAAGACCCTCGGCACCACCGGGCACTTCAGCTAGTGTTTATATATAATGGACTAGTGGATCTTGCACAGGGGGAGTCAAGATCAAGTGTCATCTTCAATAAGGGGTGATGCTAGCCAACGAAGAACAATTCAAACAGGGCACGCAGCCCTATTTAAAGTTATAAATTCTGACCTTATATTTCCATGATAAATTCCTACGTCCACATTTATAATGGAACCCGCCTTTACAAACTGGTCATATTGTAATTATATCCTTTTGCCAGTATTGGTGGAGGGAGTAATTACAGTGCGACAAGATTACATCGGTAGTTTCCATCATAAATGTGGACTAAAGAATTCATAACAGAAAAAATTAGCTTCCTTGGCACACCATAAAGTGGAGAATAGTCTTTGTTACTTGTCTCAGCTACCTTTGTTTCTCTCGGTCACTCCTCCCCTCATTTCTGGCTCTCTTTCTCTTCTCTCCTCTTATTCTGGTTTCCTTTCAGGTGGGAGATGGTTTTCAAGATATTAAGGGGAACACATAGGGTAGATAGAAACTATTTCCACTGGTTGGGGATTCTAAGACTAGGGGGCACAGTCTAAAAATTAGAGCCAGATCTTTCAGGAATGAAATTAGGAAACACTTCTACACACAAAGGGTAGTAGAAGTTTAGAACTCTCTTCCACAAACGGCAATTGATGCTAGATCAATTGATAATTTTAAATCAGAGATTGATAGCTTTCTGTTAACCAAAGGTATTAAGAGATATGGGCCAAAGGCAGGTATACGGAGTTAGGTCGCAGATCAGCCATGATCTCACTGAATGGCACAACAGGCTCGAGAGGCTGAATGACCTACTCCTGTTCCTATGGATGGTATGGCAAGGAAAAGAGTCACCAATGATAGCAGGTTGCATTTGGTGCGAGAACAGTAGGGAAAATATGGCATCCACTAGCTCCTTCCCCCGATCACTCATGATCCCCACTCCACCTTTCGCTCCCATTGTCCCCTTTACCACTTCACCTTCCCACTGATCCCCTCATTGCCCTTACCTCTTCCATTTGAACTACAAACTCAACCTCTTCATTCTCCCTTGCTCCCTGTCACTCATCTCACCCGTAACTCTCCATCCACTCCCATTGACTCTCCTACCCAATGTGCAAGTGGCAAGAGGATGTTAAAAATGAGAATCTCGGTCCCAAGTGCAAACAATTAGCATTGACATTTTCTAACCACAATAAACCACGGGTGAAGCAATTAGCTTCAAAGTTCAACTTAAATAACATTACATGAAAAAAAGGCCCTCTGCTCCCCACCCTGCCCGCTCCCTCTTTCATATTCTAATGTTTAGAGATCAAAAAACAAATAGGTGTGTAATGAGAACATGCCATTTTCACACATACACATACTTTATTTATATAAAAGAAAAAACTATAAATTTTACCTCAGTAAAGCTTTTGAAATTTATCCTCTAGCTTTTTCTTCAACTCATTTTGGAAAACTTTTGAGCAAAGACTATTAAAGGCTAAAGAAAAAAACATTCCTCAGTATATCTGACTGAGTGGTACTGAGGCATCCTCGGAAATTAAATACAATGCACATGCTTAAAATGCACAATCCAATTCCAGCTCATAGCATCACAGCTCTGGACAAAGTATTCAAGTCCTGCCTTTGCTCCCTACCCCTGGATACCCTTCCCCAACAAAAATCTATCTATCTCAGTCTTGAAAGCTCCAATTGTCCTAGCATTCATAGCCTTTTGGGGAGAGTTCCAAAAATCTACCAGCCTTTGTGTGAAAAAGAGCATCCTGATTTCACTACTGTACTAGCTCTAATTTTAAGATTATATCCCCTTGTTCTGGATTCCCCCAACGGAGGAAATAGTTTCTCCGCATCTACGCGTGCAGAGGCGGAAGACGTGGGAATGGTTCTTAATGACTACTTTGCGCCTGTCTTCACAAGAGAGGGACGATGCAGACATTGTAGTTAAGGAGGAGGAGTGCGAAATATTAGAGGAGATAAACATAGTGAGAGAGCAAATATTAAAGGGTTTAAGCATCTTTGACAGTAGATAAATTGCCAGGCCCAGATGAAATGTATCCCAGGCTGTTAAGAGAAGCAAGGGAGGAAATAGCAGAAGCTCTGACCATCATTTTCCAATCCTCTCTGGCTACAGGCATGGTGCCGGAGGACTGATAAAGTTGTACCATCGTTTAAAAAGGGAGAAAGGGATAGACTGAGTAATTACAGGCCAGTCAGCCTAACCTCAGTGATGGGCAAATTATTGGAAAAAATTCTACGGGACAGTATTAACCGTCATTTAAAAAGGCACAGGTTAATCAAGGACAGTCAACATAGATTTGTTAAGGGAAGGTTGCGTCTGACTAACTTGATTGAATTTTGAGAGGCGGTAATGAGGAGGGTCGATGAGAGTAGCACGTTTGATGTATTCTACGTGGATTTTAGCAAGGCTTTTGACAAGGATTCACTGGCAGACTGGTCAAAAAAGTAAAAGCCCATGGGATCCAAGGGAAAGTGGCAAGTTGGATCCAAAATTGGCTCGGTGGCAGGAAGCAAAGGGTAATGGACGATGATTGTTTTTGTGACTGGAAGGCTATTTCTAGTGTGGTTCCGCAGGGCTCAGTACTAGGTCCCTTGCTTTTTGTGGTATATATCAATGATTTAGACTTCGATGTAGGGGGCACGATTAAGAAGTTTGCAGATGATACGAAAATTGGCCTCGTGGTTGATAGTGAGGAAGAAAGCTGTAGACTGCAGGAAAATATCAATGGACTGGTCAGGTGGGCAGATAAGTGGCAAATGGAATTCAATCCAGAAGTGTGAGGTAATGTATTTGGGGAGGGCTAACAAGGCAAGGGAATACACAATAAATGGTAGGATACTGAGAAGCGTAGAGGAACAGAGGAACCTTGGCGTGCATCACAGATCCCTGAAGGTAGCAGGACATTTAGATAAGGTGGTTAAGAAGGCATACAGGATACTTTCCTTTATTAGCCAAGACATAGAATAGAAGAGCAGGGAGGTTATGCTTGAACTGTATAAAACACTAGTTAGGCCACAGCTAGAGTACTGTGTGCAGTTTTGGTCACATTACAGGAAAGATGTGATTGCGCCAGAGAGGGTACAGAGGAGATTTACAAGGATGTTGCCAGGACTGGAGAATTTAGCTATGAGGAAAGATTGGATAGGCTGGGGTTGTTTTCTTTGGAACAGAGGAGGCCAAGGGGAGATTTAATTAATTATGAGGGGCCTAGATAAGAGTGGTTTCCCTTATCAGATTGCTCAATAACCAAGGGGCATAGGTTTAAAGTATTAGAGGAGAGTGAAGGAGAATTTTTTTCACCCAGAGGGTGGTGGGGGTCTGGAACTCATTGCCTGAAAGGCTGGTGGAGGCAGAAACCCTCATCACATTTAAAAAGTACTTGGATATGCACGTGACGTACAGGGCTACGGACCAAGAGCTGGAACGTGGGACTAGACTGGATAGCACTTTTTTGGCTGGCACAGCCAATAGGCTGAATGGCCTCCTTCTGTGCCGTAAATTTCTATGACACCCTCTTAAATCCTTTCAACATTTTAAACACCTCAATCTCCTATACTCATGGGAATACAAGCCACATTGCTGTTTGTGGGACCTTAATCTGCGCAATGAGATAAATGACCAATTAAACAGTTTTAGAGATGTTGGTTGAAGGATAAATATTGACCAGGACAGTAGAACTCTCCTGTTCTTCTTTGAATAGTGCCATGGGATCTTTTACGTCCACCTGAGAAAGCAGACAGGGCCATGGTTTAACGTCTCATCCAAAAGATGGCATTGCCGACAGAGCAGCACTCCGAGTTCTGCCAGCCTAGATTATGTGCTCATGTCTCTGGAGTGGGGCTTGATCCCACAACATTCTGACTCAGAGGCAAGAGAGTGCTACCACTGAGCCAAGGCTGAGACCTAGTAGTGCGGAATCAGAGGCCTTCCAAGTTAAAAAAAACTTTAAATGAAGGCATTAAGACACAAAAAGGAAATCAACTGATAAATTTTGTAATGTTACTGTGAAATAAGTAACTTTTTTTTTTTAATTTAATTTTTTTGGTTACTGGGATGTTCAGTTACTCGGGGAAAATTGGCAGATGAAAACATTTCAGAAAGCATTGAGAATTGTGGGACACATTGGCCAGATTGTGTAAATGGCATTTCAACTGATCTTCTGAAGTTAGGATAGGAGAACTGTCAAAATTACTGGCAACAGTCTATAATGATAGGGTACCAATTTGTTTGGTATGCAACTGTAATGAGTGTAACAGAACTACAGAATATACACCATCATTCTAACAGGTCAGGTGAACTGCATCTCACTTCCCTTTCATAGTTAACTACTACATTGAAAATTCTCTATACATTCGCAGGACCATCTTGGTGCACTTCAAAAGTATCAAATACCTTCATATATGCATATTCTTTCATTGCTGCAAGGCGGGAGAGATAAAGCCATGACATTTTTTGTCTGTGTTTGTGGTAGTCACGTTTGTTCTTCAAATTCCGAAATGATGTACGACCCAATCTATGCAGTTTTAAAGCAAACTGTTGCTCTTCTTCATTTGCAACTATATAAATATCTGCAACAGATCAATGCAAACTAAGTTATTGTTGTATCTGATCAGACACATTTTACAATTTCTAGGACATCAACATTAAATGTACTGTAGCTGGACCACAAATAGACCAGCAGTCTACTACAATAAATACCTACATCATGAACTGTAGAGTTCTTAGGGCTGGAAATGGCGATAGAAGGTTCTCAACCTTTTTGCTTCTGGAGGCCCCCCCTTCCGTGTTATAAAAATTCCACGGACCCCCTGTAACACTCCCAGTCACCATGTTACTGGTGCTGTTGCTATCCCGGCATTGTAGAAATACTGGTCCCAAGCCCATCCCACACCCTCTTTACCTCCACATGAGACCCAATCACCTGACCCTCCAGTCTCCCTCAACTCCGTAACCAGACTCCCCCACCGACTATTCCCAGCACATCAGCCGGTCCTGGTTCTCTGCTTGATTGTCAGTCAAGCAGCCTTTTCCCCCCACCCCCATCTCCAATATTTTCCTAACTAATAAACAAAAGTGTACAATGAAAATGGAAAAAAAAACACAATTTGCTCACAGCAGTGTCCAGGTGAATGTTTTATTCCTGGCAGCTCCAAGAAAATGTAAATCCTAGCTGGAGGCCAACATTGGATGTGAACAATCAGGCCTGTCTGTGATGCCCTCCTTGGTAGAGCAAGATTGCTAACAGTCAAGGTATGCACTCACAGGTGAAGAATGAATGAGGTTAGGAACCAAAGGGCAGCCAGCACCCTTTTAACTATACTACAGTGTGAGTGAACACCCTTGGTAAAATCTATTGCTAACCTGGGAGCTTCCGATATTGAGCAGACGGAAGTTTTTGGTCGCGAGTCTAGAAGCCGAATCGGTTGAACGCGTAGGTGGTTCTGGCGGTAGACTGCCGATTATACTGCAACTCGGCCAGCAGGCCAGTCCGCCTATATATACAGTGGGACCTGGCAAGAGGAGCGGAGAGCTCGAGTCGGGGGAACTGCGCTCAGCGACCACCACCTCTCTCCCTTCTCAGCAAGCGGGGGCCTGGGCTCAGCAGCAGCAGCCGCCATCCTTGCAGATGTTTGGGAGGGGGGGAAACCAGAGATCCGAATCGGAGCCGTCAGTTTGCTCAGCTCGATCCGACGTTTACGTGACTCTGTATTTTTCTTTCTTTTTAAATCCCGGAAGTTATTGATGGCTGACCCACTGAAAACCGCTCGCGGACCCCTAGGGGGGCTGCCGTCTCCGGTTGAAAACCCCATGTCTAGAACAGTACCATTATATCCCTTTCCCTCCCCATAAACCACAAAAATTATAAAGCTAAAAATGCATTAAAAAAGGTCTACTATGACATACATTAGCTATTAATATACACCGACAAAATGTTACACCGCATTAGATGACTTTATACTAAAGTTTTTTCTGTAAATATAAAGTTAAACTAAGCCAATTTGGGAAATTTTAAGAATTTAATCAGTGAATATTAAAAACAAATAGCTGAGTACAATACAAGGCCGCAACACACAAAGTATTTGGATGGCAAACAATTACAAATGTCATTTGAACTGTAGACATATTCCAGTCACTTTTTATAACAGGCTCATTACGAGTAACTTTGTTATTATACTATGCTACCAACAAAACCGGGGAGGTTCAGGGAGATGTCCACAGCAGGCAGGAGGCTGATTTATACCGTGGTCTGTTTAGTTACAAATGATTATCCCCCCCTCCACAAGAATGCTCTGCAAATACGGCCACACATTATTTTATCTATATATATAAAGCGGCTCTTCTGTCTGTCTGTCTGTCTGTCTGTCCGCCTTGGTCTCTATACGTTTGGAAGTTACAGGGCGTACCGACGCGCGCGTCGCCTCAAAAGAAAGCTTGCGATTCCGGACCGGTCATAGGCGTATTTACGTTTCGGCCGGACAAAAATCCCACCTGCGGTATCCCAAAAACGTTCAGCGTTCCGCTCATTAGCATCTCATTAGCGACCGTGTGACGTCGAGGTCTTCCTACAGTTGAGTGTCGAGTGACTCGACGATTGACCAATCCTACGCTTCGGTGACCTGACCAGTCGACCAATCGGTGCGTGTGTGGGCGGGCCTTATCCTTCTGAACCGAGGTGAGTGGCCGCCATCTTGATTTTTCACGATTTTTTCCCCCACACTTTCTCTGTGTTAGGGAACTAAGGTAAATATTTTAATGATGTGTTAGGGAATTAAATAACAATTTAATGGGGGGGGGGGGGGGGGGGAAGAAAAGAGAGCCTCGGGAAATCGCGGGGGGCGCGCGAGCCTCTGGAAATCGCGGGGCGCTCGTGCCGGCCGCACTGACCGCGCATGCGCCGGCCGCACTGACCGCGCATGCGCCGGCCGCACTGACCGCGCATGCGCCGGCCGCACTGACCGCGCATGCGCCGGCCGCACTGACCGCGCATGCGCCGGCCGCACTGACCGCGCATGCGCCGGCCGCACTGACCGCGCATGCGCCGGCCGCACTGACCGCGCATGCGCCGGCCGCACTGACCGCGCATGCGCCGGGCCGCACTGACCGCGCATGCGCCGGCCGCACTGACCGCGCATGCGCCGGCCGCACTGACCGCGCATGCGCCGGCCGCACTGACCGCGCATGCGCCGGCCGCACTGACCGCGCATGCGCCGGCCGCACTGACCGCGCATGCGCCGGCCGCACTGACCGCGCATGCGCCCGGCCGCACTGACCGCGCATGCGCCGGCCGCGAGAGCCCGCTCCCGGCGCCGGCCGCCGCTCAGCGTTCCCGCTCTGGCAACGGCACCGGACCTCAGGTAGGCAGGGGGAGGGGCCGGAGAGAGGGACAGAGGGGAGCGGGGGAGGGAGGGACACAGACAGGGGAGGGGGTGGGGGGTGGGCGACGGGAGGGGAGGGGAGGAGGGGAGCGGGGGGGAGGGAGGGGAGCGGGGGTGGGAGGGAGGGAGGGAGATAGGGGAGGGAGGGATAGGACAGGGAGAGGACATGACAGGGAGAGGGGGGACACACAGGGGCAGGGAGACCAAGCGCCCCAAAATTGCCCTCGCGCTCCAAAATTGCCCTCGCGCCCCAAAATTGCCCTCGCAACGCGGGGCTCCCCAGCTAGTTTTAATATAAAAGACTGCTTCAGTTCACAATGTGCCTAGTAGATACAACAGATTGCCGGGGAACTTTTTAAATTCACCTCAACACCATACGGAGTTATACTTCATGATGATGTCAATCCCAGCGTCGGAGGGGGGGGGACAGGCCGGGAGAGTTTGGGAGGGGAAGAGAGGGGGGGGGGAGGGGAAGAGAGAGGGGGGGAGGGGGAGAGGGGAAGAGAGAGGGGGGGAGGGGAAGAGAGGGGGGGGGAGGGGAAGAGAGGGGGGGGGAGGGGAAGAGAGAGGGGGGGAGGGGAAGAGAGAGGGGGGGAGGGGAAGAGAGAGGGGGGGAGGGGAAGAGAGAGGGGGGGAGGGGAAGAGAGAGGGGGGGAGGGGAAGAGAGAGGGGGGGGAGGGGAAGAGAGAGGGGGGGGAGGGGAAGAGAGAGGGGGGGAGGGGAAGAGAGAGGGGGGGAGGGGAAGAGAGAGGGGGGGAGGGGAAGAGAGGGGGGGAGGGGAAGAGAGGGGGGGAGGGGAAGAGAGGGGGGGAGGGGAAGAGAGGGGGGGAGGGGAAGAGAGGGGGGGAGGGGAAGAGAGGGGGGGAGGGGAAGAGAGGGGGGGAGGGGAAGAGAGGGGGGGAGGGGAAGAGAGGGGGGGGAGGAAGAGAGGGGGGGAGGGGAAGAGAGGGGGGGAGGGGAAGAGAGGGGGGGGAGGGGAAGAGAGGGGGGGAGGGGAAGAGAGGGGGGGAGGGGAAGAGAGGGGGGGAGGGGAAGAGAGGGGGGGAGGGGAAGAGAGGGGGGGAGGGGAAGAGAGGGGGGGAGGGGAAGAGAGGGGGGAGGGGAAGAGAGGGGGGGAGGGGAAGAGAGGGGGGGAGGGGAAGAGAGGGGGGGAGGGGAAGAGAGGGGGGAGGGGAAGAGAGGGGGGGAGGGGAAGAGAGGGGGGGAGGGGAAGAGAGGGGGGGAGGAAGAGAGGGGGGGGAGGGGAAGAGAGGGGGGGAGGGGAAGAGAGGGGGGGAGGGGAAGAGAGGGGGGGAGGGGAAGAGAGGGGGGGAGGGGAAGAGAGGGGGGGAGGGGAAGAGAGGGGGGGAGGGGAAGAGAGGGGGGGAGGGGAAGAGAGGGGGGGAGGGGAAGAGAGGGGGGGGAGGGGAAGAGAGGGGGGGAGGGGAAGAGAGGGGGGGAGGGGAAGAGAGGGGGGGAGGGGAAGAGAGGGGGGGAGGGGAAGAGAG